>NC_091516.1:72294495-72594495 GCF_947461875.1 Haliaeetus albicilla | reverse complement strand
CTGCCCACCTGCTCTTCCGGCAGCGTGAGAGGAACCGGGCTGAAATGGTCAAGCGTGGGTTCAAGAACAAGTTTTTTTCCTCATCCTCAGGTTTGGGAGGTTTCAAATCCTTTAAGGAGCCGTCAAACTTCTCTGCAGCCACAGGGCAGGAAGCATTAGCTCTACCATCGCTGCAGTCTGCCCAGATCGGCTGTGCCGAACACACCGGCACCGTCTGCCCACGGTTTCTCCCATTACCTTCAGTGTCTGCCAGCGTCTCAAAGTGCTGCTTGAGGTATTTCTCCTGCTCGGGGGTCTGGGGCAGGGAGCTGCACTGCGGCAGGTTCTCCTCTGGCTCCTCCACCTCCCTGTCAGAGCCCGACGAGTCCTCGTCTGCCAGAATAGAGCCAGAAGGGAAAGCCACCATGACGGACGTTAGCACCAGGCAGTTTTTATTCTGATGTAAAGCCACCCCCTCAAGCTTTTTGCTCGGTCACGAGGGTTTAGCGCTGGCAAAGCTGGTGCTTGCGGCGCATTCCCAGAGCCCTGGCCGTGCTCCCAGCGTTACCTTCCAGCTGGTAGCAAGGCACCGGCGTTCCCAGGCAGGGTGAAACACAGGACGAGGTGTCCTCCTGGCTGACCCTGGGCTCCTCCAGGTACATGAGGTGCAGCGGCTGCTCCATCACATGTTGCCTTGGGGGAAGGCGAGCAGATCGGTGATGGCAGAGCATTGGATGCCACCACCAGGTCTGCGCTCACCATCGCTCCAAGCTGGCATGCGTGTGCCTGCGTTTGGGTGCTTGGCTGGGACGAAGTTGAGTTGCGCCCGAAAGGTTTCCCTCCCCTGACCTCGGCAGGGCTTTAGGGGCCGGGTGGGAGGTTTGGCATGAGCAGGGGAGCCCTGTCCTGCCAGGCTGGCGCCTTCCAACATTGCCAAAATGTTCTGAAATTTGGCTTGAAGGGAAAAGCCATGACGGGGACAAGGGTGCAATGGAGCTCAGCATGAGCCAGGACTCGGTGTGGTGATGTTAAGCAAAGCCTGAAGTAGCAGGGAGGGGTTGACTTAATACTGATAGTGAAACGCAGTGCTCGCTTCCCTGCCTGGCTACTGTCGGCTTCAGCCTGCACCAACCTGCTTGCCTTGGGCACGCGTGGCTCCTGCAGGCTGGTCCCGGTTGTATCTGGTGATTCTAGTCCCCTGTTGGTTTCCTCATCTGAGAAGACCTCGGAGAGCAAGTCCTCAGTGAGGTCGCTGGGAGAGCTCTTTGCCTGCTGGAGACAGGGAGCTGATGTCTGTAGCTGGATTTTTCCCAGAAAGATGGCCACTGGCAGCCAGCGGGTCTCCAGAAACGGTTAAAACCAGAGTCTGGCAAGGCCTGATGCAGGGTGCAGGATCTGGCCCCACAACTGACCTTTGAAAGCAGCTGCTCCAGGCTGCCAGGCTCATGTTCCTTGTCACTCTTGAGGTGGAGTTTGATGGGGGTGAAGTCAGGGAGATCCATCTCTGGCAAGGTCTTGATGGGAACCCTCTCAGCACGCTCTGCCCATCGCCCCTGTGGCCGGTAGCTTCCCCGCAGGCTGGCAGCCACTCCGTCCCCATCCTCCACCTCTCCCAGCTGGAAAAGGGAGGGGGGAAAGAAGAGAAGGGATCCGGTGGAGACAGAACAAAGGGATCTTCATCCGGCCCCGTTAAAGTAAAAGAAATTAAATTACATCTCTAGGTGTGGCCGTACAACTTACCAGCCTTTTTGCCCACATGGGCAGCCTGCTGTTGGTTAGGATGCAGGCTGGAGCTGGAGGGGGAGAGTGGGGTTAGGAGCTGCACCATGTGCTGCAGCCCTCTGAGGAAACGGGCAGAAAATGGGGTGCAGCCACAGAGGGACCCCGACCCACAACGCACGCAGCTCCGAGTCCTCCTTGCAGGGGGTCCGCAGGGATGAGGCCTCGTCTTGCTCCTCCTTGGGGTCTTCGTTGGAAGCTCTTCCGGCACCAGTGGCTGCCATCCCATCGGGGATCCTGATGTGGGTCTCCCATCTGGAAGAGGGGAGAAAGGTGGGGCCCCTGAGCTCCCTCCCACCCCAAAAGCCAAAAACAGGGGGAGATGTGGGGGCGAGGGGCTTTTCCCTGCTACCTGAACTGCGCCAGCGGACTGGTCTCCTTCGCCTGCTTCGGCTGCAGCAGGTCAAGCTCCAGCAAGTGTTGCTTCATGCTGCTGGTGATTTCCAGGTCCAGGTGCCAAATAAAGATGCAGCTGGGGGTAGAAAGGTGGGTGGGGGGTCAGATTGCCCCCAGATTTTGGATACAGGGCAGCGGGGGGCTTTACATTTGTCATGGTTTAACCCCAGCCAGCAACTAAGCACCATGCAGCCACTCGCTCACTCCCCCCCCCCCCCCCCAGTGGGATGGGGGAGAAAATTGGGAAAAGAAATAAAACTTGTGGGTTAATAGAACAGAAAAGAAGAAACTAATAATGATAACGATAACATTAATAAAATTACAATAGTAATAATAAAAGGTCTAGAGTATACAAGCGATGCACAATGCAATTGCTCACCACCCACCGATTGACGCCCAGGTAGTCCCCAAGTGGTGATTCCCCCCCACTCCCCCCAGTTTATATACTAGATGTGACATCACATGGTATGGAATACCCCGTTGGCCACTTTGGGTCAGCTGCCCTGGCTGTGTCCCCTCCCAACTTCTTGTGCCCCTCCAGCCTTCTCGCTGGCTGGGCATGAGAAGCTGAAAAATCCTTGACCTGAGACTAAACATTACTTAGCAACAACTGAAAACATCGGTGTTGTCAGCATTCTTCTCATACCTAACTCAAAAACATAGCACTGTACCAGCTACTAGGAAGACAATTAATTCTATCCCGGCTGAAACCAGGACAACATTAAGACCCTTCATTAATTCAATGCACCTGAGCCCTCCAGTAGTGCCACCGCTTGCATGTACATCCCACCCAGCCAATTATTTTCCCATTGTGTCTTGCACGGCATCAAGGGTGAGGGGCGAGGTGTTTACAGCAAAGCATAAATTGGATTATTTCTTATGTCCATTGGCCCCTACCTGTCTCCTGAGACAGTGATGAGGTGCCTGCAGTCATATGTGAACTGCATCCCTGTGACTATTTCTGTGCCAAAAAGAAAGAAACGCAGAGGGGGTTGCTTGCCAGGACCACAATCCCCATGCTCATTTAGGAGATTGAAGTGACACAGTGGGGACATTATTGTGGGGTTTCATGGCCGAACAGGGGACAGGCAGGGGTAGGCAGAGCACTGGGGGCTTCCCAGCAGGTCTCTGCATCTCCCTTTCCAAGGGCACCTCCTGGATTTCTGAGAGGAACCGAACCTGAATGGCCGAACATTTTTGCCATGCATTCCCCAGAGTGGAAGTCAATGAGGGCGATGCTCTTGTCAGAGCAGCTCGTCGCCAGGAAGGTGCCGGAGGGATCCAGCTGTACCTGGGGGAGATGAGCCGTGGGTCAGGCTTGGCCGCAGGTGGGAAGGCAAGTGGAGCCAGGCAGCTTCATAGGAGCACAGAAGGGTTTGGGTTGAAGGGACCTTCAAAGACCATCCAGTCCAACCCCCTGCCATGGAGAGGCACATCTCCCACTCGATCAGATTGCTCCGAGTCCCATCCAACCTGACCTCGAACACTTCCCACAAGGAGGCATCCATAGCTTCCCTGGGCAATCTCCTCCGGTGTCTCACCACCCTTACCACAAAGAATTTCTTCCTTGTGTCCAACCTAACCCTCCCCTCTGTCAGTTTAAAGCTGTCGCTTCTTGTCCTATCGCTGCAGACCCTGGTAAAAGTTTCTCTCCATCTTTCTTATATTGAACAGCTGCAGTAAGGTCTTCTCTTCTCCAGGCTGAACAGCCCCAACTCTCTCAGCCTTTCTCCGCAGCACAGCTGCTCCAGCCCTTGAACCATCTCCGTGGCCTCCTCTGGACCTGCTTGAGCAGATCCATGTCTGTCTTGTGCTGGGGACCCCAGAGCTGGACGCAGGGTGGGGGTCTTAGTGGAGCGGAGCAGAGGGGGAGAATCCCCTCCCTCGACCTGCAGCCCAGGAGACGCTTGGCTTTCTGGGCTGCGAGCACATATTGCCAGCTCATGTCCCAGTTGTCACCCACCTGCATCCCCAAGTCCTTCTTCACAGGACTGCTCTCCATCCATCCCTCCCCCAGCCTGTGCTGGGACAGGGGATTGCCTCCACCCAGCTGCAGGACCTTGCGCTTGGCCTTCTTGAATGTTGGCCAACTCCTTCAGCTCCCTCTGGACGGTAGCTCTTCCCTCAAGGGTACCAACAGCTCAGCCCCAAGCCCTTCAACACTGCCGACAATCCTGCCCCACCGCAGCCCCCCTCAACCCCGCACCGAGGGAGCTGCTGCAGATGCCCTGACGACCGATGTCTGGTGGAGATCACCTTCTTACCTTCAACAAGGAGCCGTCATCACCTTGCGAGCCCTTGTAGCAGCACTTCAGCTTCCCGCTGGCTGTGCTGTACACCCTGCA
The DNA here is from genome assembly GCF_947461875.1 of Haliaeetus albicilla. Taxonomy (NCBI): domain Eukaryota; kingdom Metazoa; phylum Chordata; class Aves; order Accipitriformes; family Accipitridae; genus Haliaeetus; species Haliaeetus albicilla. The sequence continues at coordinate 72,589,996 of NC_091516.1, read as the reverse complement.
AGAGGAATGGGAGGTGGTCATGCTGGTGATGAGACCCGCGGGGCACTGGAGCAGGAAGGAGAAAGGTGACCTGGATGCGGATTCAGCCTGAGCCAGCATGGAAAAGTGCCTTCACCTGACATTTCTGTCCTGGCAGGCAACGGCAACGTATTTCTGCGTGATATCAATGTCCATGTCGTACAGTGTGGTTTTCTCAGCGACGTGATGCGTCCTAAGGAAATTGAAGCCATCCGGGAGCTGGAGGGAGACAGGGAGAGCCGCATTGCCTTCCAGCCTGTTTGATTTTCAGGGAGAAATAGCAGATCCCTGCAGAGAGGCCACTAACCCACCTTTTGAGCATTGCGGAAATAAATGCTTTTATCAGCACCGCAGCTTATCAGCTGAATGTCCCTGTTGCCTGAGCAAAGAGAGCACAGGGAAAGGCGATCAGAGATCACATCTGTTCCAAATTCACCACTGAGTGAATCCGAAAAGTGATTCTTTATGAATGAATCCATAAAAAACCCGATTCTTTTAAGAACTAGATGCAATCCAAGGGTGGGATCCTCCCCTACTATGTATCCCCTACAACGGATGGCTCGGAGCTCTTCGTCTGGAGATGCCTGTTTTCTACCGAGGACCCCCCTCTTATGCAGACTTTGAAGTTTAGGTAGATAAATCTGGAGAGAAAAGCCCTGTCTTTAAGGCAGAATGAGGTGAAGGGCAGCCTGACGGGGGGAATTTGGATGAAATTCGGCCACCTACCAGCAAATTTGACCGACGTTATCGCGGAGGAGTGATCATCCAGGGTTTGCTCCAGCTTGTAGTTCTTGTCTACATTCAAGACGTGGATCAGCCTGTCTCTGCTTGCCGAAGCCAGCAGTGCTGCTCCTGGAGCCGTCAGAAAAGAGGGTGTTAAAATAGTGCTGTGCTAAAGGCTTTTGTGAAGAAAATGGTGTATTTGCTGTCATTCCCTGCAAAGATTTTGATTTAAACAGGGTTTAAGTTGGCTGTTAAAGGGAGAGCAAATGGAGGTGGTTGCACAGGTCCTTCCCGCTGCCTGGAGGGGACAGTTACCCCCAGCACAGGTGATCTGGGTTTTAATCTGTGCAGCCCCAGGGCATGTCTCCAGCTTCCATGGCTTCTCAGAGGAGAGACCCTTCCCTGCAAAGCTCGTTTTTCAGGATGCCTTGGCTCATTTGGTGAAGAAGAAGCTTTCCCAGCAGGAAGAGCCAGTCACCAGGAAGCTGAGCCCCAAGGCTCTCCGGTGATGCCCGAGGACTTATCCAGTGGCAGCTTTCAGGCATCAGTGTCAGGATGAAGCCTTACCGGTCTCCGGTTTTGAATACTCCAGGCAGAGAACTTCTGAATCGTGAGCTTCCACTTTAGCCACCTGCTGCATGAACTGCAGCTCGTGTATCCTGCGAGGGAAGCGCATCATTGGCTTAGCTCCCAAAAAACAGGGAAGTTTTGCAGGAACACTGTTGACACACGGTGAGGGGGCTTGGAGATGCTCACAGCAAAAGGTAAACAGCTAAACCACATTGGTGGGAGCCCACCCCGGTACCCAACCGCCACTGTCCTTCTGTGGCTTTTGGCCGAGCGCGGTGCCACTTGCCTGAGGGTTCCTCCTCTGTCCCCCGATGCCAAATGCTCCCCATCAGGGCTGACCTGCATCACCCGCACCCCAGACTTGACATCAAGGTGACCCACATTCTCGCTTCGGTCGGGCGCGGTGGAGGAGTCCTGGAGGTGCTGTGTGTTGTTGTCCACATAGATGATGTTCAGCAGGGTCTTGGTGCAGGAGGAGAGGGGACAGTCAGGCCCCTGGCAGAGCACAGGTGGCTCTTTGGGGACAAGAGGAGCCCACCCACATCACCCAACTGCTTCCAACATTCCCACTTCATTTTTCCCGGCTTCCTGCTCAGAAAACACCAGGATTTGAGCAGCACAGCTGTGTCCTCTGGTTGTTCAGACAGAAATAGCAAGTGCAGGGGAACAGAAAGCCGTTTCCAGGCTCACTAAAATCACCAAAACCCACCGCTCCTCTCCCACTCAGGCAGCAGCTCTGTACCCAGAGCGCCAAGAAGCTGATGGAAACCACTCCGAAATCTCCAGCAACCTCATTTTCTAGAGGCAAATCCCACAAGATGAGAGCATGAGGAGCCGGTTGTGCTCCCACAGCTGCTGACATGGTTTTTCAGGGGGCTGCCTTGAGCAGGGAGGTGGGATGCAGCCCCCCCACATTGTACCGTGCTGTAGGTGCTGCCCTGGATGGGGCGCACAGAGCTGCTTTCCAAGGTCCAGGCGCGGATGGTGTTGTCCGAGGAACACGTCAGGAAGGAGCCAGGAGGCAGACAGGATCTCCGCTCCTCAAATTCGGGGTACACCTGCACCCAGAGGGTTATGCGTCAAGGCAGAGGGGAAGGAAAGTGGGGCTGTGGGTGCCCCAAATTGTCCCCGTGGGACCCGCTTGCCCTCACCTCAACGGTCCAGACGAAGGAGCTGTGGAAAAGATCTGACCACACCTTCCTGACGTTCTGCAGGTCCCCAACATCCCAGATGTAGATGCTGTGGTCCTTGTAGACACAGGACAGCCAGCGGTTGCAGGCGTCGTAGGCCAAGGCAATGGTGTCAGGGTAGACCAGGTCTGGCTGCCTTCAGGGAGAGGGAGATGGGGTCAGGTCGTGTCCCAAGGGAGCGGCATTTTGGGGGCTCGACCCCTCCAGAGCCCACCAAGCAGTCCGCCAGAGGCAGATTTGATTTGCAAATGAAATGACATCCGTATCCCAACAAGCAGCATGAAGTCTGGGACTCCCCACCCCCTGTAAGCCTGACACCACCCTCACGTCCTCGCTGTCCTTTGCCGTGCATAAAATCGGTCGCCAATTCGAATCTCGGCTCAGACCTCCATCAAGACAAGCTCGCAGGCTGAGCAATGAAAGCCATGGGGTCTGAAAACCCACAGTTCAGCGACGGAAGCCACGACAGACAGTTCAAAAGGGCAGACAGAGGGGTCCCTGCCATCCCCTCAACTGTGCAGTACCTCAGTGGGGGGGCCTGGGTGACATCCACACCCAGGGGATGAGGTTTGGGGAGATCGCTCAGGTAGCGCATGTCACGAGCCTGGAAGATCCTCACGGTGCCATTGGCGCAGCCGCAAAATATCAGCTCCTCACCAAGGCAGAGGCAGTTTGCCAGCGGCACCTGTGGCAGGAGCAGGTAAGGTCCCTGCCAGTGGGCTTCAGCCTGGGGGGTGTCCAGTGGATATCACCCCCCCCACCCACCTTCAGAACAATCCATTTCTCCAGCACCCGCTTCTTGTTGAACTGGCAGAGCAGCCCCGAGGAGGAAATGCAGAAGGTGCTGCCCAACATCTGCCCTCGGCCGCAGGCAACGCCGCAGAAGACGTTGTCATGAAGCTCTCCCAGCAGCCCCGAGCGTCCCACCAGTGGCACCGTCTCATTGATCTGCAAAGCAGGGTAGCGCCGTCAACCTGACATTAACGAGCGTTAATGAAGGAAACGGTTCCTAGCCCTCTGGAGTAGGCACGGCCCTGGACGTAGGCAGTGTCCTCATGCCCACACGCGTTCCCCAGCAGAGCTGCCATGCAACCACGGGCTCTCGCCAGTCAGAGCTTCACCAGCTCCGGGCTGAGCTGAAGCGCCTGTGGCTTCAAGGTCCAGCACCAGGTGGATGGAGCAAAGCAACGTCCAGGTATGACACAGCATGAATTATGGGGGGAAAACCTGGCATTTCTTCAGTACTTTCTACAGAAACCACCCGCTCCAACATCACATAAGCTTCAGTGACAAGGATTTAAGCAGAGTCCAGCCCTAGTCCAGCTTCCATTGGCCACCTGTGGCCTGTGGGACGGTGTCAGCAAAGGGGACCCCCTCACCTTCAGCTCCCTTGACGAGTCCAGGAACCAGAACTTGACGTGGCGGTGCCCCACGGTGACGAAGTAGCTGTCCTCAGAGAAGGACACAGCCGTCACTTTGCAGGACACCTTGTTTGATGCGACCAGGGAATCCTTCTGCTCAGAAAGAAAGATGCAGTGGGGTCGTGCACAGTAAGCATTACCCCCACAAAAGTCTGGACCCACGAGTGACTGGGAGAAAAGATGGAAAAGGTCTGTTTTCCCTGCGATTTGGGGAATTTCAAGCTGCTTTAAGCCAGCTCGGTTTGGCCGGAGCTCACCTTCCAGTCCCAAACGTTGACCACCATGTCGTGGGGGTACCCCACCGACACCAGGTACTTGGCGCTGGGGGAGAAGGCAACACAAGCCACACCGTGCTTGTGACCATGCAACGCCAAGACCTGCGCCCGTTCCTCCACATCCCACACACGGACAGCTGGTCGGTGCCCGTTCTGAGTGGGGAAAACAGCGGTGTGGCGGCAGCTTTCCCCTTCTCGCCCACTTCCCATGGCCACCCATTGCGCCCTCCGACCCTAAAGGGTATTCCCACCCTCCCAGTGCCATCCCAAAGTGAGTGGAAAACCCCTAAAAAGCCGGGAGGAATAATCCTAGCTACTCCATCCCGCTGGTGCTGGGACAGCGAAAACTGGGGTGCAGGTGACTACAAATAAGTGGCACCCACCTCTCCAGTGACAATGAGCTTCCCGTCAGGTGAGAAGGCCAATGCACTCAAGGTTTTCCTGGAAAATATTGGGTTTTCTTTAACAACTAGGCTGCTCTGGAGGGAAAACTGAGATTTTCTTGGGAGAAGGGAGGAAAAATACTGGAAGCTGCACAAGTGTCGCTCCTGAAACACAGTGTACAGTACAGCCTGTGTTTGGGGATACCTGGAAGGTTTGGAAGGGTATTTGGGGGTGTTTAGGGGTAGGTATCCAGGGTATCTGGAGGTATCTGGGGATACCTGGAGGTGTTCGGGGGTACTTGGGGGTCCCTGAAGGTATTTGGGGGTACCTGGAGGTGTTCAGAAGGTGTTTGGGAGGTCCCTGGAAGTGTTTGGGGGTACCTGGAGGTGTTCAGGAGGTGTTTGGGGGGTCCCTGTAGGTGTTTGGGGAGTTGCTGGAGGTGTTCAGGAGGTATTTGGGGCATAGCTGGAGGTGCTTGGGGGGTACCTGAGGTGTTTGGGGATACCTGGAGGTGTTCAGGATGTGTCTCTGAGTGTTCTCCCAGGGATTCAGGATGACGACAACACACCTGGATAGGAAAGGGGGAGGTTTTTCCTTGGGTGGGCTTTTGGGGGGCTCAGAAGGGTCCCGGAGGGGGGGGTCCCCACAGGTGCTCACCCGGCGGGGTAGGCGAGCAGCCCTGTGGTTGGGTCGCAGGCCAAGCTGCTGCTGGTCTGGGCGGTGATTCCCAGCACCTTCTCCAGTGTCACCTGGGGGAGAGGAGGAGTGGGACCCCCGGGCATGGGGCTGGAGGAGGCAAGGGGCAGATGAGGGTCCCCTGAAATTGGGGGGGGGGGGCGGAGGCATGCGGCTGGGGTGAGACCCTGAGCCCCCAGGGGTGTCCCTGGGGCAGCACCGGGCACCCATGGGCCCCTCGGTGTCCCACCCTTCGTGTCCCGATCCCCTCACCCTCGTGGGGGAACCCCAAAGCCAACCCCGGCTGGAAGCGCTGCCCATCCCCCCGCCCCTCCAACGGCTGCCCCGCCCCAGGCTTCACCCCCATGGAGACCCCCAAGCCCCGCCCCATGGGAGTACCAACCCCGCCCCGATCGAAGCCCCGCCCATATACAGCTCAAGCCCCGCCCCTCTCGGCTTTCAAGCCCCGCCCCCCAGTGGGTCCCCCTCCCAAATCCAGCCCTCATCCAAGCCCCACCCACGTGGCAACCACAAGCCCCACCCCCTCGGGACCACCAAAGCCCGCCCTCTCTCACCCCCACGGGGCAAGCCCCGCCCCACCAGAAGCTCCGCCCCTCCCCCGGCCAACGGCCGCCCGCCCCACGCGCCCCTCACCGCCTGTTCCGGGACCTGATGCCGTGATCGCCGCCGCAGGTTGAGCAGCGGAGGCGACTCGGACCCGGTCGCGGTCCCGGTCCCGCCGTGAGCCCCGCCGCCTGCCGCCGCCGCCATGGCTCCGGACCGCCGCCGCTCGCTACCGGTCCGAACTGCGCGCGGAAAGCCGGCGTCTCCTCCCCATTGGCCATCGCGCACGCCATTCACCGCCCACCTCCCCCGCTTCGCCCAATAGCAGCGCGGAGCTGCTAGGCCAAGCTCCGCCCCGCGGGTTCCTGCTGCTCAACGCCGCGCTCGGCCAATAGCGGGGCGAACCGGCGCCGGCTCCGCCCCGCCCCCCCCTCCCGTCCCACCGGCCTCCCACGGGTTCGAGCCCCGCGGACCCGGGCACAACTGGCCCGGCCGTGGCCGCTGGCGGTAATTAAGGCACCGCCGGAGACGAAGGGGGTTATTAACGGCGTGGGAAACGGCCTTGCTTCCCCCGCCTCGGGCACAGCCCGGGAGAACGGGGACCGTCGCGAGTGTGGGGACGCCCCCTGGGCTTCCCCGTTCCTGCCCCGACGTGTAGGCCCTGTTGCCACGGCTACGCCCCCTTCCTCCTCAGTACGCATGCGCCGCCTCGAAAGGGCCAAGCGTTGCTACGGCGACGGCCATGCGTGCTGACGTAATGCGCCGCCGTATCACGTGAGCCGGCAGCGGCGATGCCCAAGTACTGTCGAGCCCCGCACTGCTCCAACGCGGCGGGGCAGGCCCGGCCGCCCGCCCGCCGCCTCAGCTTCTACAAGTCGGTACCGGGGAGATCGGCAGGGACCGGGGGGACATGGCCTCTGCCCTTAAACCCGCCCACCGTGAGGAGGGACCTGGGCGGGGTCTTGGGCCTAGGCCCGGGCCTGGTTCTGGGGGGGGGCCTGGGGGGGGTGTGGGACGGGGACCCTGGGATGGGGGCACCAAAGAAGATGGGGAGGGGATGCGCCTCTCCCCCCCGCAGTGTCCCCTTAATCCCCCTCCTCCTCCAGGTTCCCGCTGCATGACGCAGCGCGGCTGCGGCAATGGCTGACGCAGATGCGGCGGGAGAACTGGGTTCCCACCCGTCACCAGCACCTCTGCAGCGACCACTTCGAACCCTCCTGCTTCCAATATCGCTGGGGCGTCCGTTACCTGCGGCCTGACGCCATCCCCACCATCTTCCCCCGCAGCCCCCTGGTGAGCCCCCCTCTACCCCCCACTGCCACTGGCAGAGCCCCTAGAAACTTCTAGAGTAATCTAGAACAGTCTAGAACACACACCACACCACCAAAGGGCCTAGAAGCTCCCTCAGAAAGGTCTGGAAGGTTCCGGGAGAGGGAAAGGTTCCCTGGAAGTATCTCAGAGCTCTCCAGAAGTGTCTAGAAGGTTCTAGAAGCCACCTCAATGGGCTAAGAGCTTTTTGGGGGGTGGTGGGTTGTCTCAGAGGGGTCTGGAAGGGTCCAGAACATTCTAAAAGCCACCTCAGAAGGGACTAGAAGCGATGTGGGGGGCAGCGGGTTGTCTTGGAGGGGGTCTGGAAGAGTAGAAGGTTCTGGAAGCCCCCTCAGAAGGGGCTAGAAGCTCTCTGGGGGGTGGTGGGTTGTCTCAGAGAGGTCTGGAAGGGTCCAGAAGGTTCTAGAAGCCACCTCAGAAGGGACTAGTTGCTCTTTGGGGGGTGGCGGATTGTCTTGGAAGAGTCTACAGGTTCCCCAGAGGGACTGAGAAGCTCCCTAGAAGGGTCTGGTCGGTCCCCAGGAGGAGAAGGTTGTCACCTCAGGGTGGCTTTTGTCCCCAGAGTGGGGGCTTGTGGGGAGGAACTGGCACTGCTGCCCCTCCCCACTCCGGTATATCACTGTGAGAACCTTCAGAAACAGGAATTTTGGGGGTTGTCTACAGAAACGGGAGAGTCCCAGCATGCTGCCAGGTGCCACCCAGCCTAAGCAGCCCCTCCCGGCAAGCAGCCAGGAGCCAGTGATACCAGGACAGCCAGCCGTCCCTGAAACCGCCCCATCAGAGGCCACAACCGTTGCCCTGGAACCTGACTCAGCCGCGGCAACGCCGCTTCTTGGCCCCGTGGACAGCCCCGAGGGGGTCCCCGCCCACCCGCAGCCTTCCCCGGGCTACGCCACTGCGCCGCCGCCGTCACCGTGCCGGCGGGTGGAGCAAGTGGAGGATGTCACCGTCGAGCTGCCCGTCGCCGGCCCGCCGCCAGCATATTTTGAGCCCATCCCCGCAACACCAGTCACGGTGCCGGAAACTGTCCTCTCCTCGGCCTTAACGCTGCCCATCGTTTCCACTGTCCCCATTGTTTCCAAAACGGTGATGTCGATGTCACCGTCAGGCGAGCTGAGCACCGAGGAACTTGTCGGCGTGGTGCTGGTGCTGCAGCGGAAGGTGAAGGTGCTGCAGCAGCGGCACCGCCGGCACCGCGCCCGGCTGGAAGCCATGGAAGGGTTGGTGGAGCAGCTGCGCCATGAGAGCCTGCTCTCTGAGGAGAGGCTCAAGCTGGTAAGTGACACTGGGGACACAGTGGGTATGCTGGCAGGTGACACCTGGGGGGTGACACCGTTTCCCGGTGGGTGACACCATTTCCTGGTGGGTGACATTCCTCATCAGGTGCCGCTGGTTTGAACACCGGGGTTGTGGGGAGAGGGAGGTGGCCCCTTGGTGTCACACTGTGGCATGTCCCCAAGTTTGGGGACTTCCCCACAGCGCCTCTGTCCCCGTCACCTCCCCCCCACCACTGCCACTTCCAGGCCTGCCTGCAACCGGGGCCGGTGACAGCAGATCCCACCAGCGCCGTTACCATCATCTGCCAGGAGGAGGAGGAGGAGGAGGCGACATTGGTCTACACTGTGCCACCGCCGGCGGGGACAACCTGTGGCCTCAGCCTGGAGCGGCTGTGATGTGGTGGCACCGGTGCCACCGTCACCAGGAACCTGCTGGGACATTGGGGGGGGTGGTCCTCCCTGGGGACACCATGCTGTGCCTAGGGGTGTCACCCAGAAGCCAGGGGACACCCCCAACCCCTGGGGACACCCCAGTTGCGTGGCCACTCCCCCCCCGACCTGCAGCAGAGGGTCACCTTGTGCCACCCTCCCTTTGTCCCCCACCTTGGTGCCCCTATTTTTTGGGGGGTGGGGGCTCAGTTGAGTTGCCCTCCACCCATGTGTGCTGCACCCCAGGGGAGGGAACACTTTATTTTTGTATTTAAGGTTTATTTTGTGATACTGGGCTGGGGGGAGCAGGTAGAATTTGGGGACAGAGATGTCCCTTCCCCCTGGCTTTAATAAAGGATGCTGGAGGCTTGCGGCTGGGGAGGTCTGTGTGTGACACTGTGGGGTGGGGGGGGTGGCCCTTGCTGGTGGCCTTGGGGACGTCGGCCTCTCCTGGGTGTGGCTCTATTCCCCCCTGCCCCCATCTCCATCTTGCAGCCAGGCCCAAGCTGTCAGTAGGTTCCAGAGTTAATGACAGTGAAAGGGGTGGTTCCCTTGAGAATGGCCACACCCCCTGTGCCTTACAGACGTGAGAGGCCTCTACATGTCCCTCCGCATAGCCTCTGCCCCTATAGAACCCTAGATCAGCCTCTTTGCCCCTATAGCCACCATAATCCCCCCCCCCAGCCCATAAGGCTTCCTATAGCCTCTCCCACCGGTCCCAAAGCCCCTATGGCTTCTTATAGCCCCTCCCACAGCCCCTCCCACAGCCCCTCCCACACCCCATGGGTTCCTATAGCTCCTCCCCCAGCCCCTATAGGCCCTGTGCAGCCCCCTGTACCCCTCCCTGTAGCTGCTCCCCAGCTTCTGTAGTCCCCTATAGCTTCCATACACCCCATGGCCGATCTCCAGCCCCTGGGGTCCTCTTCCAGCTCCAAATCGTATCACTCCTCTCCAACACCTATAGCTTCTTTCCAGGCCCCTATAGACCCTCTCAGATCTCGGTAGCCCCTATAGCCCATTCCCAGCCCTGACTGGCCCCCTGTAGCCCCTTCCCAAAGCCTATAGGTCCCCATAGCTGCTCTCCATAGTCCTCTACAGCCCCCAAAGCATCTCTCCAGCCCCTATATGCCACCTCCAGCCTTTATGGCTGTTCTCCATCACCTATAGCTCCCCATAGACCTCTATAGCCCTGTGCCAGCTCCTGTAGAGCCCCCCATAGCCCTTTTACTGGTCCCTATGTCCCCCGTATCCCCTAGAACCACTCTTGCACCACTATAGCCCTCATAATCCTCACAGCCATCTATAGCTGCTCATTATCCCCTATAGCCCCCATAGATATTGTAGCTGCTCATCATCCCCTACGGTCCCCTACAGCTGCTCTGTAGCCCCCATAGCCACTCATCATCCCCTATAGCAACCCCTATAGCCACTCATCCCCTACGGTTCCCTATAGCTGCTCTGCAGCCCCTGTAGCCCCCATAGCACCTATAGCTGCTCATCATTCCCTATGGTCCCCTATAGCTGCCCCTATAGCCCCTATAGCTACTCTCATCCTGTATGGTCCCCTATAGCAACCTCTGTAGCCACTCATTGTCCCCTATGGTTCCCTATAGTAGCCCCCATAGCTGCTCATCATCCCCTCTGATCCCTATAGCTGCTCTGCAGCCCCTATAGCTGCTTGTCATCCTCTGTGGTCCCCTATAGCAGCCACTGTTGCCACTTGTCATCCCATATGGTGCCCTATAGCAGCCCCTATAGCTCCTGTAATTGCTGTGCAGCCCCTATAGCCCCCATCGCTGCTCATCATCCCCTATAGCCGCTCATCATCAGAGCGAGGCCAGCAGAGGCAACAGTAAGTTGGCGGCGAAGCACTGGATTGAGGTGGACTGGGAGGTTCCCGGAGCTCTCGCGAGAGAGGATGACACGGCATGGGCTTTGCCACGGGCAGCCGCGGGAGATTTAAACAGCCCTGAGGAGCGCTGGTGACCAGGAGTGCGGCGTGGGCAGTTTGTGCAGCACCCCCTCCACCCTTCCCAGCTTGGGAAGGCTACTCAGCGGTGGGCATGGGCCCAGAGGGAGACCCTGGTATGGCTGCCACTCAGGGGAAAGCCATTGTTAGGAAAAATGTGGCAATGCAGACGTCGCTCCCATGTAAATGTGCAGCTGTCCAGGTCTCTGGCTGCAGGGAGTGGCTGAGTCTATCACTGATGCCGGAGGGCAGCGGGGACGCCTCTTGTGTGAGATGTGACCAGGTAGATGATCTGCTCAGCCTGGTGGCAGAGCTGAAGGAGGAAGCGGAAAGGTTGAGGAGTATCAAGGAGTGTGAGAGGGAGATAGGTTGGTGGACCCACACCCTACCATCCCTGAGGCGGAGGCAGCAGATGGAGGCTCCGTGAGAAGCGGAGGTTCCCCTGCCCCCTTGCCACCCGGCAAGAGGGGACCTAAGAGATGGAGGGGAATGGATACAGGTCCCTGCTCGGGGAGGCAGGCAAGTCCCCTCCCAGTCTCCCTCATCTTCCCAGTTGCCCCTACGCAACAGGAATGGGGCTCTGGAACTTGAGGACCAGGTCAATGAAGATCAGGGTGTAGGTGAAGCCCTATCCAGGGAGGTGCCTAGGCTCAGTCAGGCAGCCCCACGCATTCTCACAGCCTCTGAAAAAAGAAAAAAGAGGGTAATTGTCGTAGGCGGCTCCCTTCTGAGGGGGACAGAGGGCCCAATATGCAGTCCTGACCCACGCCACAGGGAAGTCTGCTGCCTCCCTGGGGCCCGGTTGAAAGACATTACCAGGGAACTCCCAGGTCTGGTTCGGACCTCTGATTATTACCCATTGCTGGTTGTGCAGGTTGGCAGCGATGAGACTGCAGGGAGAAATCCAAAGGCAATCAAAAGGGACTTCAGGGCACTGGGGTGATTAGTGGAAGGATCGGGAGCACAGGTAGTGTTTTCCTCAATCCCTTCAGTGGCAGGGAAATACACTGGAAGGAACAGGAGAACACACCTGGTTAATACATGGCTCAGAGGCTGGTGCCATCAGTGGCATTTTGGGTTTATTTGATCACAGGGAGGTTTACATGGCACTGGGCTTGCTAGCGACAGATGGTATCCAGCTATCTCAAAGGGGTAAAAGAATCCTCGCTCGTGAGATGGCGGGGCTCATAGAGAGGGCTTTAAACTAGGTTTGAAGGGGGTAAGGGATAAGACTAGGTGCACCAGAGATGAGTCTGGGGGCAGCATGCCAATGTTAGGGGTGAATTCGATAGGCCAGCTCAAATGCATCTCTGCCAGTGCATGCAGCATTGGCAATAAACAGGAGGAGCTGGAAGCCATCGTGCAGCAGGATAGATATGACTTAGTTGCCATCATGGAAACATGGTGGGACGACTCCTGTGACGGGAGCGCTGCAATGGATGGCTATAAGCTCTTCAGAAGGGATAGGCAAGGTAGAAGAGGTGGTGGGGTGGCTCTCTATGTTAGGGAGGGTTTGGACTGTACAGAGCTACAGGATTGTGATGACAAGGTGGGGTGCTTATGGGTGAGGATGAGAGGGAAGGCAGATAAGGCAGATATCATGGTGGGAGTCTGTTATAGACTGCCCGACCATGTTGAAGAGATGGATGAATCGTTCTACAAGCAACTGGCAGTAGTCTCAGAATCATGTGCCCTTGTTCTCATGGGGGACTTCAACTTTCCAGACATCTGCTGGAAATACAGCACAGCAGAGAGTAAACAACCTAGGAGGATCCTGGAGTGTGTGGAAGATAACTTCCTGACACAGCTGGTAGGTGAGCCAACCAGGGGAGGAGCCTTGCTAGATCTACTGTTTATGAACAGAGAAGGACTGGTGGGACGTGTGATGGTCGGAGGCTGTCTTGGGCTTAGCGACCATGAAATGATAGAATTCTCAATTCTTGGTGAGGCAAGGAAGGGGGTTAGCAAAACCACTGCTATGGACTTCCAGAGGGCAAACTTTGGCCTCTTTGAGACACTGGTTGAGAGAGTCCCTTGGGAGACGGTCCTGAAGGGCAAAAGGGTCCAGGAGGGATGGACATTCTTTAAGAAGGAAATCTTAACTGCTCAGGACCAGGCTATTCCCATGTGCCGCCAAGTTGAACCACTGAGGAAAACGACCGGCCTGGCTGAACGGGGAGCTTTTGCTAGGAGTCAGGAAAAAAAGGAGAGTTTATCATCTCTGGAAGAAAGGGCGGGCAACTTGGGACGAGTACAGGGATTTTGTTAGGTCATGCAGAGAGGAAATTAGAAAGGCAAAAGCTCAGCTATAACTAAACCTGACCACTGTTGTAAGAGACAACAAAAAATGTTTTTACAAATATGTTAACAGTAAAAGAATCCCAAGGAGAATAGCTATCCTTCAATGGATACAGAAGGGAACATTGCCACCAGAGATGGGGAAAAGGCTGAGGTACCTAATGCCGCCTTTGCTTCAGTCTTTAATAGGGAGACCAGTTATCCTCAGGGTACTCTGCCTCCTGAGCGGGAAGGTGAGGATGAAGAACAGAATATACGCCCCCCCCTTAATCCAGGAGGAAATAGTTAGTGACCTACTACGCCATCTGGATGCTCACAAATCTATGGGACAAGATGGAATCCATCCCAGAGTACTGAGGGAACTGGCGGAGGTGCTTGCCAAGCTGCTCTCCATCATCTACCGGCGATCCTGGTCAACGGGGGAGGTCCCAGAGGACCGGAGGCTTGCCAGTGTGACTCCCATTTATAAGAAGGGTTGGAGGGAGGATCCGGGGAACTATGGGCCTGTCAGCCTGACCTCGGTACTGGGGAAGATTATGGAATGGTTTGTCTTGAGACCGCTCACATGGCAAGTCTGGGACAAGCAGGGGATTGGGCCCGGTCAGCTTCGGTTTACGAAAGGCAGGTTCTGCTTGACCAACCTGATCTCCTTCTATGACCAGGTGACCCGCCTAGTGGGTGAGGGAAAAGCTGTGGTTGTTGTCTACCTTGACTTCAGCAAGGCCTTTGACACTGTCTCTCATGGCATATTCCTTGAGAAGGTGGTCTCTCATAGCTTGGACAAGTGTACTCTTCACTGGGTGAAAAACTGGCTGGATGGCTGAGCCCAGAGGGTTGTGGTGAATGGGGTGAAATCCAGTTGGCGGCGGGTCACAAGTGGTGTTCCCCAGGGCTCAGTGTTGGGCCCTGTTCTGTTTAATATCTTTATTGATGATTTGGATGAGGGGATTGAGTGCACCCTCAGCAAGTTTGTAGACGACACCAACTTGGGAGGCAGGGTTGATCTGCTTGAGGGTAGGGAGGCTCTACAGACTGATCTGGACAGGCTGGATCGGTGGGCTGAGGCCAATCGCATGATGTTCAACAAGGCCAAGTGCCGGGTCCTGCACTTGGGTCACAACAACCCCATGCAGCGCTACAGGCTTGGGGAGGAGTGGCTGGAAAGCTGCCCGGCAGAGAAAGACCTGGGGGTGCTGGTTGACAGCCGGCTGACTATGAGCCAGCAGCGTGCCCAGGTGGCCAGGAAGGCCAACGGCATCCTGGCCTGCATCAGAAATAGTGTGGCCAGCAGGAGCAGGGAGGTGATTGTTCCCCTGTATTCGGCACTGGTGAGGCCGCACCTCGAGTGCTGTGTTCAGTTTTGGGCCCCTCACTACGGGAAAGACATTGAGTTGCTGGAGCGTGTCCAGAGAAAGGCAACAAAGCTGGTGAAAGGCCTGGAGCACAAGTCTTATGAGGAGCAGCTGAAGGAGCTGGGGCTGTTTAGGCTGGAGAAGAGGAGGCTGAGGGGAGACCTTATCGCTCTCTGCAACTAGCTAAAGGGGGGTTGTAGTGAGGTGGGTGCTGGTCTCTTCTGTCAGGTGGCTGGAGGTAGGACGAGAGGAAATGGCCTCAAGTTGCGGCAAGGGAGGCTTAGGTTGGATATTAGGAAAAATTTCTTTACTGAGAGGGCTGTCAGGCATTGGAACAGGCTGCCCAGGGAAGCGGTTGAGTCACCACCTCTGGAGGTGTTCAAAAAGCGCGTAGACGAGGCGCCCCAGGACATGGTTTAGTGGGCACGGATGACGGCTGCACTCGATGGTCTCGAAGGTCTTTCCCGACCTAAACGGCCCGCTGACTCCATGACTCCATACCGGCCCCCACGCCCTCCCCCGCGCCCCGCCCCCTGCAGCCGCTGGCAGCCCCCCCTGGCGCCGCCATTGGCCGCCCCAGCCCCGCCCCGCCCCCTCAGGCCCCGCCCCGCAGGCCCCCTCCCCAGCCCCCCCGTCCCTCCGGGCGGGTCGCGCATGCGCGCTGCGCCCAGCCCAGCCCGCCGGCCGCGTCCCCAGCAGGTACCGGGCGGGGGGGGGGCCGGGGAGAACCGGGGGGGGGGCCGGGACCCCTGCCCCAGCCCACCCCATCCCGGTACCGCCAGCCCGGCCCCGGCCCCGGCCCCGGTCCCGGTCCCGGTCCCGGCGCATCACCGCGCCCCGGCCTGGGCCCAGCGCGGCCCCCCCGCCCGGTGCCCCCGCCCCATCTTGGTGCCTCGGGCCCGGTCGCCACCTGCATCCCAGTATCCCCATCCCTGTATCCCCATCCCCTTGCCTATCCCTGTATCCCATCCCCATTCCCGTATCCCCATCCCAGTATCCCAGTATCCCCTTCCCTGTATCCCCATCCCCGTATCCCATCCCCATCCCAGTATCCCCATCCCTGTATCCCATCTCCATCCCAGCGTTCCCATCCCAGTACCCCCCGGTGGTCCCGGCCATTCCCCCACCTTCTGTACCCCCTTGCCCCCCCCCCATGCCAGGAGAAGGGAGGGGATGTTGACACCCGCAAAAGCCACCAACCCCCGGTGCTGCCCCCCCTCCCATCACCCCCCTCCCCCCTCAGGCTGTTGCCATGACAAAGGAGCGTGGGGGGGACCCCTCAGCGGGGGGGACACCGACCCCCGACCCCCCCAGCCCCATGGTGGAGCGACGCAAGAAGCCGATGGTGCACCCCGCTGCCCCCGCCCCCCTGCCCAAGGACTATGGTGAGACCCCACACACACCCTGAGACCCCCCCCAGCTCATCACAGGTGTCCCCAGGGGACCCCATAGGGACACCTCCAAAAAAAAAACAACTGGGGGGGGGGGGGGGCGCTGGGAGGGGACCCAAGTGGGGATTCTCTGATGGCTGATATTGGGTTGAGCAATGGGGGGGACCTGACACTCCCCCCCCCCCGCCCTGGGGGGACAGGGACCCTCCCCAGGGAACAGGGGACCCCATGGGGACAGGGAGTCCCCACCCCCCAAAAAAAGGCACGCATGGGGGAGGGTCCCAAGTGGGAATTTGGGGGTTCTCCGATGCCTGCTATGGGGTTGTGCATTGCTTGGTGCCCCCCTCCTTTGTGGACAGTGACACCCCCCCATGGGGACAGAGTCACCCCTCCCCCCCTTTGTCACAGAGACTCCCCCCATGGCAGGTGACCCCCATGGGGTGGGCACTGGGGCCCCAAGTGGGGATTCTCCAATGACTGATATGCGATTTGTGCACCATGGGGTGCCCCTTCACACACACACCCTCCTTTTGTCCCCCACCTCCTTGTGTCCACCCCCCCAGCCTTCACCTTCTTCGACCCGAACGACGCGGCATGCCGGGAGATCCTGCTGGACCCTCGCACCACCGTGCCCCAGCTCTTCGCCATCCTGCGCCAGTGGGTGCCCCAAGTGCAGCACAGCGTCGATGTCATCGGCAATGAGGTGGGGGGAAGTGGGTCAGGGTGCTGGGGAGGGGGGCTGGGGGGTCTGGGTGTCATGGTGGGGGCAGGATGCTGGGGGAGCCGTGGGGGCAGGGGGAAAGCTATGAGGTGCCATGGGGAGGGGGGGGTAACTGGGAGCACTGGGAGGGGGACTGGGGAGGACCGGGAGCCTGAGGGAGGGTACTGGGAGGTCACTGGGAGCACTGGGAGGGGAACTGGGAGCTCTAGGGAGGATACTAGGAGATAACTGGGAGCACTGTGAGGGGGAATGGGAGGAGCTGGGAGTCAGTGGGAGGGTACTAGGAGGTAATTGGGAGCACTGGGGACATGACTGAGTGCCCCAGGAGAGTTAGTGGGGGGTGACTGGGAGGAACTGGTGTGTAACTGGTGTGACTGGGCAGATCCTGCGCCGCGGGTGCCACGTGAATGACCGGGACGGACTGACAGACATGACGCTGCTGCACTACGCCTGCAAGGCTGGCGCCCATGGCGTGGGTGGGTGGGACGGGGGTCCCCGCATCCCCCATGTCCCCAGTATCCCCACTGTGGTGTCCCCACAGTGGCAGTGTCCCCATATTCCCAACATTCCCAGTCCCAGTGTCCCCATGTCCCCAGTATCCCCAGTCCCACCGTCCCTATGTCCCCAGTGTCCCCACAGTGGCAGTGTCCCCATGTCCCCAGCATCCCCAGTCCCAGTATTTTCATGTCCACAATGTCCCCAGCATCCCCAGTCCCAGTGTCCCCATGTCCCCAGTGTCCCCACATCCCTAACATCCCCAGTCCCACTGTCCGTATGACCCCATGCTTGCACTCCCCACCCCCCCCAGTGCCCTCCCCTCCACCCTAGGGCAGCACCATCTCCCCCAGCCCCACAGTGGGTGCTCCCCGGGTGACGTGCCCATCCCCATGCCGGGTGTTGCCGACTCCCAGGGGACCCGGCGGCGGCCGTGCGTCTGTCCACACGGCTGCTGGCGCTGGGGGGGGACGTGACACTGCGGAGCCGCTGGACCCACATGAACGCCCTCCACTACGCTGCCTACTTCGATGTCCCCGAGCTCATCCGCACCCTCCTGCGGGCGGCAGCCCCCCGAGGTGAGGGGTCCCCCCACAACAGGGTCCCTTGGGGGCAGGACACTGGGGGTCCCTGGAGGGAAGAGCATTGGGGTCCCCTAGGGGAAGGACACTGGGGTCCCTTGGGGGGCAGGACACTGGGGTCCCAGGGGAGCAGGACATTGGGGACACTGGGGAAAGGACACCAGGGTTCCAGGGGAAGGACATGGGGGTCCCTTGGGGGGCAGGACATTGGGGTCCCTTGGGGGGCAGGACGCTGGGGTCCCTTGGGGGGCAGGAGATTGGGGTCCCAGGGGATAAGGACACTGGGGTCCCCTGGGGAAAGGACATTGGAGTCCCTCGGGGCAGGACACTGGGGTCCCAGGGGAGCAGGACATTGGGGACACTGGGGAAAGGACACCAGGGTTCCAGGGGAAGGACATGGGGGTCCCTTGGGGGGCAGGACGCTGGGGTCCCTTGGGGGGCAGGACGCTGGGGTCCCTTGGGGGGCAGGAGATTGGGGTCCCAGGGGATAAGGACACTGGGGTCCCCTGGGGAAAGGACATTGGAGTCCCTCGGGGCAGGACACTGGGGTCCCTTGGGAGCAGGACACTGGGGTCCCAGGGGATAAGGACACTGGGGTCCCTGAGGGAAAAGACACTGGGGTCCCCAGGGGGCAGGACATTGGGATCCCCTGGGGAAAGGACACTAGGGTCCCTTGGGGGAAGGACATCGGAGTCCCTAGGGGAGCAGGACATTGGGGTCCCTAGGGCAGCAGGACATTGGGGTCCCGGGAGGGAAGAACACTGGGGTCCTCTGGGCTGCAGGACATGGGTGTCCCCAGGGCCAGGACACCGGAGTCCCCAGTGGGGGTCGGGATACTGCAGTCCCATAGGACAGGGTGCCGGTGTCCTTGGGGCTAGGAGCCCGGGTTCCCCCCGCAGCCGCCCCTCCTCTCTCTCCGGGGTGGGCCGTGCCTCAGTTTCCCCCCACAGTGCTGCACTCGACCTGCAGCGACTTCAGCCACGGGACGGCACTGCACATCGCTGCCTCCAACCTCTGCCTGGGGGCTGTGCGTTGCCTGCTGGAGCACGGGGCTGATCCTGCCCTCCGGGTACCACGGGGGTTGGGGGAGCATCGGGGGGATTGGGGGGGATTGGGGTGACTGGGAGGGGTTGGGGTTTTGGGGGCGTAATGGTGTATTGAGATGTGGGGGATTGGGAGGGATTGGGGTAGTGGGGGGGAGATTGGGATAGGGGTGGGGGATGCTGGGGGTGGGGATTGGGATGTTGGAGGTGTTGAGGAGTGTTGGGGGGGATTGGGGTACTGGAGGGATTGGGAGGGATTGGAGTATTGGTGTACTGGGGGGATTGGGAGGGGTTGAGGTATTGGGGGTGTAATGGGGTACTGGGGGATTGGGAGGGATTGGGGGATTGAGGGAGGTCATATTGAGTTATTGGGAGGATTAGGAGGGATTGGGGTACTGGGGGGTATTGAGGGGTGTTGGGGGGATTGGGGTACTGGGGATTGTTGGGGTGTATTGGGAGGGATTGGGGTGTTGGGGGTGTAATGGGGTATTGAGGTGTATTGGGGGGATTGGGAGGGATTGGGGTACAGGGGGGTATTAAGAGAGGTGGAGGGACTAGGGGGGATTGGGAGGGATTGCTATAATGGGGGTATTGCAGCATTTTGGCATTACTGGGGGGGTATTTGGGATATTGGGGGGTATTGGGATCCTGGGGCTTCTGAGGGGTATTAGGAGCATTGGGAGGGATTGGGGTATTGGGGGGCTATTTGGGTTTTGGGGGGTATTAGGAATATTCAGGCTATTGGGGGCAGGGGGGGATTGGGAGGGAGTGGGGTATGGAGGGGTGTTGGGGGAATTAGGGGGATTGGGGGGGTATGGGGGCTTTTGGGGGTATTGGGCGTACTGAGGGGTACTGGCATATCAGAGGCACTGGGGAATTGGGGGGTACTGGGGGGTATTGGGGCTGTTGGAAGGGGCTGGGAGGGGTTGGGGGGGATTGGGGGTGATTGGGAGGAATTGGGAGAGACTGGGGTATTGGAGGTACCGAGGGGTATTGGAGTTCTTGGTAGGGATTGGGGGTACTGGGGGGTATTGGGACAGATTGGAGTTTTGGGAGGTATTAGGAATATTTGGGGTATTTAGGGCATGGGGTATTGAGGATATTGAGGGGGATTGGGAGGGATTAGGGGGGCTGGGAGGTATTGGGGGGCCTGAGGGCTATTGGGGTGTCAGAGCTCTTGGGGGTACAGAGGGGTACAGGGGGGGCATGCGGGTACCAGCATTATTGTGGGCATCACATTACTGGGGGTTTCAGGGGGCTGTGATGACACCCAGGGCTGTCAGGGTGCTACATGGGTGCCTTCTCCCACCAGTTACCCTCAAACAGACCCCCACCCTTTTTTTGACTCACCTCCCCCACCCACCCACAGAACAGCAAGGGTCAGGTGGCGGCCGAGGTGGTGCCGGACCCTACGGACATGGCGCTGGACAAGGCGGAGGCGGCACTGGCGGCGCGGGAGCTGCGACAGCTGCTGCTGGACGCTGTCCCCCTGAGCTGCAGCCTCCCCCGTGTCACCCTGCCCAACTACGACAACCTACCCGGGAACCTCATGCTGCTCTGCCTCGGCCTCCAGCTGGGTGACCGCGTCCGCGTTGACGGCGGAAAGGTGGGGGGGACGCAAGTGGGGGATGTAGGGACGGGGCGGGGGGAGGACGGCACCCAAGCAGGGTGCAGGCAGCACCCGTGCAATGGCAGGATGCTCTGCGTGGGGATGCAGGCATGGCGTAGGGGGAACTGGGCTCCAGAGTGGGTTTTGGGGTGAATAGATGGGGTTTCAGGGTGCACAGATTTGGAGGGGACTGGGGGGGTCCCAGGGGTGCTGGGGCGCAGCAGCACCCAAGCAGGGTGCGGGCAGCACCCATGGAATGGCAGGATGCTTTGTGTGGGAATGCAGGTATGGCATGGGGGGAACTGGGGGTGAAAGGAGGGGTTTGGGGTGCATAATGGGGTTTTGGAGCAGATAGAGGGGGTTTAGGTTGCACAGATGGTTTTGGGGGGTCTGAGGGGTGCAGGGGTGCAGCAGCACCCAAGGGGGGGCGCAGACAGGACCCGTGCAACTGCAGGATGTTCTGCGTGGGGATGCAGGCATGGCATGGGAAGTATTTGGGATCAGAAGTGGGTTTTGGGGTGAATAATGGGGTTTTGGGGTGCACAGAAGGTTTTGGGGTGCACAGAGATGTTCCTGGGGTACATACAGGTGCTGGGACCCCCAGGGGTGCAGGGACCCGGCAGCACCCAGCCCCAGCGCAGCCATCTGCTGCACCCTCCACATTGGAAGGGGGATAATGAAGATTTTGGGGGTGCAGGGGAGGATGTGGGGGGTGCAGGGGTCACCCAGGGCTGCCATGTTGTGTCCCCCCCAAGGTGGGGACCCTGCGTTTCTGCGGCACCACGGCATTTGCCAGCGGGCAGTGGGCCGGAGTGGAGCTGGATGAGCCCGAGGGCAAGAATGACGGCAGCGTGGGGGGGGTCCGCTACTTCATCTGCCCCCCCAAACAGGGTAGGGACCCCCAGGGACCCCAGGGGCAGGGGTGCAGGACCCAGATGCCTGGGTCCCTTGAGGACACCCCCGGATGTCCTGGTCCCTCTGGGGGTGGATGATGGGACATTGTGGGGGGGAATCCCCTGGCGGGGGAGGGGGGCTTGGCTGGCTGGGACCCTTTTTTGGGGGGGGTGGTGGTGGTATCAATTAGGCTCCTGTGTCCCTGGGATGTAGTGGGTTATAGTGGGTTACACTGGTCTGTACTGGTGCATACAAGTCTGCCTGGATGGCTGGTACTGGTATACTGCATGGTAATAACACACACTGGTGTGTACTGGCCAACACTGGTGTGTACTGACCAACACTGGTGTGTACTGGTCCCTACTGTTCCACACTATTGTGTACTGGTCCGCACTGGTGTGTGTACTGGTCCATACTGGTCTGACATCACCCACCCGCAGGTGTCTTCGCCTCTGTCTCCAAGATCTCCAAGGCAGAGGAGCAGCCCCCAGCGGCCTCCCCCCCCCGCAGCCCCCCGGGACCCCCGGCCCGAGCCCCCCACAAGGCCCGGAAGGACAAGAGAGGTACGCCCTGCCCCGCCCTACCACACCCTGCCACGCCCCGCACCCCTGGGTCCTGTCTGTTCCCCCCCTCACCCCATCCCCCTCACCCCATCCCCTTTACTCTGTGCTTCCCCTTGGCTCTGCCCCCCTGTATGCTCACTGGAAGAGAGCAAGGAGCCTCAGGATTGGCTGGCTGGGGGCAGGGAATGTGAAACCCCGCCCACCCACAGAAGGGGGTGGAGTTCAGGCAGAGGGGAGTGCTCTGCTTTAGCCCCACCCCCTGTGCTGCCACACCCGGGTCACAGCTGGGGGTGGGGCCTGCCAGGGTGGGGTGCATGGGGGGTGGAGCTGGGCAGGGTGGGGCCTGGGAGGGGGTGTGTCCCACCGGACTCTGCCCCTGGCAGGCTCATCAGGAGGTGGGGTCAGGTGGGGGTGTGGCTGTGAGTGGGTGGGGCTAGGCAGGGAGCCTGGTATGCGTGACCCCACCCCTCAGCCACACCTGGAAGGAGGGGTGTGGCCGTGCGGTGGGTGTGGCCGGTCTGATCCCGCCCCCCCCCCCCCCCCCCCCCCGCAGCCACCCGGAAGCGTGGCGGGGCGTGGCTGGACCGGGAGGGGCGCCGCGTGGCCCCGGGGGACGCGGTGCTGGTGGCTGGACAGCGCCCGGGGCGGGCCCGGTTCTACGGGCGCACTGACTTCGCCCCCGGTGAGAGGGACACCCCCCGGGACCCCCCCGGAACCCCCCCAACCTGGGACCCCGCCCCAGACCCCCTCCGTAGGACTGACCCCGTGAGACCCCCCAGGACCGACCTCCTTGGGCTCCCTCCATGGGACATCCCCCTCCCCACACCCTGGGACCCCGTACCGGGACACCCCCATGGGAACCCCCCCTTGTGCACCTCCCCCCCCCCCCCGAGACACCCTTTGGACCCCTCCCCCCATGGGACACCCCCCCCCAACCTGGGACCCCCTCCGGGACCCCCTCATGGGATGGACCCTGTGGGACCCCCCCAGAATGGGACCCCCCTGGGACCCCCCCCCACGCTGGGACCCCACTTCCTTGGGACCACCCCATTGGACTGCCCACCCATTCAGAAACCCCCTGGGACCACCCCCGGGACTCCCCCCAGGACTGACCCCCTGGGATGCCCCCCCCCCCCATGGGATCCCCCCCTTACCCCAGGACCTCCCAGGGAGCCCCCTCCAACCTGGGACCCCCCATGAGAACCCCCTCATAAGACCCCTCACCCTGGGACACCCCCCCCCCCATAGAACCCCCCCCAACTTGCCCCCCCCCCCCCAGGGTACTGGTTTGGGGTGGAGCTGGACTCAGCCGGGGGGAAACACGATGGCTCCGTTTTCGGGGTGCGGTACTTCTCCTGCCCCCCAAAACACGGCGTCTTCGCCCCCCCCTCCCGTGTGCAGAGGTAATGGGACACACACACACATACAACATTGGGGGGACACACACATTGCGTGGGGGGGACATTGAGGGGACACAGGCGGGCTTTGGGGGATATTGGGGGGTGGGGGGGGGTTGGGGGGCAGTGGGGGACAACGAGGGGCAGGGGGGGAGCAAGGGGGGGGTCAGGTCTCTGTCCTGAGACCCACCCACCCCCACCCATGACATTTCCCGCCCCGCCCCCAGGGTCGGGGGTCCCAGGGAGGAGCCGGGGGATGGTGCCCCAGAAAAGAAGGTGCAGCAGGTCACCGGTGCGTGCTGATTGGCTGGTGGGGGGAAGGGGGTGGGGTGGGGCACTGCTGATTGGTCGGTGGGTGGGGTGCAGCCCTCGGGATGCGTTGGTGGGCCTTCATGATGGGCTGGTGGGTGGGGCACTGCTGATTGGCTGGTTGGTAGGGTGGGCTGCTTCTGATTGGCTCTGGGGTAGCATGGGGACTGCTGATTGGCCAGGGTGGGATGGATCGTTGCTGATTGGCCAGCAGGAGGAGCACTGACTTCGGATTAGCTGGTGGGGCGGAGGGTTTTGCCATTGATTGGGTAGCAGGGTGCAGAGCAGCCGATTGGCCAGCAGGCAGCCCATCCCTCTGGTGACTGGTTAGCGAGACAGCCCCACCCCCAGGTGTCTGCTGATTGGCCAAGCTTTCCCCACCCACCCATTGGCCAGCTGGACGGTGAAGCCTCCCGCTGATTGGCTGGCCGGACCCCGCCCCCATTTCCCCACCCCCGCAATGGCTGGCGGGGGGGTGGGGGGGCTGTGACCGTGTGTGTGTGTGTGTGTGTGTGTGTGTGTGTGTGTCTCCCGTGTGTCCCCCCACCCCGTGTCCCCCCGGGATGTCCCCGCAGTGTCACAGCCCAAGCGCAACTTCCCGGCGGTGCGGACCCCGAAGGACATCACCTCAGAGAGCTCCTTCTCCAGGTGGGGGGGACACACACAACACTGGGGGGGGTGGGGGGGGACATGGGGACACCCCCGGGTGGGTGTGTCCCGTCCCCGTCCCCCACCCTGCCCCACGGTGACCCCTCTGTCCCCAGGTTACTCTTCTGCTGCTGGTTCCCCTGGATGCTGCGGGCTGAGATGCAGTCCTAACCCCGCCCCCCCGCCTCGCTGGGCCCCTCCCACCCCCCTGCCACCCCTCCCCCACCCAGTGCCTTGGTCCCCTCCCCTCCCCCCCCACCCTGGGGGGGGAGACGTGATGTGACACCCCTTCGCCCCTGCCCCAAACCCTGACTCCCTTTGCGCCAGGCTGTTCGCTCTGGAACCTACTTATTACAGTGACAGGGTGGCAGGGGGGGTGAGCTGAGGCCAGCCAGCCCCTCCCCTGACCCCCATTTTGGGCTGTTCACCCTCAAACCTACTGATAACAGTGATGGGGATTTGCTGGTGCCAACACCCCCACCCACCCACTCATTTTGGGCTGTTCACCATGGAACATACTGATAACATTGATGGGGATTAGCTGGTGCCAGCCCCCCCCCCCCCCCCTTTGGGCTGCTCTCTCTGGAACCTACTGATTACAGTGATGGGATGAGTTGATGCCAGCCCACTGCCCCCCACCGCCTTTGCGCCCTGCCCCCCCAGCCCTCTTTTGTGGCTGTTCACTCTGGAACCTACTGATTACAGCGATGGGGGTGAGCTGACGCCTGCCCCTCTGATCACCCTCTCAACACCTGTTTTGGGCTGTTCACCCTGGAACCTACTGATTACAGTGATGGGGTGTTGCTGCCAGCCCCCCCCACAAGCCGCTCTGCCCCCTCCCCCCCCATATTGGGCTGCTCATTCTGGAACCTACTGATTAGTTACAGGGAATTGATGCCAGGATCCCTCCCAGAATATTTCTGGGCCCCCCTAAGCCCAGTTCCTCCAGGCGGTTCACTCTGGAACCCACCGATTACCCTTATGAGGAGTGAGCCAATGCCAACCTGCCCCCCCCCCGCGTTTTGGGTCATTCACACTGGAACCTGCTGACTACAATTGGGAGAAGAGCGGTTTATGCCAGGGACCCTCCCCAAACCTGTTCTTGAGCCGTTAACTCTGTAAACTACTGATTATGTCCGGGGGGGGTGGCGTTTTATGGAAAACTGGTTTGGTGGATACTCCAGTGGCTGCTAGTGGGGTTGAGGACACCCCCCCCCCCCAAAAAAAAAGGGACCCAGGCATCCGGGCCCCCCCCCCCGCAGTAGCAATAACATCCCCTCCCCCTGCGATCGTGTGAGTGGCTTTAATGTCCTGTCCCCCCCCGTGCCCCGCCCCCCCCGCTGCCGCATGGTCCCCCCGGATCCGCTTGTGCCACCAATAAACACCTTTGTACGTCCCACGGCTCCGGGGGGGGACCCCAAAGCTGGGGGGGGGGGGCTCGGGGGTGTGTGTGGAAGGACTCCAAAGATAAGGGGGGGGCAAGGGAGGGGAGGGCGTAGGGGGACCCGAGAGCTGGAGGGGGACATGGGGGGACCCCAAAGCTGGGGGCGGGCTCAGGGGATGGGGGAGGGCCCCAAAACTGGGGGGGGGGCTGTGGGGGAACCCCAAAGCTGGGGGAGAGCTCAGGAGATGGGGGAGGGCCCCAAAGCTGGGGGGGGCTGTAGGGGGACCCCAAATCTAGGGGAGAGACCCCAAAACTGGGGAGGGATACAGGGGAGGGGGCACCCCAAACCTGGAGGGGGCTCAGGGGGTTGTGGGGGGACCCCAAAGCTGGGGGAGGACTCGGGGGATGGGGGAAAGCCCCAAAGCCGGGGCGGGGCTGTGGGGGCACCCCAAATGTGGGGGAGAGGCCCCAAAGCGGGGGGGGCGACATGGAGGAGGGGGGGGACCCTAAAGCTGGGGGGAAGAGGGGACCCCAAAACTGGGGGGGTACATGGTGGGGCGTGGGGTCCCTGTGAGGTCACTGGGACAGGGGGACTCCACGGCTGGGGGGAGATGGGGGGGAGGACACGGGCTAGGGGGGACACGGACTGGGGGAGTGGCCCCCTCCCGGCTCCAGCGCCGCCATCTTGTTCCGGCGCGCCGCGGTGGCGTGAGACGCGCGACCAGAAGGGCGGTGCCCTCTTCCCCGAGCACGCCCACACGACTGCCTGGCTCCGCCCCGGACTCTTGGTCCCGTCCCGCCTCCCCGCTTCCCGCCGGGGCGCCGCGCCGCTTGAGCCCGCTCGGCCACGCCTCCTCCGCGTCGGCCAAGCTTTCTCAGCGCTCGGCCCCGCCCCCTCAGCGCTCGGCCCCGCCTCCTCAGCGTTCGCGGACGCCTGAGTCCCCGGGCGGGTCCCGCAGTCGCTCCGCGCCGCCGCCGGGCCCGTAGGTACCGGGACCCCCCGCCCCGGGACCCCCCCCAGGACCGACTTCCCCCCTCTCCCCGGGGTCCCCCCGATCCTTTCTCCCCACAAAGGCTCCGTGACTCAGCTCCGGCCCCGCCCGGTTCCCGGAAATCCGCACCCGCAGGCGGGAGGGGCTGGGTGCCCCCCATCCCGGGGTGGGGGGATATCTATGGGGCTGGGGGGGGATCCATAGGGCCCAGGGGGGATCTGTGAGGCTGGGGGGGGTCTGCAGGGCCCGGGAGGATCTATGGGGCCCGGGGAAGACCCATAGGGCTGGGGGGATCTATAGGGGCCGGGGGGGGTGTCTGTAGGACCCCAGGTGTCTGTAGGGGCCGTGGGCGTCTATAGAACCAGGGGTTCTCTGTAGTGCTGGAGGGGGGTGGCGGGTGTTATCTGTAGAGCTTGGGGGGGCTCTATAGGGTCTATAGGATCCTTCAGGCACCCATGGTGGGGGTGGTGTGTTATGGGTCCAGAGGGGGCCTAGAGAAAATGGGGGTCTATAGGTTCCAGGGGTGTCTATAGGGCCCGAGGGGGATGGGGGGGGTCTTAGGGCCCGGGCGGGGCTATGGGATCTGGAGGAGCCCATGGTGCCGTAGGGCGTCGACCTAACTGCTGTTCTCTTCTTTTCTTCCAGTCTCTCCGAGTAACCCCCCAGTGGCCCCCCCAGTGCTCCCAGTAACCTCCAGTGCCCCCCCCAGCGCTCCCAGTAACCCCCCAGTTCTCCCCCAGCACTCCCAACAGCCCCCCAGTGCTCCCAGTAACCCCCCAGTGCTCCTAGTGCCCCCCTTTGCGGGGACCATGTTCCTGGTGAAGGGGTTGCTGGGGGGGGGTGGAGGTGGAGGGGGTGGAGGGGGGCTCCCTGGCGGCATTGGCTCGGTGCTGGGGGGGCTGCTGAGCGGTGGCGGTGCAGGGGGGCGTGGGGGCGGTGCCGGGGGGGCCATGGGGGTCCTGGGGGGCGTCATCAGTGCCATCAGGTGAGGGGACCTTGGGGATCGGGGGGGGGAGGATGTGGGATGGGGGGGCATTGGGGGGGACGACATCGAAGACATGGGGTTGGGGGGGACACGGGGAGACACTGGGGACACGGGGTTGGGGGGGACACGGGGGGACACAGGGGATGAGGGGTTGGAGGGACACGGGGGGACATCGGGGACATGGGGTTGGAGGGGACACATGTTGGGGAACACGGGGACACTGGGGATGTGGTGTTGCGGGGGACATGGGGGGACATTGGGGACATGCATTTTTGGGGACGGGGTGGGGACAGGGGGTGGAGTTGGGGTGACCCTGGGGGGGGTGTCACCCAGGGGTGGGGGTGACATGGGGGGGCCGGGGCACCCTGGGGTGCTCTGACCTCCCCACCCACCCCCCAGCGAAGCGGCTGCCCAGTATAACCCTGAGCCCCCAGTAAGTGACCTCCGGCCTGAGGACAGCCCCCTCCCCCCCAAGATTCTGGGGTCCCCCTACCCTGGTGACCCCCATCCTCACGATGGGGTGTCCTCCCTGCCTGGGTTTGGGAGGTCCCCTTTGACACCCTCCTCCGTGCCCTCCAGCCCCCCCGCACCCACATCTCCACGGTGGATGCCAACGAGAGTGAGGAGGTGCGGCAGTTCCGACGGCTCTTTGCCCAGCTCGCTGGGGATGTGAGTGACTACCGGATCCCCCAGGATCTTCCCAGGATACTGCCCCCCCCTGCCAAGACCCCCATGGATCTCCCAGATACTCCAGGATACCCCCCTCCCTGGATCCCCAGATCCCTGCCCCCCCCCCCGGATCCCCCCAGGATCCCTCTGGGATCCCCAAACCCCACTGGATCTTCCAGATTCTGCTTCCCCCCACCAGACTCCCCCGATCCCCCCTGCATCCCCCAATCCCCAAGGATCCCCAGATCCTACTGGATCCCCCAGACCCCTCACCTTGATCCCCCGATTCCCCCCCCTCCCCAGGGATCCTTGCTGGATCCCCCTCCCAGATCCCCAGATCCTACAGGATCCCCAGACCCCTGCACCCCCCGATCATCCCCTGGCCTCCCCCAGCCCCACAGGATCCCCCCAGATCTTCGGATCATTCCCAGCTCAGCACTTCCTGGATCCCATGGGTGCTGCCCCAGAATCCCCCAGCTGGATCCCCTGTCCCCCCCTCCAATCCCCTGGGATCTGCCCCCCCCCCCAGCCCCTCCTGCACCCCTCCAGCCCCCAATCCCCAGTGGGTCACTGGATCCCATGGGATCCCCCAAGCACCCCACTATCAGTGAGGGGGGTTCTCCGATCCCCAGGGTAGGGGGCAGGGGCAGGGCACCCCGGGGTGGGGGTCAGGGTGGGGGGGACCCCGTGGCACCTTCCCCATGCCTGTCTCCACAGGACATGGAGGTGAGTCCCACCGAGCTCATGAACATCCTCAACAAAGTCGTCACCCGCCGTAAGTGTCCACCCAAAAACGGGGGTGGGGGTGGGGGGTGGGGGCAACACAATGAGGGGGGGCAACACGTCTGGGGGGTCCTGGCACCCGCTGCCCATAAATCACCAGGGCTGGCAAGTGGCGAGCACAACCCTATAGCAGCCACAAGAGAATCCCCACACGGCCAGGGAAAAACCTCCAAAATGTTCCAGTTTTGGTTAAAATTTTGGGGAAGGAGGTGGGTCCCGCAGTTGTTCCACGCCGCCGCCAGGCCCGCAGGTACCGGGACCTCCCCTCCCCGGGGTGCCCCTGACCCTTCCTCCCCACAACGGCTGGGGCACCCCCCCAAAAATCATCTGCCCACTGCCCTCCCCCTCACCCCGTCCAGATCCCGACCTGAAGACGGATGGCTTTGGCCTTGACACCTGCCGCAGCATGGTGGCCGTGATGGACGTATCCTTTGGGGGTGGGAAGAGGGGGGGTATTTTTGGGGTTCAGGGAGGGGGGGTCCCCATTGCCACTGCAGATCTCCTTGACACCCCCCCCAGAGCGACACAACGGGGAAACTTGGCTTTGAGGAGTTCAAGTACCTGTGGAACAACATCAAGAAGTGGCAGGTGGGGAGGGGGGGCACCCCAAAATCGGGGGGACACCCCAAAATCTGGGAGACCACAAGGAACCCCAAATCTTTCCTCCAAAATGCGAGGGAGTGGCTACAGGGGATCTTCCTGAAGACCCCAAAATGATGGGGGGGTATATAGGGGTAATGGGGATCCCCCTGCCAAGTGGGACCCCTAAATCAGGGGCAGCAGAAAAAGGGCCCTCCTGGGACCCCAAAATTTTGGGAGGGGAGTATTGGGGAAAATGGGGTCCCCCCATCTCTGTAGGGACCCCCAAATCCTGGGGAGAGCATTGGGGGATCCCCAGGTCTGGGGGGGGGCATTGAAGCCCCACAAGTTTGGAATGAGGGGGTCACAAGGACCCCTGGAGGACACCAAAACTGGGGGGGGACACAGTATGGAGGCAATGGGGCTGCCCCCAATCCTGGGGCAGGGAAGGAATTGCGGGGGTGCATATTGGGGTACAGGGGGCCCACCCAACCCCCCCCATGCCCCCCCCCCCCCAGTGTATCTACAAGCAGTTCGACACCGACCGCTCGGGGACTATCGGGGTGCAGGAGCTGCCGGGGGCCTTCGAGGCCGCAGGTTTGGGGGTGCAGTAGAATTTGGGGGGGGAAATTGGGGGGCTGGAAGGGGTTGGAGGTGATGAGGGAGGGTCGTTGGGGGGGATTTGGGGAGCTGGAGGGTGGTTTGGGGAGGTCATGGGGGGCATTTGGGAGGCTCAGGGTGTTTGGGGGGGGGGATTTGGGGGTCCAGGAGATTTGGGGAGGGTGAGGGTATTGGGGGGTTGGAGGAATTGGGGGTGTCAGGGGTATTTGGGGGTGTTAGGGATATTTGGGGGGGTCAGGAAATTTGGGGGGGTCCGCAGTATTTGGGGGGTAGGAGCATTTGGGGGGGCAGGGCTCAGAATTTGGGGAGCGGTTGAGGGTATTGGGAGGGTCAGGGGTATTCAGGGGTTCATGGTATTGGGGGGGAATTGAGAGTATTTGGGGGGGTCAGGGGTATTTGGAGGGGTTATGAGAATTTTGGGGGGGGTCCAGGGTATTTGCGGGGGTTGGAGGAATTGGGGGGGGCATCTGGAGTATTTGGGGGGGCAGTGTTTTTGGGAGGGGTGGCATCTTGAGGGGGGGCAATGGGTCATTTTGGGGCTTGGGGACATTTTGGGGGAGCTGTGGGTTTTTTTGTGGGGCAGAGGATATTGAGAGGGGGTTAAAGGCAGTTGGGGGGGGGTCAAAGTTCATATGTGTAATTTCCCCCAGGCTTCCGTCTGCCCCCCCCACTTTGGGGTGTCCTGGGCCGTCGCTACGGCGACGAGGGGGGGAACCTCGATTTCGACAACTTCATCAGCTGCCTTGTGCGCCTCGACGCCATGTTCCGTAAGGGGGGCCCCCCAAATTTTGGAGGGGGTGGGGGCGTGTTGGCCATGGGAAGGGGGAACCCCAAGGAGGGGGGATCCCAGGAGCTGGGGGGGAGCACCGCAGGACTGAGCAATGCCCAGGGCTGGGGGCACCCCCAGAGTTATTGGGGTTCTCTGGGTGTTATTGGGGTGTTGGGGGGGGTCCCCTTGCAAGGGGGGGGCAGGGTGATGATCCTGGTTTTTGGGGCCCACCCCCCGGTTTTGGCCCCCCCCCCAGGTGCCTTCAAGTCGCTGGACCGGGATGGGAGCGGGCAGATCCGCGTCAGCCTCCAGGAGGTGGGTTTGGGGGTGCCCCCCCATGGGATGATTTGTGGGGTCCCATCGGTCCCTTTTTTGGGGTGTCCCCAGACTGGGGGGTGTTCCACAGGAGGGGGTGGAAGGAGGTGGTCCCCCAAAACTGCCCTGGGTCTGCCCAGCCAGGCCCTATATCACTATAGAGCACCCCAAATCCTTATAGAGCACCCCAAATTTTTAATGGGGCACCCCAGTCCCTATAGAGCACCCCCAGATCCTCACAGAGCCCCCCGCACATCCCCAGGAAGTCACCCCCCAATATCTATAGGTAACCCCCCAATCCCTATAGGGACTTTTAGGACACCCCCCCCCCAATCCCTGTAAGACTCTCCAAATCCCCATAGGAAGCCTGTGATCCCTATAGGGGATCCCCAACTCCCCGTAAAGCACCGCAGGTCCCTATAGAGCAGCAATGCCCCTGCCCAGACCCCCCCCAATCCCTACAGAGCCCCCTCAAATCCATATAGGGTGGCCCTGATTCCTAGGGGGGGACGACAGCCCCCCCAGTCCCTTTAGAGTGACCCCAGTTCTATAGGAGACTCCTTTGGGCGGGTCCTGATCCCTATAGGGATACACTAAATCCCCCTGGGGTGGCCCCCAACCCTTCTGGGCCCTCTAGCTGCTATAGGGCCCCTATAGCCCTTATAGGACCCGTATGGCTCCCTGTAGTCTTTATGGCCCCCTACTGCCCCTGTAGGGCTCCTATAGCCCCCGGTGACCTGGCACCTTCTCTCCGCAGTGGCTGCAGCTCACCATGTACTCCTGAGGCACCTGCGCTTGGGGGGGGGCACCTGGCGCCCCCCACACCTCCCCACATCCGCACCCCCACATTCACACACACATCCCGCACCCCGCTGCTAACCTCCCCCCGCCGCCGACTGTGCCATGGGGGGCCCAGGCCCCTTCCCAGTAAAGATCACCCAGTCCCACCCAGCTCCTTTGTCTTTTTTTTTTGGGGGGGGAGGTATAGAGCTATAGGGGGGGTGCTATAGGGGATATGGGTGCTATGGGGGGGCTATAGGGGGTACAGATGCTACAGGAGCCATGGGGGTATGGGTGCTGTAGGAGGTGTGGGTGCTCCAGGGGCTATAGGGAGTGCTATAGGGAGCGCTATAGGGAGCTATAGGGGATACGGGTGCTACAGGGGCTATAGGAGGCATGAATGCTATAGGAAGCCATAGGGGGTACAGGTGCTACAGGGGTTATAGGGGTATTGGTGCTATGGGGGGCTATAGGGGGTATGGGCGTTGGGGGACTATAGGGGGTACGGGTGCTATAGGGAGCTATAGGGGATACGGATGCTACAGGGGTCATATGGGTATGGGAGCTATAGAAGGTATGGGTGCTATAGGGGGTGTGGGTGCTATAGGGATGTGGCTGTTCCAGGGAGCTGTAAGGATAGGAAGGTATAGCAGGTATGGGTGCTATAGGGGATATAGGGGTAGGGGTGGTATGGGGAGCCATAGGATGTATGGGTGCTATAGGGTGTATAGGGGTATGGTGCTATAGGGCCTATAAGGGTGGGTCTGCTATAGGAGCTGTAGGGCTCAGAAGTCACAGGAGGTATGGGTGCTATAGGGGGGTATAAGGAGTATGGTGTGCCATAGGTGTATGGGTGCTATAGGGCCTATAGGCACTGTAGGAGCCATTAGGGATAGTGGAGCTATGGGGCGGGGGGATAGAGAACCTATAGGAGTGTACGGGGGCTACTCTATGGGGCTGGGAGGTATAGGATGGGGGGGGTATAGGGGTAGGGGTATAGGGCATACAGGGCCATTGGGGCTGGGGCGCAGGGGGGGAGCGGTGTCCCACGGGAGCAGTGTCCCGGGGGTCGGTAACGAGGTGTCGGGGCGGGTTCCCGGTGCCCCGGGCGGGGGTCGGTGCCCCGGGGGGGGGGGGTCGGTGTCCTCCGAGGTGGGGGTCGGTGTCCTCCGAGGGGGCTCCCGGTGCCCCGGGGGGGGCGGGTCGGTGTCCTCCGGGACCTGCGTCCCCGTGCCCCGGGGGTCGGGAACGAGGTGTCCGGGGGGGGGGTCCCGGTGCCCGGGGTTGGAGGGGGCGGATATCCCGTATTTAGCTCAAAGGGCCCCGGGGCAGGGGGTGAGCCCCCTCCGGTACGCTCTCGCTTACCGCCCGTCCCCGTAGGTGCTCCTCCGGCCGTGACCGCCCCCCCCGCCGTCCCCCCCCGCCCCTCCCGGTGGGCGGACGGGCCCGAGGCGATGGCGGCGCCCCCGGGGCGGCGGGAGCGGCTGCGGGCGCTGGCGCTGGGGCGGGGGGGGTTACTGGGACTGGAGACGTTACTGGATCTGCTGGTGGGACTGGCGGGGGGGCTACGGCACCGGTACCGGGACACCGGGAACAACGGGAACGGGAGCGAGAGCGAGAGACACGTCCGGGATTTTCTGAGCTGGGGTGAGAGGGGAGGGAACGGGATGGGGGGGGGGGACACGGACCGGGGGTTATGAGACCGGGAAGTATAGGACGGGGGGTTACGGGACTAGGGGGGTACGGAGCGGGGGGGGGGGTACGGGACCGCGGGGGGACGGCACCGGGCAGTATGGGACCAGGCGCTCCGGTGCGGGACTGGGGGGGGGCGCGGGACCAGGGGGGCGTACGAGACTGGGGGGTACGGGACTGGGGGGGTACGGGACCAGGGAGTATGAGACCGGGAAGCACGGGACCGGGGGGGTTACGGGACCGGGGAGTCCATGACTGGGGGGGGGGTCCGGAGTCCGGGACCGGGGGGGACACGGCTGGGACCGGGCACTCCGGTACGGGGCGGGTACGGGAGCACGACCGGAGCGGGGGGGGGGAGGCGAGGGGGGGGTCGGGCGGTCCGGTACCGGTGGGGGTCCGGCAACGGGAGACGGGGCGACCGGGGGGGGGGTGGTGGTGGTGATCCGGTACCGGGGGGGGGGGGGCGGGTCCTGGACGCCTGGGTCCCCTGGGTGGGGGGGGTGGGGGGGCGATGGCGCCGCTCCTTTTCTGGGCACGTCGGGCCCAGCCCCCCCCCGCGGACGCCGATCGCTGCGCGGCCATAAATGGGCTGAGGGTGCGCGGCCACCCCCCCGCCCAGGGGCACCGAGGGTGTCACCACCCCCCCGGGACTGTCACACCCCCCCGGACAGCCACCCCCCCGGAACTGTCACCCTCCCTCCCCCGGACTGCCGCCCCTCCCCCCGGGACTGCCACCCCCCCCCCCAGGACTGTCACCTGCCCCACTGGCTTCCCCACCCCAGGGCCTCCCCAACTTCCCTGGGACCCCCAAACTCCAGACACCCCCCCTTAACTCCGCTCCCGACCCCCCCCCAGGGACTCCCCCCTCCGCCAGGGTGCGCCCAAATCCCATCAGCCCCCCCTCCCATGACCACAGGCCATCCAAAAACCTGAGAGCCCCCCCCTCAAAAGAGCCAGCCCCCCCGATCCAGCGACACCCACGAAACCCCAAGCACCCCCCCGGGCACGCCCCCCTTGTACCCCAATACCCCCCCCAAGCCCCATGAACCCCCCGCAATGCCCCAGCTCCCCCTGCAGTGGATTCTCCACTGGCTTGTATTGGGGTTGTGCTCCCCCATTGCACCCCCAAACCTGAGCTTCTCCCCCAAATCCACCCCCCTGGGGTAATTGGCCTCCCACGGGTGCTGACACCACCCCCACCCATGGGTGCCCCCCCCAGCGGAGCCGGTGGCCGCCCAGGTGCAGGAGCTGCAGTTGCAACGAAGCGACTTTGAGATCTTGAAGGTGATCGGGCGTGGGGCCTTCAGCGAGGTAAGGGGGGGGGCGAAGAGGGGGGGTGACATGGGTGACACCACAGGTGACACTATGGGTGGTCCCGCAGGTGGCTGTGGTGCGGATGAAGGAGTCGGGGCAGATCTACGCCATGAAGATTATGAACAAGTGGGACATGCTGCGGCGTGGAGAGGTGAGGGGACATGGGGCGGGACACGGAGGGACACACAGGGGTGGCAGGGGGGACATGGGGGATGTGGGGGGAGGCACAAGGACATGGGGGGTGTGTGGAATGGGGACACAGAGGGAGGGGGACAAGGGAGTCCTGGGGACCCAGAGGGGATGTGGAATGATGGGGACAGGGGTGGCACTGGGGTGGGTGACTCAGGGGGACAGGGGTGACACAGGGTCCCTAGGGCTGACCCTGACCCCTCAATGCCTGGGGTTGAGATGGGGGGGTGTGTGTGTGTGACCTTGCAGGTGACCTCGGTGTCTGGGGGTGACACAGGGGGTGACCCCTGGGGGGGACACAGGACTCCGATGCCACCTGTGTCTGTGTCCCCAGGTGTCCTGTTTCCGGGAGGAGAGGGAGGTGCTGGCACGGGGGGACCAGCGCTGGATCACCCGCCTCCACTTCGCCTTCCAGGACCCCCAGTGCCTGGTGAGGGGACATCCCCCCATGGGGACATCCCCCCCATGGGGACACCACCCCATCCCCCCTGCCCCGCAACAGCCCTGGTGGTCCCCAGAGAACAGCCCCCAGCACCCCTGGGTGCCCCCAGGGAGCCCCCATGGCCCTGTGTCCCCATGCCACCCCCGTGTCCCCATCACTGCACCACCGCTGTGTCCCCACACCATGGTTGTGTCTCCTGTCCCCATCCCATCCCTGTGTTCCTGTGCCACTCCCTGTGTCCCTATACCCACGTCATCCCTGTGCCATGCCTGTGTCCCTGTGCCATCCCCATGTCCCTGTGCTGTCCCCATGTCCCCACACCATCCCTGTGTCTCCATCCCCATATCCCCATGTCCCCATGCCACTCCTGTGTCCCCATCCCCACATCATCCCTATGCCATCCCTGTGTCCCCATGCCATACCTGTATCCTGTGTCCCTGTGCCATCTTCACGTCCCCATCCCCGTGTCCCTGTGCCGTGCCCGTGTGTCCATGCCCCACCTGTCGTGTCCCCCCCCTGCAGTACCTGGTCATGGAGTACTACGTGGGGGGGGACCTCCTGACCCTGCTCAGCAAATTTGGGGACCGGCTGCCCCTTGCCATGGCGCGCTTCTACCTGGCCGAGCTGGTGATGGCCATTGACTCCATCCACCGCCTGGGCTACGTCCACCGGTGGGCACGGGGCTGGGGACACGGGGGGGACATGGTATGCGGCTGAGGGGGCATGGGGGGGACACCAGGAGACATGGCATGGGGCTGGGGACACATGGGGGACACACATGGGGGGATGTGGCATGGGGCTGGGGGGACATGGACGGGATGTGGGGGACATGGCATAGGGCTGGGGAGAAACAGGGGGGACACGGGGGGACATAGCACGGGGCTGGGTACACGCAGCGGGCATGACAGGGCTGGGGACACATGGCACAGGGTCGGAGACACGTGGTGGGGACACGGCACAGGGGGTGGAGACACCAGGGTAGGGGGATGTGGGGGCAATTGGGGACACAAGGAGGAGCTGCGGGGGATATATGGGGACATGGGTGAGGACCTGAGGGACATGGAGGGGACAAAGGAGGAGCATGGGGACACAGGAAGGACATGGGGGCACATGAGGATGTGGGGGCAAGTGGGGACATGAAGGGACAAAAGGGGACATGGAGGGACAGGAGGGCACATGAGGATTTGGGGGCAAGTGGGGACACGAAGGGACAAAAGGGGACATGGAGGGACAGGGGGGCACACAAGCAACATGTGGGACATGGGGAGGACTGGGGCACTGGGGGCCATGGTGGCGGTGGCAGGGGGGGGAGACACGGGGTGACAGAGGCCACCTGTTTCCCCCCCCCCCAAGGGACATCAAACCCGACAACATCCTCCTGGACCGCTGGGGCCACGTCCGGCTCGGGGACTTCGGCTCCTGCCTCAAGCTGGGACCTGACGGCACCGTGAGTAGGGACATGGGGGCAGGGGGACATGGGGGCAGGGGGGTGACCTGGAGCTCAACCCTGCTATGAGGACCCAGAGAATCCCCCATTCCCACGTCCCCATGTCCCCAGTTCCAATGTCCCCATGTCCCACCTCGCCTACCCCCCCATCCCCTGTCCAACACCCCCCTTGTCCCCATGTCCCGTGTCCCCATGTCCCCAATCCTCATGTCCCCATGTCCCACCTCCCCCATCCCTGTGTTATGTCCCTGGTTCCAATCTCCCTGTGTCCCCATATCCCATCTCCCCCATCTCCCATGTCCCTGTGTCCCCAGTCCCCATGTCCCAACACCCCACACCATCCAACGCCCCCTGCTCCGTCCCTGTGTCCCCCCACCCCAGGTGCGCTCCTCGGTGGCCGTGGGGACCCCCGACTACTTGTCCCCTGAGATACTGCTGGCAGTGGAGGACCCCACCCGCTCCTACGGCCCCGAGTGTGACTGGTGGGCACTGGGAGTACTGGCCTACGAGATGTTCTTTGGGCAGCCGCCCTTCTTTGCCGAGTCCCTGCCCGAGACCTACTCCAAGATCCTCCACTTCCAGGTGTGTGGGGGGGACGGGACTGGGGCAGTGGGAGGGAACTAGGAGGTGGTGGTGGGCACGGGGAGAGGTCTGGAGGGCACTCGGAGGGAGCTGGGGGGCACTGGGAGGGGGCTGGGAGGCACTGGGACATTACTGGGAGGTTACTGGGGGTTACTGGATGTTACTGAGAGGTTACTGGGGTTACTGGGAGGTTACTGGAGGTTACTGGGATGTTACTCGAGGCACTGGGCGTTACTGGGAGGCACTGGGACATTACTGGGAGGCTACTGTCACGCTACTTGGGAGGCTATTGGGGATTACTGGGAGGCTACTGGCGGGTTGCTGGGAGGTTACTGGGAGGTTGCTGGGAGGTTACTGGGAAGCTACTGGGAGGTTGCTGGGAGGTTAGTGGGAAGCTACTGGGAGGCTGCTGGGGGTTATGGGGGCGGAGCTGACGCCGGCCCCGCCCCCAGGACCACCTGCACCTGCCGGACGACCCGCCCCCGGCGGCGGGAGGGGGCGCGGCCGCGGGCGAAGGGGGCGTGGCCCCGGCGGCGGGGGCGTGCCCGCGGGTGCCGGCGGCGGCGCGGGAGCTGGTGCGGGGCCTGCTGTGCGCGCGGGAGGCGCGCCTGGGGCGGGGCGGGGCGCGAGACTTCCGGGGGCTGCAGCTGTTTGCGGGGCTGCGCTGGTCCGCGCTCCGCCGCGCCGCCCCCCCCTTCGCCCCCGCTGCCGCCGGCGCCGCCGACACCTCCAATTTCGACGTGCTCGACGACTGCCTCAGCCAGACGGTGCGGGGCGCCGCCGGCACCGACCAACCCCTCCCCAGCCCCGGGACTCCCCCCCTCCCTTCATGGCACCCGCCCGCACCGGGACCGCCCCCCCCCGGGACCCCTCTCATGGGACCGGCCCACACCGGGACCCAGCCCCCCCGCGACACCCCCCCCATGGAACTCCGCACCGGGACCCCCCCGGGACACCCCCTCATGGGACCCGCCCGCACGGGGACACACTCCTCCCCCCAGGACACCCCCCCATTGGGACCTGCCCGCACTGGGACACCCCCCCGGGACTCCCCGTCATGGGACCCCCGCCCATGGACCTCCCCCCGTCCCAGGACCCCATCCTGGGACCCCCCCCCCCCCCATGGGACCCGTGCACCCAGGGACCCCCCCCATCCGTTGAACCCCGCCCAGGACACGCCCCCATGGGACCCCCCCCGGGACCACTTGACCACCCCCCCCACCCCCCATGGGAACCCCTCCTTGGGACCCCCCCACCCACGAGCCCCTCTCAGCGCCCCCCTCCATGACAACCTCACCCCCCCTATGGGACCCCCACCCCGGACCGCCGCCATTGGCCTCACTTGGGAGCCCCCAATCACCCCAGGGACCCCCACTGGCCCCTACTGGGACCCCCCCCCGGGTGCTCTCCCCCCCCATGTCTAACACCCGCCCCCCCCAGGAACCCCTGGGGGAACCGTGGGACCCCCCCGAACTGGGGCTGCACCTCCCGTTTGTGGGGTACTCATACGCCCGAGGACACCCCGAGTGAGCACGGGGAGGGAGACGGGGGGCTGGGGGTAACGGGGTGTGTGTGTGGGAATACAAAACGGGGGGGAACTGGGGGCACTGGGGAAATGGGGGGGTGGGGGTGGGATAACCCCTGGGTGTCCCCTGGTGGGGGTCCCTGCAGAGGGGCCCCAGGTGGCCCCCCCGCCCCCCATTTTGTGTGTGTGTGTCTCCCCGCCCTAGGGAGGAGGAGGAGGAGGAGGAGGAGGAGGAGGAGGAGGAGGAGGATGAAGAGGAAGATGACGAGTGGGACCAGGACGTGGCCATGGAGCTGGAGGGGGACTGGGGGACCCCCCCGGAGACGGGGACCCCCCCACCTATGGGGACCCCGCCACCCATGGGGACCCCCCCGGCCGTAGGGACGCCCCCAGCCATTGGATGCCCCCCAACAACAGCCCCCCCCCCAGCCACAGGGATCCCTCTGTCCCAGGCCCCCCCCCCCCCCCGTGGGGACCCCCCCTCAAAAAGAGGCCCCCCCGCCCCTGGGCACCCCCGAACCCACAGACCCTCCTCCCCCAAAAGAGCCCCACATACCTTCAGAGGCACCCCAACCCATGGGAGCACCCCCCCAAAAAGAGCCCCCCTCCCCCACGGGGGCTCCCCCACAAAACCCCCACCCCCCACCCACGGAGCCCCCCCCACCCATGGGTGCCCCCCCTCCAAAAGGACCCCCTCCATCCACGAGCCCCCCCCCATCCCAGGGCCCCCCCCCAGACACGGGGGCCCCCCCGCGGACGCCACCCCCTGGCTGTGCAGCCCCCCGGGGCACGGACCCCCGCCGGGCACCCACCGAGGAGCCGGTATGTGTGTGGGGGAGGAGGGTGTCGGTATCCGGGGGGTGGTGTGGTGTGTGTGTTCCTGGAGGGGGTCCTGGTGCTGGAAGGAAGGGGTCGGTGCCCCGGGGAAGGGGTCCCAGGGGAGGCCAGTGTCCGCGGAGGGGGTCCCACTGCCCCGGGGGGTGTCCCGGGGAAGGTGAGTGTCTGGGGAGGTGGTCCCGGTGCCCCGGGGGAGGTCCCGGTACCCCGGGGGTTCCCACGCCGTCGCGGTTCCCGCAGGCGCCGTCGGCGGCGGCCACGGAGCTCTCCGAGAAGGCGGGGCCGGTGCTGGAGGAGGCGGGGCCTGTAGCGGCGGAGGCGGGGCCGGTGGCGGAGGAGGCGGAGCTGCGGGCGGCGCTGGCGGCGGAGCGGCGCGGGCGGGCGGCGCTGGAGCGGGAGCTGGGGCTGCTGCGGGCGGCGGGACAGGGGCTGGCCCGGTACGGGGGGGACACAGCGGGACCGGGGAGGGGTGACACCGGGTACCGGGAGCGGGGGGGGGGGGGTGACACCTGGGTGACAGCCAGTACCGGGGGGGGTGACCAGGTACCGGACACACACACACACCTGGGTGACAGCCAGTACCGGGGGGAGGGGGAGTGTGACACAAGGGACCCCGGATACGACAGGGGTGACACTGTGCTATAGGGCAGGGACATGGGGGACC
Source organism: Haliaeetus albicilla (assembly GCF_947461875.1). Classification (NCBI taxonomy): domain Eukaryota; kingdom Metazoa; phylum Chordata; class Aves; order Accipitriformes; family Accipitridae; genus Haliaeetus; species Haliaeetus albicilla. The sequence continues at coordinate 72,549,302 of NC_091516.1, read as the reverse complement.
GGCGAGGGGGGGGTCCTGGGGGGCGTCTGGGGGTGTCCCTGGGGGTGTCCCCACATGTCCCCACCTGACACCCCCCCTTCCAGGCGCCTGCAGGAGGCCGAGAGCCGCAACCTGGAACTGGAAGCAAAGCTGCAGCGGCTGCAGAGACCCCCCCCGGGGCCAGGGCCCCCCCCGCAGGAAGGTAAGGCCCGACCCCAACCTCCCCCAGCCCCCCCCCCCCGATATTCCCTCAGGGACACTCTCTAGCCCCCTTTAAATGTCTTGGGTACACCCAACACCCCTCAGACCCACCCCCCAAATCACTTATCCCCCCCGACCCCCCCAAAGTCCCTTGGCAGAGCTTGACCCCCCCCCCAAATCACTCAAGTCCCCCCCAAATCCCTTGGGTAGCCCTGAAACCCTTCACAGGATGGGGGGGGTGGGGCGAGGATCGGGGCGTCATGCCCTCCCCACAATGGGGGGGGGCCCAAAGAGTATTGGGGGGCCGGCAGGACTTCATCTGCTCCCCAAAATGGGGGCACCCCAAAAAAGGATATTGGGAGGGGACCCAGGAACTTGTCCCCTTGCTGAAATGGACGGGGTGTCCCAAAAAGGTGGGATCAGGGCCTCACCCTCTCCTCAAAATGGGGGGGACACCCCAAAAAGGGTATTTAGGGGGGTCAGGACCTGATTCTGCCTGCCCCCCCCCATTTCCCTTGCAGGAGTCGCAGGGCAGCCCCCCACGATCATGGCCCCCCCCGTGGAGCCCTCGGCGGATGTAAGACTTGGGGGGGGGGTGGTGGTGTCACGGTTTGGGGGGGGTAGTTTTGGGGGCTGCTGACGCTCTCTGCTCTCTCCGCAGCCCGGCAGCGGGGGCCCCCCCCGGCTTTTCCGCTCCCCCCTGGGGGTGCCCCTATCTCGGCACCTCCTGCTCTGGGCCCGGGTATGTGGGGCTGCGCGGGCTGCTGTCACTGTCACTGTCACCCCCCAACACTGCTACCCCCCCCCCCCCCCCCCGGGCATGGCCACCCCCTCCAGGCTGGGAACAACCCTCCCCTCTCCCGGGCATGGCCACCAGCCCCAGGAGGGGACCACTACGGCCACCCCCCCCACCCAGGCCACTGCCGGGCAGTGCCACCCCCTCCCCAGGCTGTCACCTCCGCCACACTGCCACCCCCCCCGGGAAGTGCCACCTCTGACACTGTCACCCCCCCCAGGCTGTGTCACCCTGCTCACCGCCATTTTTCACCCAAGGCCACATTCCCCACCCCCCCGTCCCCACACCCCCACCTCCCAGGGCCACCCCCAAATCAGGGGGTCCCCGGTGGGGGTGTGTGTGTGTGCGTGCACCAGCCAGAGGGGACCTGGAGTGGGGGGGGGGGTGGTGACAGGGCCACTACCACACGCCCTGACCCCCTCCCTGTCCCCAGGTTCCCCACCCCAGTGCCACCAAGGACTGCCTGCTGCTCTGTGCTGCCGGCCTGCGCCCTGCTGCCCCCCCCGGGACGCCCCCCTGAGAGGGGACCCAGGCATCCAGCAAGGGCGGGGGGACCCAGGCACCCGGGCTCACCAGCACCCCCTCTTCTTGCACATGACCCCCCCCCTCCTTCCCCACAGCAGGGGGGGGACACACACAATGACCTCCCCCCAACAACCCCCTCTGTACATAGCCCCCCCCTAACCACTAGGCACAGGGGGGGACCCTAAGCATCTGGGCCTCCCCCACCCCAGGGAGGGGGTCACACTGTTGCCCCCATGACTGGCAACGAGGGGCAGTGGGACCCGACCCCCCCCCAAGGTGGGTGGGGGGCACCCCCCCCTCGTGCCACCCTGGGGGGCCTCCCTGGGGCACCCCCACTGCCCCCTGCTAGTAATTTATTTGTAGGGACACCCCACATTTGCACTAAGCCCCCAGTTATTTATACCCCTCCCCATTCCCCCCCCCTTGGTTATTTTGGCCCCCCCCAGTTTGTTGCCCCCCCACCCCCAGGGAGAAGATGAGAATAAAGTTGTGTTTCTGCAACCGGCCTCTGCACTGGGACACACACACACATGTGGGGACCCCAAGATGGCCCTGGAGGGGAGGCAATCATGTCCTGCCCGCCCCCGTCCCCCAGGCATGGGGATGTGGGGACAGCAGCGCTGTGTTCCCAAGCCATCCCCATGTCACCCTGTGCCACCCATCATGTCCCCAGTCTGTCCCCATGTGCCACCCATCATGTCCGCAGTCCATCCCTGTCCCACCACATCACCCATCGTGTCCCCAGTCGGTCCCTGTCCCACCACATGTCACCCATTGTGTCCCCAGTCCATCCGTGTGTCCCCATCTCACCCAACATGTCCCCAGTTGTCACCCATCGTATCCCCAGTGCCGGCACATCCCTAGTCCGTCCCTGCATCCCCACCTGGCACCCAGCATGTCCCCCGCCCGTCCCCGTGTGGCACCCCTCATCTCCGTCCCCAGTGTCCCCAACCCGTCCCCAGACACGTCAGGGCCACCCCAAGTGCGAAAAAAGTCTCTTTAGTATAAATAAGGGGCAGAGCCCGGTGGCCCCGCGGCGCAGCGGGGACATAAAGTGACAAAGGCACAGGGCGCCCCGCCGGCGTGGCACCACCACCCTGCTGGGGGACGATGGCAGGTGGCCGTGGGGACAACGGGGCGCCTGCCCGCCCACCCGGGGGGGGACTCAGTAGTACGGGGATGGAGCGGTGTCCTCGAGCGGGGTGGTGGCACCCGTAGGGGTACGTACGGGTGACGGTGACGGCACCGGGTGACGGTGACGGCTATACCACGGTGCCGCTGGGGGAGCCGCCGTTCTGCGAGGACAGTCCCTGCGAGGGAAGGGGACAGCAGTCACTGGTGGTGGGGCACAGGGACACTGGGACACCCCCCTGCCCTGTGATGTGGCACTGTGTGGGGATGAAGCCCCCACGGAGGCGGGTGACACTCTGGGGGGGGGGTGGAGGGGACAGAGCAAGGTACCTGCAGGCAAAGGGACCCCAGTGACTACCCAGCAGCCACTCAGCGCCCCCCCAGGCTGCCAGCAGGACCCCACCAGCCCCCCCAAAAACTCCTCTTTGACTCCTCACGCTACTGATGGGACCTCCTGAGTCCTCCCTAGCCCCCCCTAAACCCCACTCTGTCCCCTCAGGCTGCCAACAGGACCCCTTGAGTCCTCCTCAGTGCCCCCCAAACCCCTTTTTCACCCCTCAGGCTGCTGGTGGGACCCCCCAGGCTGCTGACAGGACCCCTCTAGTCCCCCCCCACCCCCCCAAAACCCCTCTCTGCCCCCTTAGGCTGCTGACAGGACCTCCCAGGTTACTGATGGGACCCTTCAAGTCCCCCCCCCAGCCCCCCAAAACCCCTCTTTGCCTCAACAGGCTGCTGATGGGACCCCTTGAGTCCCCCCCAGCCCCCCCAACCCCCCCCTCTGCCCCCCCCAGCACACTCACAGCCTTGCCAGGCCGGGCCCAGGTGCAAATGAGTCCCTCCTGGCAGGCGGTGACGATACAATCCTCCAAGAAGAGCAGCACCGTCAACCGTTCATGGGCGATCTTCTTGCAGACGAGGGGTTCCAGCAGTGGCACCTCGTGAATCCGGGGGCACAGCGCGGTCCCCAGCACCTTGGCTGTATCCAGCCGTCCCCGGGATCCGGCACCGCTGGGAGGTTTCTCCCCGCTCCGGCTGATGTTACCCAAACTGTGGTAACGTTTGTGCTCTTTTTCAGCGCCCGAGGGTCCCTTACGTTCCTGCAATGTCAACGTGGCGAAGCGACCAACGCTGAGGGCTGGGGGGACGTCAGGCGGGGGGCCGCGGGCTGAGCCCGTCCCCGCTGGCTGCGGGAGGCTGTTGGAGCGGGAGAGTGAGCGGGGTAGCCCTGGCATGGGAATGCTGGTGTCCCCCGATCCAGTGAGGGTACGGGCACGGGATAGGGGAGGCCGAGGGTAGAGGACGTCCTCGGTCAGGTCCCACAGGCAGAACTGGGTGTCCTGGCCAGCTGAGCCGAAGCGGTAGGTGACAGCGGGGGAGCGGCGGACAAGGGGATCGGGGGGCTCAACCTCCTCCTCACCCCCACTTAGCTCAGGGGGCTGGGGGGTCTGGGCTGCCTCGGTGAAGGGATCGAAGGCCACGGCGTTGACCCAAGACTTGTGACCGTGACCTCGAGCCACGACCCGCCCCTCGGCGAAGGACCAGACGGTCACCAGGTCGTCCTCACCCCCTGTCACCACGTAACGCCCGTCGGGGCTCCAACAGACGCAGAGCAACCCCCCGAAATAACTCTTCATCATCCCCTGCAGCAGCATGGAGTCGAAGTGGAAGACACGCAGGCAGCCGTCCTGGCTGACGCAGGCCAGCGAGCGCCCGTCCGGCGAGAAGGCGAATTCGTTAAGAGCCCCCTCGCCCACCACCCATTTGAGGAGGGGGTTTCGGGGGGTCTTGCTCTTACAGGCAAAGACGCTGAAGCCCTCTCCTTGCGTCAGGAGGTTGTACTGGGGGGCCGAGGCCCCGCAGGGCTGTTCGGCGTCGTACAGGTACAGGTGGCCGCTGGCGTGGGAAGCCAGGAAGAGCCGCTCCGTCTCTGGCAGCCATTTAACGAAGGTCACCTTCGTCTTGTCGATCAGGCGCTGTGGGGCAGGGGGAAAAAGGGGGGGGTCAGGGTGGTGGGATTGGGCCCCCGGGCACGTCTGGGGACAGATCGGCAGCACAGTGCATCCCCGGGGTGTTGCTGAGGGCAGAGCCCAAACTGGCACGTCTGGGGACACGGGTGCCATGGCACAACCCTGGGGTGTCACTGAGAGCAAAGCCAAAAAAGGGGCATCTGTGGACCCAAATCAATGTCACAGTGCAGCCCTGGGGCACCACTGAGGGCAAAGCCCAAAGCGGCATGTTTGGGGACACAACTGAGGGCTGAGGCACAACCCTGGGGTGTCACTCAGGGCGAAACCAAAAAAAGGGGCATTTGGGGACCTGAATCTGTGTCACAGCGCAGCGCTAGTGTCTTGCTGAGGGCAAAGGGGAAATGGCATTTGGGGACACGAAGTGGCACATTTGGGGACCCAAATCCACACCATGGTGCAGCCCCGGGACGTCACTGAGGGCAAAGCCCAAAGTGGCACATTTGGGGACACAAACAGGCATGTTTGGGGACACAACTGAGTGCTGTGGTACAACCCTGGGGTGTCACTGAGGGAAAAAGCCAAAAAAGGGGCATTTAGGGACCCGAATCAGTAGATTTGGGGACCCAAATCCACGTCACGGCGCAGGCCCAGGGTGTCACTAAGGACAAACCAAAACCAGCATGTTTAGGGACATGAGTGAGTGCATCTGGGGACATGAGCGAGGGCTGTGGCACAACCTTGGGGCACTGCCGAGGGCAAAACCCAAACCAGTGTGTTTGGGGACCTGAATTGGTGTATCTGGAGACCCAAATAGGCGTCATGGTGCAGCCCCCAACTCTCACTGGCAGTGCAACCATCGTGGACCCCTAATAAAGCCGGCCCCTAACGATCGCCGCCCCGGTAAAGCTGCTGTCTCTTGGTGGGAAGAAACCTCGGCCCTTCTGGCATCTCCCCATGCCCAACCATTGGCGTGGTGGCAGCTCCTGAGGCGGGGGGGTGGGCCCCCTTTGTGCCCCATCTCCCCAATGTGGGTGGGGCTCACCTCCTCATTAAAGAGCTTGCTGGTGTCCTTCTTAACGAGGTCGAGGTACTGGACCTGCCCGGCTGAGAAGCCAACCAGGAGAGCGATGGTGTCAGCGGCGGCAGTGAACTGGTTGAAGTCGTGGCAGGTCGGCTGCGTCCCCTTGTAAATGCGTTTGTCGATGGGCTTGTGCAGGTCCAGCGACTGCGGGGGGATGGGGACGTCACCATGGGGGAATGTCACCGTGGGGGGATGTGTCACTGAGGGGGACAACCCCCCCGTGCCCACCCTGCTACTTCTGGGGGGGGCCTTGTCACTGTCACACCACTGCCTGGCCTGGGCCAACCACCCCCCTGGGCTGGGCTCCAGTGTCACCAACGTCCCTGTGCATCCTGGGTCACCATTACCAGCCCCAGTGTCATCGTCCCCATTAGCAGGCAGCTCCTGGGGGTTCTGTGGTCACCATTACCAGCCAGCCCCGGTGTCACCATCCCTGTTAGCGGGTGGCTCCTGGGAGGTCTGGGGTCACCGTTACCGGCCCCTGTGTCACAGTCCCCATTAGCAGGTGGCTCCTGGGAGGGTCTGGGATCACCGTTACCGGCCCCGATGTCCCCATCCCCAGTTGCTAGACCGAAGCCCCGGTACCAGCCCCATGTTGTCCCCTTTAACGGCCCCGCTATCACCACCACCCATGGGCACCCACCACCACTCCGCCAGCCTCGCTGTCCCCAGCACCCCTGTTAGCGACCGGCCCCCTCATCCCCCAGGTCCGGCTCCCCGGTGTCCCCCCCTACTCCAAGGCCCAGGTTCCCCCGTTACCCGACGGCTGCCGCGACCACCGGAGCCGGCCCCGCCGTAGAAATAAAGCTCTCGGCCCAAGTTGAAGCAAACTCGGCTGCGCTCCGCCGGCCCCCCCGGTTCCTCAGCAGGGGGCAGAGCCAACCGCACCATGGACAATCGCACCGGCGGCAGCGCGGCCGGGCCCGGGGCGGCGGCGGCGGGGCCCGGTCCGGCGGCGGGCGGGGAAGGCCCGGGGGCGGCGGCGGGGCCGGCGCGGGGCCGGGACTCGGGGCCCAGCAGCCGGTAGGAGCCTTCGCGGGTGCGGAACTGGCTCTTGAGCTCCAGGGGCTGAGCCGGGAGCACCGCGGGGCCCTCGCCCGCCCCCGGGGCCGCCGCCGCCGCCGCCATCTTCCCGCCGGAAGGGCGTCACCGCCTGCCGGAAGTACCCCGCCCGCCCGCTGCCGCCGCTGCCATAGCAACGCGCTGAGTCACGCGTGGCCACACCCCCTCAGCACCACCCCATGGGGACCAGGCTCCGCCCCGGCCGCGCCCCCAGCGCTCAGACACCACTCATGCCCCGCCCCTAGCCGCCCAGGCCACGCCCACCCATAGACTGGAACTGCTCCCCCCGAGAGCCTCAGGGTGCTGGGGGAGGGGGTGACCCCTCCCGGGAGGGGGGGGGGTAGGTCCAGGGTGCCCCCCCCCAAGCAGACACAGCCCCAGGCTGTTCCTACGCCTTTATTAAGCACAGCACCCCAGGGGTTGGAGCGGTAGCACCCACTGCCCCCCCCCCACCTCAGCCCTCTGTCGGGCCAGGGGGAGGATCCGGGGCCCCCCCAGGGGGCACCTCGGGGCTCTGGGTGCCCGGGGGTGGTGGTTCCGAGGAGGGGGGGCTGCTGGGGGCTGCCTCGACTGGGGGTGGCACTGCTGGGGGGGGGTCCGTGCTGGTGGGTGGGTCCTGGATAGAAAAAGGGGGGGGAGGTTAGAGATGCCCCCTCTCCCAAGAGGGGGCACACAAGGTGCTGGGGGGGGAGGGGGCTGCATACCTTGGGGGGGGCTGTCAGTGTGTCAAGAGTGGCATCAGGGGGGGATGCAGCCTCCCCCGAGCTCTCCTCATCCTCAGTAACGCTGATGAAGATGGAGGGGGGCTCGAGGTCGGCCCCCCCCAGGTCGGAGGGTGCCTCGGATGGGGGTGCCCCCGCCGTGGGACCCCCCCCCGTGGCTGAGGGCAGGGCCTTTCCCTTCACCTCTTCCTCGCTTGGCCGCTTCGGGGGCTTCTCCTGGGGGTTGGGGTGGGGGGGCAGATAGAGAAGGTGAGGGGGGGCCCGAGGCCAGCTGGGGGTGGACTGGGGGCACCCTGACTCCCCCCCACACCCTGTCTGCGCCCCCACCTCTCCGGGCGGCCCCTCCCGGGCGTCGGGCTCATGGCGGGTGGAGGCCTCCAGGATGGCCATAGTGGAGAGCGGGATATGGGCTTGCTGTGGGGGGGGGAGGCACAGGATCAGGGTGGGGGGACACACACAGGCACACTCCCTACCCCTCTGCATGCCGGGAGTCATGCCAAGCATGCACGGGTGGGGGTCCTCCTCACTGGGGGGGGTTACACCAACACCCCCCCCCCCCCACGCCAGTGCATGCTGGGGGGTGTCGTATCCTCCCCCCCCCACCCTGGGGTGGGGGTGTCACCTGGTGGGGGGTGAGGGCCCGGACGTGGCTGAGGAGGGGCTCGCGCAGTTCGGGGCACTTGTCAAAGATGGCGGCCAACTGCGGGGGGGGCAGCTGCAGCACCACCTGGAAGGACTGGGGCTTCGTGCGCTGGCAGCACTTGATGAAACCTTCCCAGACTTTGGGGTACTTCCACACCTGGGGGGGAACACATGGGGGGGTTAGGGGAGGCCTGGCGGGGGGTCCCCTCAGCCTTGGGAGGCAGAGGGAGCAGGGGGAAGAGTGGCTGTCTGTGGGCAGGGGGGACAGTGGGTATGCGGGGGGGGGGCATGGGGACAGACAGACATGGGGAGGGGATGCCAAGGGAGGGAGGGACAGGAGGGACAGGACTGACAGACATCCAGAGGGACAGACACCCACTCTGAGACACTTAGGGACAGGATGGACAGACACCCAGGGATAGCAGGACAGGACAGATGGACACCCAGAGGGACAGACACCCACTCTGAGACACCCAGGAATGGCTGGACAGGACAGACACCCAGAACAACAGGACAGGACAGGACAGATGGACAGCGTAACCAAACCCACCCACCCCCCCATAACCAACCACCCAACCTCCCACCCCCAGAATCAGAACAACCCCTCACCCCCAGCGACCCAACCCCAGGACCACCAACCCCCCTCTAGGTGGCAAAACCCGGACAGACGGACAGACCTGCTTCATGATGAGCCGGGAGAGGATGTTCATGACGAAGCCGCCCAGGCGGGGGTACATGGTGAGGGCCTGGATGACGGTTCGCATCAACAACATGGGCAATGGGTTCTGCTCCATCAGCTGCTGCATCACCACTGCCAGAACCTCCGAGGTATACACGTTTCGCTCAGCAAAGCACAGGTTGGTGGCTGCACCAAAAAGGGACAAAAAAAAGTGTCATCTCCCCTTTGCTGTGACCCCAACCCCCCCTCTTTGTCCCTGTCCGCGTCGTACCCTTGATGATGGACTTCATGTCGCACTTGGAGGAGTCGATGTTGTGCAGAGCGATGAGCAGCTCTCCTGGGTTCAGCGGGGACACGGCTGAGGCACCGTCACCTGCAAGGGGACAATACCGGGTGGCCTTGGTCCTCGGGCGGTTGGGGTGGGGATGGGGTTCAGGTAGCAGGGCTGGTGGCCCGTCCCGTGGTGGCGCCAGAGGTGAGGGCTTGTCCCTGGGGTCACCTTGTGCTCCTGCAGCTCTTCCCAGGGAGATGCCATGTTCCATCGTCCCACCCCAGCATGGGCCCATATCCCCATACAGGGCACTAGGACTGCCCCCATGGCTGTCCCATGGTGTTCCACCCCAGGGAGGTCCCATGTCCCACCTCCAGAAGGTCCCATGTCTCCACGGCAAGCACTGGGACTGTCCCCAGGGATGCCCCTCAGTGTCCCACCCCCTGGAGGTCCTGTGTCCCACCCCAGGGAGGTCCCATGTGCCCACAGTGGGCACTGGCACTGCCCCCAGGGAGGTCCCATGTCCCCACAGTGAACACCAGGACTGCTCCCAGGGATATCCCACAGTGTTCCACCATGGGGACGTCTCAAGTCCCACCCCAGCAAGGTCCCACGTCCCCACAGCAGGCACTGGCACTGTCTCCAGGGAGTTGCCAAGCTCCGTGTCCCACCCCAGGGCTGCCACATGTCCCGGGGCTGTCCCCATCCCCTACCGTGCTGTGTCCCCAGTAGACGGTTGAAGACCTCCTTGACCACAATGGGGTTGAGCTTGATGAGTTTGGGCAGCGCCTGGATCACCTCTTTCTGCACCCAAAACAGCAGCAGGGGGACGTCAGGGGAGGTGACACAAGGGGAGGGGACATGAGGGGACACCAGGGGAGAAGGGGACACTCTGACCTTCTCCAGCCCGTTGAGGACGGGGATGAGGAACCTCACATCCGGCAGCCGCTTGTGATAGAGGTCGCGGACCCTCTTCACCAGCTCGGGTGAGGGAGGCACTGCCAGGAGGAGGTGGCACGTCACCACCAGGCACATGCCACCCCACCGCGTCCCCTCCATCCCCTACCTTTGTCCGTCAGGCTGTGCAGGCAGCGTGTCACCAGCGTCTCGGCTCCCTTGGGACAGTTCTCCACCAGCAGCAGTAGCTCAGGCGAATTCATCCCCATCCCACGGATCTACGGGAGAGCCACCACTGGCATCACCGGGCCACCGCATCCACTGTCCCGTGTCCCCTCAATGTCACCCCTGTCCGCCACGAGCCTCACCGGCTGCTCGATGACCCGCAGGACAGTGCGCTTGATGTCGGCGATGGCCTCGGTGTAGACAGAAGCCAACTCATGGATGAGCTTGTGGTTGTGGGGCAGCAACGCCAGGTAGAGGTAGAGGCATTGCTTGATGGTCTCCTCCGTCCATGGTGCCGCCACCTCTGCATCACACACGATGTCACTGGAGCCCTGGGGACCGATGGGTGCCACCCCCCTCCCCAAAACTCACCCGTGTCTTTGTCAGCCCCGAAGAGGACGGAGGGTGGGTTGGGGTGCACCAAGAGCTGCAAGTAGTTGAGGGCAAACTTCTCCACGTACTCCCGCAACTGGTCCTTCTCGTACATGCGCTTGATGAAGAGGAGGGCCTGCTGGCGTACCTACAGGTGGGGGTGGCCGCGTGTCACTGGCACAGGGACGGGGGTGTCCCCTGGGGCACCAAGCCCCGTGCCCGTACCTTGTCCTTCTCATGGGAGCTGAGGTCCAGCAGGACGTGGAGGTACTGGAATTGCCGTGATGGCCGCTTGAAGATGAGGTCACGCAGAGTGGACATGCCTAAGTAGGTCCGGCTCTGCCAGGGTCGGGGGGGAATGACGACAGTGAGGGACGTCGGGGCTTGTCCCCGTGTCCCCAACCCTCATGTGTTCCCAACCCTGCGGGTCCCCACCTCGTCCTCGCAGTACTTGCGGATGACTTCCAGCGCGCTCTCAGTGATCAGCGGCGCCTCCAGCACCACTTTGGTGAAAATCCTGCCGGGAAACAGACACCATCAGGGTGGGGATGTCACCGGAGGGGGACGCCACCGGGATGAGGGACACAGGTGGGCAACCCCACGGACCATCTGGAGGGATGTTTGTGGCCCAAGAGCTGCAGCTCTTGCTGTGCTGGCTCTCTGGAGCCTGGCAAAGCGGCTGGTGGCACCGTCCCGTCCCTGGTGGCACCATTCCTACCCGTCCTTTTGGTCAGGCTTCTCCTGGAGACCGGCGAGGAGCCCAATGAGACACTCATCATAGCGCTCCAGGCTGCCGGCGGGGTATCGGCTCAGGTAGGCGTTGTACTCCTGGAAAAGCCAGGCGAAAGCCAGGTCCAAGCGGCCGCGGATGTCATCGAGGACGAAGGCCAGCACCTCGCTCTTCAGTGGCACCTCGAACTGCGTCACCAGCGAGGCCAAGATCTTCACGCGAGCCTGCCGGGGGAAGCAAGAGGGTCTGGGTGAGGTTTTGGGAAGGGGGGGATATCACCCCAAAGCTGGGGGGGGGGGATGTCGGGCATACCTGGGCGGCCCCGCTGCAGGCAACGGCACGCTCGGCGCGCAGGATGCGTTTGACAGCGCTCAGCTTCAGCTTCTCCATCTGCGCATCGCTCAGTGGCTTGAGGACGTCAGCCAGACGGAAAACCTTCTTACGGCCGCCAGCGCCCGCCAGCCTTGGAGGAGGAAAAGGGTTCGGGAGGTAGGGGAAAAAGGGTCCGTCAGCACCCATGGGTGCTCCCCTGTGAGGGTGGTGAATCAGGAGCGGGGGTCCTCACCGGGGCTGTGTGGCTGGGATGATGGGCTCAGGGCGACGTTTAGTTTGGGGGGCTTCCTCCTCTAGCAGGTTGGCGGCCGAACCTTGGGCACCCAACACGGAGATGGCCTGGCCCTGGGCCAGCGCTGACAGCCGCCGCTTGATCACCACGCTCTCTGGCTTGGCCGCCTTCTCCTCCTTTGGTTCCTCCTTCAGGTGTTTTGTCTGCTCCACACCTGAAATTGCGCGAGGGATATTGACTCCTCTCTGTACCTCGGTTCGGGTTAAGGAACAACTTGCCGGTCTTGGGGTGAACTTGTGAGTTGGAAAACTCCCAGCTCGCATGTCAGAGGTGTCAAAAAATATTTCAAACGGTGGTTAGGAAACCCAAAAATGCAAGATAACCAAAATAAAAAACAAGATACTGGAGCTAAACTGAAGATTAACTTGTCTATGCTACTAACTAGCAGCCAACTACTTAAGTGTAACTCGAGTCTTAACTCAGTTTTCCGTCGCGTGTTTCTTCTGTGTGGTAAATAGGGAGAACCTCATCATCAAATGTAATGAGCCTTGCCAAACCACCTTTAAACATCGTTAAAAATCCACCCAATTCTCTCAAATTCTTATTGTACCTCAATAAATCTTTCTTTCGTATACTGCTGACTAGCAACCAACTACTTAATTCTGACCCGACTCTAAGTTTTCTGGCACATGTTTCTTCCGTGCAGTAATTAATAAGCTGAACCTTGCCATCAAACCTTGCCAAATCTCCGTTAAACGTTGTTAAATTCCACCCAACTCCCTCAAATTCTTCCTGTACCTCAATAAATCTCTCTTTCAAGCGAGGTGCATTCCACTCATCCATGACAAATGGGGAAGGGCGGGTGGGTGAGCATCCCAAAAAGTTGCTGTGCCATGGGAGGAAAAAAACAAAAAGGGACACGCACACCCGACCGCCGGTCCCTGCTCACCGGGGCCAAGTCCTGCTGCCGTCATCTGGGTGGCCATGAGCCGGGAGAGGTGTTTGATCTGTGCCTCGGTGCCGGCTGACTCCACAGGGGTGTAGGTGGCCTGGAAGGACGCGGGCATGGCCTCAGGGAGGTACACCATGCTGATCAGCACCTGTGAAAAATGGGGAGGACACTCGGTTAGAGCCACCACACACACCTCAAAGCGCCAAAATCCCCCCCTTCCTCCATTGGCGTCGCGTTCCCTGACCAGGTTGGCGACGTTTTCCGGGGTGAGGAGTGGCTGCAAGAACTCGGCGGTGATGTCCGTGTCCGAGGGGATGTTGGTCTGGCCAGTCGCTTTGGGTGCTGTCACCGTCGTCGGCTCCAGGTCTTTGTCCTCATCATCCTCGCCCAGGGGGGGTTCTGCCAGGATGGGGGGGTTTGATTGGTTACCACTGGGAAGTGAGGACCCCAGAGAGGGAGTGGGAGGACTTGGGGAGTGGGGGGCTGTCGTGCCACCGATGGTCCCCAGGAGAGCACTGGGAAGACCCTGGGAGAGGACTGGGAGGACTTGGGGGGTGTTTAATGCCATTGCCCATCCCCAGGAGAGCACTGGGAGGACCCTGAGGGGCACTGGGAGGACCTTAGGGGCTTTTGAAGTTACCGCCCACCCCCAGTGTGACCAGGAAGGGACTGGGAAGACCCTGAGGGGCACTGGGAAGACCCCGGATGGCACCAGGAGTACCTGAGGAGCATTTAATGCCACCGCCTGTCTCCAAGAGGGCACTGGGAGGACCTTGAGGGGGTTGTAATGCCACCACCTGTCCCCAGTGTCCCCAGGAGGGCACTGGGAGGACCCTGATGGGCACTGGGAGGGCCTGGGGGGCATCTAATGCCACCGCCTGTCCCCAGGAGGGCACTGGAGGACCCTGGGTGGCACTGGGACGACTCCAGGGGTACCTAGTACCACTGTCTGTCCCCAGCAAGGACTGGGAGGACCCTGGGTGGCACTGGGAGGACCTTGCAGCGTTGCAATGCCACCACCCTGTCCCCAGGAGGGCACTGGGAGGACCTCAGGCAGGACTGGGAGGACCCTTCTGAGAGTGTGCTGTGCTACCACTCACCTCCAGTGTGAGCAGGAGAGGACTGGGAGGATCCCAGGAAGGACTGGAAGGACCCTGAGAGGCATTTAATGCCACCACCCATCCCCAGTGTCCCCACAAAGGCACTGAGAGGACCCTGATGGGCACTGGGAAGAACTAGGGGGCATTTAATGCCACCGTCTGTCCCCATGAGAGCACTGGGAGAACCCTGGGTGGCACTGGGAGGACTCCAAGGGTACCTACTGCCCCTGTCAGTCCCCAGCAAGGACTGGGAGAACCCTGGGTGCACTGGGAGGACCTTGGGGGTCTGGGAAGACCCCGAGGGTGTGCTGTGCCACCACTCACCCCCAGTGTCACCAGGAGAGGACTGGGAAGACCCCAGGAAGGACTGGAAGGACCCTGAGGGGCACTGAGAGGACCCTGAGGGGCATTTAATGCCCCAGAGGGTGGTGGAAGGGCCCCCAAGGCTGGGCAGCACTACGAAGGAAGGGACAGAACCAACAGCCCCGCTCTCACCGATCTTCATCTTCTTGAGGGTGGTGTCGGGCTCATCGCGGGTTCGTTTGCGGGCATCGCGGGGGCTGGGCATGCTGCGGGCAATCTCAGCCTGTTGGGTGCCCAGGTCGACGAGGAGGGTGGTGATCTGGGGCTGGAAGTCCCCCGAGGACGGGTGCCGCAGGACGCTGAGTAGGTGCAGCTTCAGGTTCTTACGGACGCTGCTCACCTGTGACTTGGCCAGGGTGGGGGGCAGGTTGGCTGCAAAGTTTGGGGGGGGACAACACTGTGTTAGGGACACCTGGGGACATGGGACACAGTGGTTTGGGTGGTGTTGGGGACATGGGACACCCAGGTCCATGGGGACGTGGGACACTGTGGTTTGGGTGGCATCAGGGTCTGCTGCCTTCAAGAGAGTGTGGGTGAGCCTGGGTGCTCGGTCAGGATAGAAAGTGGGTGCTCAGGAACCAGGACTGAGGACATTCGGGTCCCCAGCCCCACCGGAGGTGGCTGTGGGGACCTTGAAGATCCAGGACTCCCCCACCCCATCACATCCCGTGAGCGCTGCACGGACCAGACGGCACCTGAAAACTCTCCGTTTCCATGGGCAACAGTGACACCCGGCAAGGTGACATTTACCGTGAAGGGTCTCGTAGGCTTGGATGACCTCAGCCATGAACATGGGGCGCTGGCGGGCGATGGTGGCCAGGGAACCCAGCGCAGCTGTCAGGTTGATGCTGGAGATTGCTGGGTGTACCATGAACTTGAGGAGCTGCTCCAGGGCAGCTTTGCCTTCCTCCCACAGCACATCTGCGGAGACAGAGAGGGGACATTCAGCTGGGTGTCACCATCCCCATGTCATCCCCGTCCCCCTCCGCCTCTCGGAAGGGATCCCACCACCCTGTGCCCACCAGCCTCACTGTATTTGATATAAGGATGGTCTTTGGGGATGCGCTCGAGGCTGATGTCATTCTCGTGACGTTTGGGGACGTCAGAGTCGGCCATGCGGGGTGACAGGGTGATGATGAGTCCCTCCACGAACTTGATGGCGTGGGTGCGGATGCCGTCGTTATCTGAGTCGAGGAGGAGGATGATGTCGCTGGCCATGGCCGCCATCATCTCCCAGCAAGCTTCCTGTAACTCGCTGATCACCTTCGATTTCACCATCCACTGTAGGCAGGGAGGGATAAAATCTCACCGGTGGATCCCCCAGCACCCATGGGTGCCACTTCCCAGCACCCAAGGGGTCTCTCACCTGCAAAGCCACCTTGTAGAGTTGGGTCATAGTGAGGATGGCCTTCTTCACCACGTTGACGTTCTCATCCTTGAGCAGCATGTTGAGGTTGGCGATGAGCTTCAGCAGCAGCTCAATGTCCCGTTTGCTGGCGGGGGGACACACAAATGGGTGGGGGGACACACAACTGGGTGCTCCTCCACCCACAAGATGGCACCCCAGGAGAAGTTGGGTCCTCAGCACCCGTGTCTTCTCCTGCCTGCATCCCCAAAAGCCGTGATGGGGCCCATCCGTCCCCAGGGGATGGTGCTGGGTGTCCCCAGGGCCTGAGAGCAGGTGCTCAGCACCACACACCCACTGCCCCTGCAGGGTGACACCCCCCCCCCCCAAAATGGGTGCTGAGCCCCCCCTTACCAGGCCTCCTCGATGAAACCCACCACGAACTTCCGCACCTCGATGGACTTGTCAGCCTGGAAGGCGATGATCTCCTGTGGGGGGTGACATGACACAGCGAGGAGGGGGGCTCAGCACTGGGCTGGATCCATCCCACACCCCTCTGATCTGTCCCAGGCCGCCCACCGGATCCATCCCCACTCACATCCAAGAAGTTGTCCAGCAGCGTTGGGTCCTTGTTGATGATCAGCTCCTGCACCTGGGGACAGAGGGTCACAGTGGGGATGTGGGGACATGGCGGGGGGGGCACCCAGCCAGCAAGTGCAGGATGCGGCCACCAGCTCACCTGCTTGAGGATGTTGATCTTGGAATCGTTGGTGATCAAAGCCGCCTGATTGAGGAGATCCACCACCTGCAGAGACCAACTCAGTCCTGGGGGGGGACACTGGGGAGGAGGTGTGTCGTGTCGTGTCCCCCCCCCCCTTAGGGGATTCACCCATGCTTCCCTAGATCCCGGACACCCTGTCCATACCCCCATCCCCAGGATCCCCCGGACCCTGTCCTCCCCCCACCCCATATCCCAGGGATCTTGCTGCTCCACCCCACAGGATCCCAGGATCTTTACCCCTCTATCCCACTGGATCCCAGGGATCCTGGTGCCTCCCCAGTCCCAGGGACCCCCCCAGCAGATCCCAGATCTCCCCCCCTTTCCCTGATCCCAGGGACACCCCTCAGTGGATCCCAGATCTCCTCCCCTTCCCCGATCCCAGCCCCCCCACCAGTGGATCCAGGCCCCACCCGCTCGGAAGTGCTCATGCCATCGCTACCGCACTCTTCCTCGCTGAAGAACTGGGAGGCCACGCTCATGCGGGGGCTGGGGCCTTCAGCCGGCCCCGCCATGGCTCTGTCCTGGGGGGTACAACCGCATCATACCCTATAGGGCCCCACTGGGCACTATAGGGGCCCCAAGGTGCGCCTACACAGCTCCCAGGTGCCCCATATGGGTTGTCCCAAATACCCCCCCATATGACCCCACCCCCCGGTGCTCTATAGGGCCCAGAGACAGTCCTTGGGGTACCCTATACTGCCCAAGGATGCTCTATATGGCCCAGGGATGCCCCATACAGCCCCTCGGGTACCCTATACAGCCCCCAGATACTCTATACGGCCCAAAGACACCCCACACAGCCCCTGCAATGGCCATACAGTCCAAAGACACCCCACGCAGCCCCTGGGATACCCTATACAGCTCCAGGATGCTCTATATGGCCAGAGACACCCCATACAGCCCCTCGGATACCCTATATGGCCTCCAGATACTCTATACGGCACAGAGATGCCCCATAGAGATCCTGGGGTACCCTATATGGCCCCCGGATGCTCTATATGGCCCAGAAACACCCTATACAGCCCAGAAAGGCTCTGTATACCTCCTAGGATACCCTATACAGCCCCAGGATGCTCTATACAGTCCATACACAGCCTGTATAGACCCTGGGATATCTTATATGGCCCCTGGATGCTCTATATGGCCCAGAGATGCCCCATACGGCCCCTGGAATACCCTGTAGAGAGCCCGGATGTTCTATACGGCCCAGAGATGCTCCATACAGCCCAGAGACACCCTGTACAGCACCTGGGATACCCTATATAGCCCCAGGATGCCCTATATGGCTGAGACGCCCCATATAGCTTCTGCAGTGCCCTATACGGCCCCAGGGTGTTCTATGCGGCCCAGAGCTGACCCATACAGCCCCTGGGACCCCCTATATGGCCCCTGGGATACTCCAGCTGCCCCTGGAGTGCCCTATACAGCCCCAGGGTGTCCTATAACCCCCCGGTCATGTCCCATACGTCCCCCCCCAAGCCAGTGCTAACCCATGCCCCTATGCAGTGCCTGCCATCACACACACCCTATAGAACCCCATTCCCACACAGTCCCAGTCCCTACAGAGCTCCCCCCACCCCAGCACAGGACCCTATAGAAAGCCCTCCCTCCATACATCCTCCCGAGTCCTATAGAGCCCCATTTCCCCCACAACCCTTCCCACCCCCACATGTTGCCCAGGGCCCTATAGCCCCCACCCCTACAGTGTCCCCACCTCCCTATAGCACCTCATCTTCACAACCCGTGCCCATATACACCCTATAGGGCTCACACACCACCCAGGCCCTTATAGAGCGCCCTCCCACCCCCCCCCCCACCCTTATAGGCGCCTATAGCCCCCTGCCCCCCCCGCCCCCACACATTCCCCAGGACCCTATAGAGCACCTCCCCCCCCACACTCCCCTATAGGGGTCTATACCCCCCTTCCAAGCCCCACAAGGCCTCCACCCCCTATAGAGCCCCACAGCTCTGGGCCCCGCCCGCCCCGAGCCCCTATAGAGCTCCCCAGCCCCGCAGACCCCTACAGAGCCCCGCAGACCCCTACAGAGCCCCGCAGACCCCCCCCCCCCCAAGCCCCTACCGAGCCCCGCATCCCCCTCACCACCGCCCGCGCGCTCGGCGGCCTCCGCGCCTCCCTGCGCCCGCGCAGCCCCTCCCCGGCTGTGACGCCAGCGCGGCTGGAGGTTCCCGCCGGGAACCGTCGGCTCGGCCACGCCCCCTTCCTCCCCAGGCTCCACCTCCTCGCGGCGGCAAGGGGGGGGAAGGGCGCGCCCGGGTGGCGCGCGAGCCCGTGACTTAAGGCGCGCGTACTTGCCCCGCCCCGGCCGCGCAAGCCCCGCCCCCTCCTCCCCTCCCCCCAGCAAAGTCGCGGCTTAACCAAACCCCCCCCAAAACAAACGTCGCTTTATTGACAAAAAAGCCGCCCCCCCACGCCCCAAAAAACCCCAACAGAGCTTCGGGGACCCTCACCCCACCCCCCAAGGGATAGGCACTTGTCAACCCCTACCCGGGGGGGGAGGGGGGGCGGGTTATGGTAGGGCCTCCCAAAACAATGCCTGGGGGGAAACCAAGGCACGGTGCCGAGAGGGGGGGCCCCTTGGGTGGGGTTCCTGGGTCCCTCAGCAGGGTTGGGGGTCCTTTGGGGGGGGGCAGGGGACCCTCAACAGCGTTGGGGGTCCCTTAGGGGGTCCTGGGTCCCTCAGCAGGATCAGGGGTCCCTCAGGAGGGGCTGAGTGTCCCTTCGGGGGGGGTCCCGGGTCCCTTGGTGGGGTCAGGGGTCCCTCGGGGAGGGGGGGGCAGGCATTCTCTGGGGGGGGGGTCCCAGGTCCCTTGGTGGGGCCGAGGGTCCCTCAACAGAGTTGGGGGTCCCCTGGGGGGATCCCAGGTCCCTCAGCAGGGTCAGGAGTCCCTCAGCAAGGTTGCGGGTCCCTCAGAGGGATTGAGTGTCCTTTGGGGGCAGTCTGGGGTCCTTTCAGGGGGTCTGGGGTCCCTTGGGGGGTCCTGGGTCTGTCAGCGGGGTCAAGGGTCCCTCAGCAGGGTTGGGGTTCCCTTGGGGGAGGTGGGAGACCCTCCACAGTGTCAGAGGTCCCTTGGGGGGGTCCCACATCCCTCAGCAGGGTTAGGGGTCCCCTGGGAGGGTTGGGGGTCCCTTTGGGGGTCCTGGGTCCCTTGGTAGGGTTGGGGGTCCGTCAGGGGATCCTACGTCCCTTAGCGGGATCAGGGGTCACTTGGTGGGGTCGGGGATCCATCGGGGGGGTGGGGAGTCCCTCAGGGGTCCCTCTCCCTCTTGACACGGACGTCCCCGGCCAAAATGGCGGCGATCTCACCCTGCATGAAGGCCCAGGGGAGGCCAGATCCAGCCAGGGGACATCGGCCCCCGCTGGGACAGTGCACCTCCCCACCAGCACCCCGTGCCCGGATGGCACGACGGGCACAGGGGAAACAGAACCGATGCGCCGGCACCGAGGGACACTGCACGAAATGGGTGTCCTCCAACCGTTGCTGGCACAAACCGCAACACAACGTTGGTGACGTCAAATCCTCTGCCAGGCGACGAACGCCAGGTGGTTCATCGGGTGAAGTTTCACCCAGCGGGTGCTGCCGGTGCAGTGGCGGTTCATCTGGTTCTGGTGAAGCTTTGCGACGTCGACGCGGCAGTGGCATTGGCGGAGGCAGCGGATACTGCTGTGGCAAGGCTTCGGGTGCTGGCGGGTGGCGGAAGAAGCGGACAGCTTCGGTGAAGAGTTCACCCAGAAGACGCCAATCTCCGCTGCCCTGCCGCTTCTCATATTCCAGGTACTTGTAGCCGGAGGAAATGGCTTTGCCAGGTGCCCGGAGGCAATCCTGGAACATCTGCTTTGCCAGGCCCAGCACACCGGCATAGACGCTGCCAGAACCGCAGGGGTATTCGGCAAAGAGCTTCAACTCGAACTCGAAGCCGGGCCGGGGCGCGGCATCGAAGGCGAAGACTCGTCCCACCAATGCGTGGTCCTTACGGAAGCGGACGTTGAAGGGAGCGCAGCCAGCGAGGGCAGCCAAGCGTTCCCGCACCGCCGGTGGCTTTCCTGGCCAGTCCTCAGCGCGACTGCGCATGGCTTCGCTCAACTCCGCCAAACACTCGACATCGCGTGGGCGGCACGGCACCGGCACTGATGGCCCGCGGTGCTCGGCCGTTGTTTCTTCGGGGCGATTTAGCCCTTCAGCCAGGCGCGGTATCGGCACGGTGTCACGGTGCCGGCTTTCAGCGTGGCTGTGCCGGAGGCGACGGGCGGCTTCCAACAACGGTTCGATACGGTCGGCGCCTTCGAAGTTGACACAGCCGCGGCAAACGGCCTCACTGAAGTCCCACACCACGGCCCAGGGCATTTTGGGTAGGTCGCACAGGTAACACCACTGCCGCCGCCACGACATGGCGGGGCCGCCGGGACCCTTTCCTCGGTCCTCCCGTAGGGCTCTATCTCAGCGGGTGCTCCTCGGGGGGGACCCCTGGGTAGGGCCCTCTGTGCAAAGACCCCTCAGAGGGGCCCCTCGGTGGGTCCCCCCTCAGAGTCCCCTCCCCCCAGCAAAGACCCCTCAGAGCCCCCTCGCAGGGTCCCCCCTCAGCTCAGCCCCCCTCAAAGTCCTGTCGTCCCCCCCACCCAGGGTCCCCCAGAAGGTCCCCTCAGAGTCCGCCCCCAGCAAAGACCCCTCGGAGTCCCTTTAGAGTGTCCCACCCCAGCTCAGCCCCCCCAGAACATCCCCTCAAAGTCTGTCCCCCCCCAGAAAAGACCCCTCACAGGATCCCCCCTCAGCTCAGGCCCCCCCGAATGTCCCCTCAGAGTCGTCCCCCCTCCCAGCCCCCTCACAGGCTCCCCCCTTAGCACAACCCCCTCACAGGGTCCCTCCAGAAGGTCGCCTCAGAGCACACCCCCCCCCCGAGACTCCTCACAGCCCCCCCAAGGCCGTATGTCGCATCCCCCCCCCGTTACATACCGGACGCGCGCCTTAAAGGGGCCGCCGGAGCGCGGTGGGACGGCGGGAGGGACCGGGGGGGGGGGGGCGGCGGCGGCGGCGGCCACTGCGCCTGCGCGGGGCGGCGGGCGGCTAGTGCGCCTGCGCAAGGGGCGGGGAGCGAGCCTGCGCCGATGCGGGGGTGGGGGAGAGAGGGCACGCATGTGCACGGGGCTGACAGCGAGGGGCGGGGGAGGAGGACGTGGCCGCTGGACCGTGTAGGGGGCGTGGCCGCCTGCCGCGTGTGTCAGGGGCAGAGCCCACGTGAGCGGCAGCGCCCGCGCGAGAGATCCTGAATCCCCTCCGGCCCCGCCCCTTTGACACACACCCCGCCCACCAGACACCTCCCTGGGCAAAGCCCCGCTGCCCTCCCGAAGCCCAGTGAAGCCGAGCGCTCCCCCTCCTTAGGCCACGTCCCCCCCACGCTGTAGGGCGGGGGCGGTCTCATCACTCTCTGGTTCTGCCCCTTCTCCGTCCTCGCCCCGCCCAGCCGTTGCTGGTGCCCCATGGACCCCCCCCTCCGACTTCCGTAAGCGGGACCCCCCAGGAGGCCTCCAGTACCAAGGGCTCCCAGACCGGCGGTGAAGTCCCCCGGGACCCTCCCGCCATCCCCGGGACTCCGGGGCTGGTCCCGGGGATGGCGGGGGGAGCCTATAGGGTCTGGGAAGGCTGGGGGTAGAGGGGGCGAGGATGGCCCCACCCCCGTGGGACTGGCCCCACCCTCGTTGCTGAGGTCGTTGCCGTGGCAACGGAGGTGGTACCCAGGTGATGGAGCCGTTGCCATGGCACTGTTGTCAGCACGGGGGGGGGCGGGGCATCGGGGTACCCCGCCCCTCCGTGGCTCCGCCCCCTCACCAGTCGCACCGCCCCCGATCTGCCCCCCCCCGCCGCCGCCGCTGTCCGTGGTGCTGAACCAGTGCGGCCGCGTCCCGCCAGGAAACCCCTTCCCCCTCCCCAGCCCCCCATAGCCCCCAGCCCCATATGGCCCCATGGCCCCTATCCCCATAGCCCCCAGCCCCAATAGTTCCCATTGCCCTATAGCCCCAGCCCCCCATAGCCCTCATCCCCATACCCCCCCAAGCCTGCTATGGTCCCATAATCCTCATCCCACAGCCCCAGCCCCCCATAGCCCCCAGCCCCAATAGACCCCAGCCCCATACTCCCCAACTCCACATGGCCCCATAATCCTCATCCCATAGCCCCAGCCCCCCATAGCCCTCAGCCCCCCATGTCCCTCAACCCCCCCTAGTCCCCACCCTCCACTTACCCCCCCCTCCCCCAGGCCAAGCCAATCGTGCCCAACAGCATGGCAAGGCTCATCATCAGCAAAGGGGGGGGGCGACAGCAAAGGCTGTCATGGAGAAATTGGGGGCTTGGGTGTAAAAGGAACTAGGCCTTAAGACTCATTGCTTTAAGACTATTTGTTTTGTTGCATAAGACTATTCATATTAGACATATAACTAATGATTAGAAATTGGGTTAGAGAAGATTAATAGAATGCAGGTGCATATAAAACAATATCTATGAGTTGCTTAATTGTTTATAAGATTCTCGCTTCATGGCTGGCTTAGAATCCAGTCAAGCTGAATCAACAGAGAAAGGATCATATATCTTAGACCTAACACATGAGAGTAAGTGATTAACTTTAGAATAAGATAAATTAATAACATAACCTGAGTAGTTTTCCTGGAGACCCATAGATACCTTTGAAGTGTAAGAAGATAAGTGATGATGGTGACCGGAGACTTTCTGCCCATGACCACCATTCCCAGAAGAACTAAGACATGAGAATGGAGAATGGATGAGATAAGATGATAGATGATATCAATATAAGAACAGAGAATCGACTGGAAAATTACAGAGACTTTGGATTGGGCAATGGGTGGCAGAAGGGTATAAAAGATTTGAAAACTTTTGGAGGGTTGCCATTCACTGCGGTCGTGGCCCAACTCTGAGTTGTGAATAAAGCAAACCTAGAGAAACCCACGTTCGTAAATTCTTTAACATTGGGTGCAGCTCAGCCAGAAGCCAGAGGGTCTCAAGCTCCAGGAGTGGGTGGTGATGGTCAACAGCAAATCCACCCAGCTCCATGTCACCATCCACGTCATCATCTGCAAGATCCAGGAGGATCCACAGAACAACAGTTGTCTCAGCGTCAGCTATGCCAACATCACCAGGCCAGTGGCAAACTCCAATCCCACCGGTTCGCCCTACTCCAGCTCCACAGACACCTTGCACTCAACTGCTGCCATCTCGGGTGCTCCTGGCACTTTGGGTGCCTTCACCAGCGCTCCTGGTTTTACCAGCAGCAGGTAAAAACCTGTTTCGGCCACGTCTGGCCATCAGCACCACCTTGAACACCTTGGCCAGTTATGGTTACAACCCAGCGGTGGGGCTCGGCTTGGGTTCAGCAGTGGTGGTGACTGGTGTGAATCTGGCAGCAGCCACCAACCTCTTGGCTTCCTATGCGAACGATGCAGTTGCCAGCCTGGTGGTGCCCACCTTTGCCTTGGGTTCATTGCCCACCACCAATGGTTACTTGGCCCTGGTGGCCACTGCCACCATTCTCTTAGTGGCCACCAGCTTGTTTTTGGCACCTGAGAAGCTGATTGAGGGCACCAAGGAGCTGGTGGAGATAGTGGTGCCAGAGAACCTGGTGGGTGCCATCCTGGGCAAGGGGGGGAAGACCTTGGTGGAGTACCAGGAGCTGACAGGCACCCAGATCCGGATCTCCAAGAAGGGTGACTCCATCCCTGGCACACTCAACCACAAAGTCACAATCATGGGTCCCCCCACTGCCACCCAAGCCGCCCAGTATCTCATCAGCCAACATGTCACCTACAAGCAGGGTGTGAGGACCACCAACCTGCCCAAAGTGGGCTAGGGCTGGTCACCCAGTGGCTGGGGTGTCCCATGACCATGGTGGCATCTCCGAAGGTCCCTTGGGTGGCCAACAGCCATGGTTTTGGCACCCAAGGTGTCACCCCAGGAATGGTGGCATTGCTCCAGCACCCTTGGGTGGTCCCACAGTGTCACCCCAGGGGTGGCATCACCCAGGTATCTGATGGACCATGGGGGGGGGACACGACACACCCTTGGGGGGCAGGGCAGCACCCCATGACATGGAGGGGGGGCACCGGATGAGCGTTGGGGATATTGGGGACCCCCGCCCCGCCCCTCCCCTCCCCTTCTTTCTGTACATGTTTGCCCAATTTGGGGGTTCTCCCCCCCCATTAATAAAACTGGTTCGAGGTTCAGTTGCCCCACCCTTGTCTGTGCCCCGCCCCCACCGTCGCGTCCTCCCCCGCCCCGACCCCTCCTCATCCCCCAGCCCCAGGGGTCCCCCCTCTTCCATGTCCCCCCACCCCGCCCCCTGTCCCCCCCCTTCCGTGCTCGCCGCGGGCATGAATGGAGCGGGGCATCGCAGTTCTCAATGGCGAAGGGGCGGGGCCACGCCGCGATCAATGAAAGTTGGCGGGGCCTCCCTGGCGCCTGCGTCGAACTCGCCACTCCTTCCCAGCAGGGGGCGCCACAGGCACAGGTCGCTCCTCCCCTTCCTGGGGGAAATGACTGACAGCCAGAGAAACCAATGATACAGCAGAGGTGGGAGGAAAGCTCCGCCTGATAGCCAATAGGAGCGGGAGGCTGGAGGGCAGCAAGAGGGTGCGGGAAGCGGCTAACGGCCGCCTGCAGGGAGGCGGGGCGTCAGGTGACAGGCGGCGGCAGAAGCCAATGAGACGGCGGAACCGGGCTTGACCGGCCAATGGGACGGGAGCAGGGATGCCGCGGGGCGGGGTTGCGGCTGAGGCGACGAAGGAGCGCGGCGGGCGGTGAGTGACCGGGACCGGGGCCGGGTCCCTCGGGCTGTCCCCGGGGCCCGCTCCTTCCCTCGGCCTCCCTCGGCCCGGTGACCGGCCGGGGGGGGGGAGCCCTCCGGCCCCCAGCAACCCCCCCCAGGCTCGGGCTTCCCCCGGTATCTGCCCCTAAACAGCCCCCCGGGCCCGGGGCCACCCCCGGCACCCCCAGAACAGCCCCCGGCCCCCCCCGGAGCCCCTCAAAACACCCCCCCAAACCCTGGGCTCCCCCCTCCTTCCCCAAGCAGCCCCCCCCAGCCCTGGGCTCCCCCTGTATCCCTTTGTGCTCCCTCCACCCCTTCAAGGTGTCCCCCCGCCCCCAAAAGCTCTGCTCCCCAAATGCCCTGGGGTCCCCTCCGGTTACCTCCCCTCCTGCCCCCCTCATCAGCATCCCCTCAAAATCTGCCCTTCCCCCCCTGCCCAGCAATTCCGCTCCCCCCCATGCACCCACCACCTAGAATTCGCCCCCCCCCCCCCCCAGTCCCCAAGCCCCTTGAACCTGGATCCCCTTTCCCAGGCGTGCCCCCTCCCATCTCCTGGGGGCGCCTCCCTGCCTCCCAAGGGTGCCCCCCACCCTGCAGATTCTCCCCCCCTCCTTTCCAGCACCATGGGAGAGCCACGGTATCTTCAGGCCGACTACGCCTTCCGGCATGGCGGGCACACCGTCCGGCTGACCCTCGCCCGGTCGGCGCTGGAGGTGGAGGTGGAGGCTCACCTCACTGCTGACCAGTGGAGGGGCGAGTTCGATGCCACCTGTGAGTCTCGGGGGGGACACACACAGACTGAGGAGACCCCCCCACCATGAACGCTGACCAACCAAAGCTCTGCTCTTCCTCACAGTCATTGAGGACCTGACCCACAAAACAGGGAATTTCAAGCAGTTTGGGATTTTCTGCAGCATGTTAGAGTCGGCACTGATGCAGGTGAGATCAGCGCCACTCCCCCCACGCCATCACCGTGGCGTTTTGAGGGGGGGTTCAGCCTCTCCCCCCCCAAACTTTTCCTCTCTGCAGAGCAGTGAGTCCGTCAGCCTTGAGCTGCTCACCTACGCTGACCTGGAAACCCTACGTAGTCGGAAAGTGGGGGCAATCACCCGGCCCCCTGCTTCTGCCACTTCCCCGCTCAGCGCCAAGCGTTACCTCATCCTTGTCTACTCCGTCGAGTTCGACAGGTGACACAAGGAGGGGGGGACACGACACACCAGGTGGGGGGACACGGCAGAGGGGACATCACTGTCACCCTACTGCGTGTCTGGTTCCCCCCCACGCACTCCAGAATCCACTACCCACTGCCGCTGCCCTACACGGGGAGGCCAGATCCTGCCGCGCTGCGCAAACTAGTGCGGGAGCTGAGGGATGAGCTGGCGCAGCTCCGAGCTCAGCATGGGGAGGATCGCCGAGACACCGAGATCCGGCGCTTGCGGGATGAGTGAGTGACGTGGGAAGAGCTCAGGAAACCCCCTGTCTTACGGTCAGAGCAGAGGGACCCCCCCCAAAAACACCACCCTGCCACCTCCCACCAGGCTGCAGCGGGCACTGGAGGAGAAACGGGCAGCAGAAGCAGCACTACGGCGAGAGCCAGATGGTGGGACGGCAACAACGACAGCGCTGCAACGAGCAGCGAGACGTTTGGAGGATGAGTTGTTGCGGGAGAAAGCCCGGCACCAACGTGAACACCGGCAGCTGACCGCTGAGGTGGGTTGCCGCCGGTTGGGGGGCTGCTGATGGCGCTGGGGCGGGGGGTCGCTGGCGGCGTGGTGAATTTTTCCGCTCCCCCTTCTTGCAGCTCGCAGAGGCAAAGGCGTCAGAGCGGAGGCTGCAGCTCCGTGTGAAGAGCCTGACGGCTGAGTTGGCCTCCTGCAAGAGGGGGTGAGGCCAGGGTGGGGTGCCTGGGGGCCCCCCCCATGAGCCTGGGGTGCCCCCCCGTGTGTTGTCCCCCCCCACCTCATGGCGCTGGTCTCCTCGGCAGCCGCCGGACACCCATTGGCACGGCCCCTCTTTCCCAGGAGCGATGTTCCCCATCGCGTGCCTGGCTGCCGCGCTCGACATCTCGAGAGAGTCGCGGTGGTAGCCAGGGCCATCCCCCGGCGCAGTCCCCATCGCCTGCAGGTAAGGGACATTTGGGAACACACGTGGAGTGTTGTGGAGGAGGGGGACACACATGGGATGGACACAACAGTATTCACCCCCTCCCTGCCAGGCCCCCGCCCGGCACGCTTCGACCCCACCGCCTTCGTCAGAGCCCGGCAGCGCCGGCAGAAGGAGACCGAGCTGAAAAAGTAAGCGGTGACACCAGGGTTGTCACTGTCCCCTGCCTCACCCACTGCCTAGGGGGTTGGGGGGGGCCCTCCCTCTGTCCCCCCACCCCTCGCCACTGTCTTCCTTGGGTGCAGCCAGCGGCGCGGGGCGGCTTTTGGCAGCACCAGCCCGGCGAGAAGCCACGGCCGCAGCTCTTCGGGTGAGTGGAGAACATGAGGGCTGGGTAGGGGGCACCCTGGGGTGGGGGGGGCACCCACTGGGTGCTGGGGCTCCTTCTTCCCTAAGCTTGCTCACTCCCCCCATTTCTCCCGGCAGCCGAAAGCTTCCGGAGCCAGCGCTCAGCAGTGAGCTCTGGCAGCGAAGCTGATGAGCGCTCCGAGCCCCTGCCCCCAAGGTAAGCACCGGGGTGGGGGGGGGCAGGACGCCTGGGTTCCCCCGCCTCCCCAGGGCACGCTGGGCCCCACCCCAGGCACCCCTTAAACCGCCCCCCCCCACACACTTTGGGCAGGGGCAGGAGGGTGAGCCGTACCCGGAGACCCCTGAGTGCCTCGTCCTCCAACGGCCCCGGCACGGTGAGTGGCTGCCCAGACTCCTGGGACCCCCCCTCTCTTTTTGAGGTCCCCCCCTGTACCCCCAAAGCAGGGTGACCGTGGTGGCGGGGGAGACACACATTGGTGCCACCCCTCTGCCTCCCTCTACCCCCAGGTCCCTCGCCCGGCTGCTGGCCACAAACCACCCACAGGCAGCGCTGCTGGCAAGTGCCCTGGTAAAGGTGAGCTGCCCCCTGCCCCTGCATTTTTGGGGTGCTCCCCCTGCCAATTCAGGCTTTTTTTACCCCATTTTCCTCTGCCACCCCTGCAGAGAACCGCTATGAGGAGCCCTCGGCCGACCTGGCCGAGATTGACGCCCGGCTGCAGGCGCTGCAGGAGTACATGGACAGCTTGGACACCCGCACGTGACCCCCCCAGGAGCCCCGGACTACCCCCTGGGGACCCCCAGACCGCCCCTGGGGAACCTCACCCCCCCCCCCCCCCCCCGTGTCCCCAGGGTGTGACAGTGCTGGCGTGGGGCAAGTGTCATCATCTGCACCTGTCCTCCCCCCAAATAAACCCCTGTGTGGGCCCACAGCGTGTCCTGTTTCTTGAGGGGGGGGCTGTCGTGTCCCCCCACCACGTCCTGCTGCTGGGGACAGCAGGGATATCACCAGGGGGTGGCAGAGGACAGTGCCAGGGCTTGGGGACACCACACTCCTGTCCCACCACTGAGCTCGAGGGCCACTGTGATGTGACGCCAGCACCTATGTCACCGTTACCCTGTCCGTCCCCCCGCCACAGCCGAACACTGCAGGGTGTCCCTGTCCCCACTCCAGTGACACCGCTGTCCCCACGGCACTGGCCAAGCTCACTGCAGCAGTGACACCACCAGGGCTTTATTCGGTTCCGGGTCACACAAAATGGTGGCATTTGGGGACAAGAGTGGCTGGAGCTGAGCCGGGGCCGCAGTTCGGTGATGGTGGCAGCTGGCCACGAGGCCACCGGTGATGACATCTCCAGAGCGCAGAGGTCCTGGGGGGGCCAGGCGGGCGGTCTCTGTGCCAAAGCCACCATTTGGTGCCACCGTGGCTACACCAGTCATGATGGCACCCCGGCGTGGAGGTCTTTGGGGACAGCATGGGGTGCCACAGCCACCATGACCGCACCCTCGGGAAGACACTGAGGTGACAATGCCGGCGGCGACCACCCTGCTGCAGAGGACACGGTGCTGGTGACGCCATGAGGACGTTGGTAATGCCGCATGGATGCCGGTGATGCCATGAGGATGCCAGTGACGCCACGATGATGCCAGTGATGCCATGAGGATTTTGGTGACACCACAAGGATGCCAGTGATGCCACGATGATGCCAGTGATGCCATGAGGATTTTGGTGACACCACAAGGATGCCAGTGACGCCATGAGGATGTTGGTGATGTCACGAGGACACTGCTGCTGCTGGCAACTGCCTGCAGACACCAGGCAGATGATGTCAGCCAGCGACGCTGCTGCTGGTACTGACCGCCGTGCCAGATCCTGGTGGCACTGGCTGTTCTGTCAAGCCACCAGTCCCGGTCAGAGTGCCGGCAGCTCCCCGCGGATCTCGGGCAGGAGGCGGCAGGCGGTGACGATATCGACGGTGGCGGCCACGGCACGCAGGTCGCGGCGAGCCAGGCGCAGGCAGTGAGCAGCGGCGGCGGCGGTTGCCTGCGCCCGACCCAGGGCTCCCCCCAGTCCCCCCAGGTGCCGGGCGGCAGCGCCGTAGCTTTGCCGTAAGGCGCTGCCCACCGCCCCCCGCAACCGCCCCGAACCTTCCCACAGCCGCTGCTGCAGCAGCGAGGGGCCCCCCTGGCCGCCCCCCCAAATCGCCGCCGGCTCCTCTGCCGTCACCGGAGGGAGCTTCGGTCTCTGCCCCCCCCCTTCTTCTTCCTCCTTCTCTTCTTCCTCCTCTTCTTCGGTCTCGGAGGCTTCACCCGGCACCTTCAGCCCGGCCCCGGGGACACCCCCGGCCGCCCCCGCCAGCAGCTCCGGCTCCGAGTCACTTTCGGAGGCTTCGCCCGGCACCACCCTGAGGGGGCGGGGGGCGGCCATGGCCTGGGGGAGGACACACGGGGAGGGAAGGGGGGAGTCAGGGCGGCAGCACCCCCCCGCCAGCGACCCCAACCGGGGGGGGGGCGGGGCTCCGGCCTTGGCCCCGGGGTCCTGCAGAGTGTCTGCCCCCCCGCTCTGTGCTCAGACCCCCCACCCGGCCCCCGAGCCGCACGGGGACGCCCAGATTCCCCCTCCCCGGTACATCAGGGACCCCCGGGCCCCCCAAACCGTGTCCCCCCACCCCTGGCCCAGCCCCACAGGACCCCCCCCGGGAGATCTCCCACCTCCTTCCCGGCGCCGCCGCAGGTCACATGACGGGCGGCCCGCGCGAGCGCCGCATCACGTGAGACGCCCGGCCGTTTCCCCGGAAGTGCCCTCACACAACATGGCGACCAGGGTGCTGCCGTGAGGGGAATTGCGCATGCGCGGAGCGGGGAGAGGGTGGTGCGCACTGCTCCCTAGCGGCGGGAGGAGGGCGGGGAGCGCTGCGGCGCTTGGGGGCGGAGGGCACGGACACGGACACGGACACGGACACGACACCCCTGGGTGTCCCCTGTCCCCAACCCCCATGTCCCCCCCCCAGGGAGGCCCCGATGTCCCCACCCTGCCCCAGGGACACGGGGACACGGGGAGAGCCGGTGACTGGTTTAATGGGGGTCCTGCTGGGCAATGGGGGGGACAGCAGGGGCCGGGGGGACACCCACACACAGGCCTGGGGTGGCCCCCGCCTGGAGAGACCCCCTGGCTTTGTCCCCAGCCCTGTGTCCAGAGCCGCCATGGCCTTGTCCCCAGCCCTGTGCCCAAAGCCACCATGTCTTTGTCCCCATTCCTATCGTTGTCCCCCACCCCATCACTGTCTCCCCCCCATTCTTGTCCCCATCCCATCATTGTCCCCGTTCCCATCCCTGTACCCAAAGCCACCACGTCCTTGTCCCCATCCCATCCTTGTCCTCATCCCTGCTCTTATCCCCGTGCCCAGAGCCACCATGGCCTTATCCCCACCTCTGTCTTTGTCCCCATCCCTGTCCTTGTTGTCCCCCACCCTGCCCTTGTCCCCATCACTGTCCCCATCCCTGCCCTTATCTCTGTGTCCAGACCTGCCATGTCCTTGTCCCCTCTCCTGTCCTTGTCCCCCTCCCATCCCTGTGCCCAGAGCCACCATGTCCTCATCCCCACCATGTCCTCGTCCCCGTCCCCGTCCCCATCCCCATCCTTGTCCCCATCCCACCCTCATCCCCGTCCCTGAGCCCGGTGCCCGATGACGGGTGTCCCCAGGATGGGGGAGTGACTCAGCACGTGACGCAGGCGAGGGTGACATCCCCGGCCACCTCCAGCTGGTCGATGGTGGCCGGTGGCAGCCGGTGGCTGTAGTCGCAGATGTGGCGCCCGTTCACCCACAGGGCGAAGGCCTGGCTCAGCAGCCGGATCTCCAGCTGGGTGACATGGGGGATGTCACCATGGGGGACAGGGACCCCCAGCCCCCGGGGGGCACCCACCCCTGGGGACACCCACCCGGCAGGAGCTGGGTTGGGACTGGGACTGGGACCAGCTAAGGACTGGGACTGAGACCAGTATCAGGACCAGAAGCAGGACTGGTCCCAGGATCAGCACTGGGATCAGGACCAGGACTGGGAGCAGGATCAGGACTGGGAGCAGTACTGGGATGGGGACCAGGACCAGGACCAGGACCAGGACCATGTCCTGGGACTAGGACTAGGATCAGGACCAGAACTGGGACCAGGACAAGGGCTAAGGCCAGGACTAGGACTGGGACCAAGACCAGAACCAGGACCAGGACCAGGACCAGGACCAAGACCAAGACTATGTCCAGGACCATGTCCAAGGCCAGGACCGGGACTGGGACCACAACGGGGGCCAGGCCTACAGCCAGGTGCAGGTGGCGGCTCACCTGGAAGGGCTGCCCACGCTGGAAGGGCATGGGGCCGGTGGTCTGCCGCTCCTCGGGCCCCCAGGACCCGTGCTGGCGGGTGTTGCGCACCAGCACGCCCTCGCGCAGGCGGGGGTTGACGTGCAGCACCAGGTCCCCCGAGGCACTGCTCCACAGGTTGGCGTGGAACCTGCAGCCGGGGGCACCCGTCTGGCACCCACCACCCACCCCTGGACTCCCCCAGCATCCAGCACTCAGCCCTGGACCCATCCGGCACCCAGCCCTGAACCCCCCCCCAGCACCCAGCCCTGGACCCCCCCCTCAGCATCCAGACCTGGACCCCCCCCCAACATCCAGCACCCAGCCCTGGTCTCCCATGGACCCCAAATCCTGCAACATCCTTACCTCCTGGAGCACCCTGAACCCCCACCTGCAGCCCCCTAACCCCCCCCCCCAGCTCCCTGACCTCCTGCAGCCCCCTAACCCCCCCCCCCAGCTCCCTGACCTCCTGCAGCCCCCTAACCCCCCCCCCCCAGCTCCCTGACCTCCTGCAGCCCCCTGCCCTGCCACAGCAGCCTCCTGACCCCCCCATCAGCACCCTGACCCCCACATCAGCACCCTGCCCCCCATCCCCCTGACTTCCTGCAGCCCCCTGCCCCGCCACAGCAGCCCCCTGCCCCCCCCCCCCCCCCAAGCACCCTGACCTGTTGGCATTGGCGAGGACAGTGCCCACGATAGTGATGGGTTGGATCAGGCCCGAGGGTCCCTTGCTCAGCACCATGTGGAAGGGGACCACCTGTGGGGACACTTGTCAGTCCCTGGGGACCCCCCACCCACCGTCACCCACCATCACCCCACTGTCACCCCGCGCTCACCGGGTTGCTGACGATCACCGGCGTGTTGGGCTGTGGGGAGAGGAGAGTGGGTGCTGGGAGGGGGAGTGGGGGTGGCCCCCGGGTCACCCCTGGCACCCATGGGTGCCCCCAGCTGAGCCCTGCTGGGTGCTGAGCACCGCGGGCTTGGTGGGAGAGTCAGGGTGCTCGCATAGCCCTGTGCACCCACCGGTGGGTGCTCATAGGCACCCATGCACGCACCCATGGGTGCTCACACACACCTGTGCACCCAAACACCCACCTGCCCATAGACCCTCGTGTGCCCCCCCCTTGTCACCCCACATGGGCTGACCCCAGGGTGCCCCAGCACCCTGACCCCCCCTCCCCGACCCCCCCGCACTCACGGGTGTCACCAGAGTGGGCAGCACTGGCACCCCGACACCTGCAGCCATGTTCTGGGGGAGCAGAGGGACACGGAGTTGGGGATAGGGCCACCGCGGTACGGGGACATCACCCACTGCTGACCCCCACCCTTGCATGTCCCCTCACCCCCCGGGTGTCCCCAATCCCCCCTGGATGTCCCCAATCTCCCGGGGTCCCCAAGTCCCCCAGAGGTCCCTGACCCCACGGATGTCCCCAAGCCCTGGGTGGCCCCACCCCCCTCAGACACCCCGAAGGAGGTCTCTGTATGTCACCCCCAGATGCCCCCACCCCCCCAGGGTCCCCAACCTCCCTGAGACTTCCCTCTTGACATGGATATCTCTGATTGTCCATGGATGTCCCCAACCCCATGGATGTCCCCAACCTCCTGGGGTCCCCGATGCCCCCAGATGTCCCCAACTCCCTAGATGTCCCCAACCCCCTTAGATCTGTCCCCCTCCCAGATGTCCCCCACCTCCTGGAATCCCTGATCCCCTCAGATGTCCCCAACCCCTGGATGTCTCTGACCTCTGGATGTCCCCAAACTCCTGGGGTCCCCAATGTTCCCAGATGTCCCCAACCTCTGGATGTCTCCAACCCCATGGATGTCCCCAAGCTCATGGGGTCCCCAATGCCCCCAGATGCCCCCAACCCCCTGGATGCCACCAAGCCCTGGATGTCCCCACCCGGGGGGGAGGTCTGGGGGTACTCACAGAGCTGGTGAAGGTGATGCAGGTGAGGGTGACATCACCGGTGACCTCGAGGGCCTGGACGCTGGCGAGGGGCAGGCGGTGCAGGAACTCCAGGGCGTGCTGTCCGTTCACTGCCACCTGCGGGGACAGAGGGACAGAGGGGACATCGGGGTGGTGGGGTGGCAAGGGGACGCACCCAGGAGCAGGGCTGTGCCCACCATGGGTGTCTGGGGGTCTGAGCACCCACAGCTGGGGGTCTGGAGGTCTGAGCACCCATAGCGGGGATATGGGGGTCTGAGCACCCATAGCTGGGGGTTGAGCAGCCATAGCTGGGCGTTTGGAGGTCTGAGCACCCATAGGTGGGGGGGGTCTGAGCACCCATAGCTGGGGGTCGAGCAGCCATAGCTGGGCGTTTGGAGGTCTGAGCACCCATAGCTGGGGGGGGTCTGAGCACCCATGGCCGAGGGTCCCACCTGGTAGCCGTGCTCCTGGGTGCTGATGATGAGCTCGAGGACCCCCCCGGGGGAGAGGCGGGGGACGGCGCAGCGTTCGTCGGACACCCACAGCCCCCCCCGCCGTGCGGTGCAGACCAGCATTGGCCCCCCCAAGAAAATGCATTTCAGCTGGAGGGCGACGTCGTCCCCCGCACACCGCAGGGCCACCGTGAACCTGCCACACCGGCACCCGTGGGTGGGGGCACCCAGCACCCCCCCCCCCACCCCCTTAGGTGGGGGGGCACCCCAATAAACCACCCTATGAGTGGGGGGCCCCCCCATGGGTTGGGAGGCACCCTCCTGCATACCCCCCCAGCTTGGGGACACCCCCAGTTTAGTGGGCACCCTCCCAGTTTAGGGGACACACCCCTCCCCCCACTTTAGGGGTCACCCTCCCAGTTTAGGACTCACCCTCCCAGTTTGGGGGTACACCCCACCCCCTCATTCGCTCCCCCAGTTTGGGTCCCAGCCCCCCAGTTTGGGGGCACCCTCCCCCTTCCATGCTCCCTCACACCCAACCTTTGCCCTTCCCCATGGCACCCAGCCAGCTTTGGCGTAGTGGCTGCTGGGGTGGGGCACTGGGCGATACTGGGGGGGTACTGGGAGATACTGGGGGGGGTACCCACCTCTTTGCCTGGGGCTGGACTCGCCCCTGGATTATCACCATCCTTCCCCCGCTCAGCCCCCCGAAAATGTACCCCAGGAAGGGGACGCTCTGGATGGGGACAGGGACAGGGGGGGACATGTTGACCCCCAGGGGGGACAACACAACACTGAGGCCAGATGTCACTGCTGGCCCCCCCCCATGGCCCCCCAGCCCCATACAGCGCCCCGTTCTATATACCCCCCGCCTTAGTCCCATATAGACCCCTCAGGCTCATATGGTCACCCCCACACCCATAGGGTCTCCCCTGGCCCCATAGAATACCCCGGGTCCCATAGGGTCCCTCCAGCCCTATAGGATCCCCCCTGGCCCCATAGGCTCCCCCCAATGGTCTTCCCTGGTCCCATAGGATCCTCCCAACCCCATAGTGTCCCCCCATAGGGTCTTCCCCGGCCCCATAGGATCCCCCCAACCCCATAGGGTCCACCCATAGGGTCTCCCCTGGCCCCATAGGGTCTCCCCTGACCCCATAGGATCCCCCCGACCCCATAGGGTCCCCCCATAGGGCCCCCTTCCCGGCCCCCTCCTGTCCCCATAGAATACCCTTAGGGTCCCCCCAACCCCATAGGATCCCCCTTGGTCCCATAGGATCCTCTGGCACCATAGGGTCTCCCTGGCCCCATATAGCTCCTCTGGACCCATATACCACCTTCCCCCCTGCCCCACCTCGGCCCTATAGACCCCATAGTGCCCTGCTCACCGGGTTGATGATGGGAGGCTGGGGGTCCATGGTGCCTGCTGGTCTGGGGGTCCCTGGTTGGGGGGGTCCCTGGGTGCTGGTGGTCCCTGGCTGGGATGTCCCTGGGTGCTGGTGATCACTGGTGATCCCACAGGCGGGCGCAGTCCGTCCCTTGTGAGCTCTGTCCTCTCCCACTCTCACTTTCAGTTCTCCACGGTGGCACGTGCGTAGAGGGTGGCCCCATTACCTTTGTCCCCACGG
This sequence comes from Haliaeetus albicilla, assembly GCF_947461875.1. Taxonomy (NCBI): domain Eukaryota; kingdom Metazoa; phylum Chordata; class Aves; order Accipitriformes; family Accipitridae; genus Haliaeetus; species Haliaeetus albicilla. The sequence continues at coordinate 72,513,261 of NC_091516.1, read as the reverse complement.
GGACGCACCCACCACCCGTGTCCCCATGTCCGCATTGGGACCCACCAGACACCCCAACTCCATGTCCCCATGTCCCCATGGGCACCCACCTGCCAGCCGTGTCCTCTTGTCCTCTCCTTGACCCCGCATCTCTCTCTCCCATGTCTGTGTCCCCTGTGTCCCCTCCTTGTCCCCATGTCCCTGCAACCCTGTCGTTGTCCCCCCCATCTTCCATGCCCCCCATGTCCCCTGGATGGGTGGGGGTGTGTGGGCAGAACTGGTTTTGGGGTGGAAAATCCCACTTTTGGTGGCGGGGTGGGTGGCTGGCCAGCGTCACCCATTCTGGTGGGCGGCCAGTGTCACCAGCGCTGGTGGCTGGCAGATGCCATCTGTGCCCGGGCCAGCAGGTTCCTCTGGCAGGAGCCACCAGCCACAGGAAGTGGCGATGTCACGGCGATGTCACGGCGACGGCAGGACGATGTCACGGCGATGATGGCATGGCCATGTCATGGGCAGCAGCTGTCCCCTCAGCTCTGTCTGCGGCTGCTGGCTCCTGACCCTGCCTGATGGGGTGTCCCCATGTCCCTTTCAGCCCCCATGTCCCCCTGTCCCCTGCTACCCAAATGTCCCCCCCATCCCCTGCATCCCCCCTATATCCCCCATGTCCTCCCGTTCCCGGCATCCCAAATGTCCCCCCATGTGCCTGCATCCCCGCATATCCCCTGCATCCCTGATGTCCCCCCATGTTCCCTGTGTCCCCCTGTCCCCTGCATCCCTTATGTCCCCCATGTCCCCGCACCCCCCATATCCCCCCACATCCCTGATGTGCCCCATCCCCTGCACCCCCCCATGTCCCCCCATCCCTGCATCCCCATATCCCCTCTGCCCCCCTCATCCCCTTCCCTGGCCATCTCCTTCCCCCCCCTCCAGTCTCCAGCAGGATCGTCCCATCCCAACCCACACCCCAATCCCTCCATGGGGCTGGATCCAACCGGGCGTTGCTGGGCCCTGACTCAGGAGAAGCTCCCGCCGGCACAGCCGGAATTTCTGCCTGATCCACACCTAATTATTTCCTCCCCAACCGAGCAGTGGCAGGGCCGGATCCTGATCCCCTCTCCGTATAAATCCAGTGGTGAGCTGGTGCCAGGGACCGATGTGGCTGGAGGCAGACGGGGATGGAGCCGGAGGCGTTGTCTGGGGTAGGACGGGGATGGGGATGGGGCAGGATGAGTCCCCAGGGTGGGGGGGGGTGGCCATAGGGTGGCTTGGGGGGGATGCTGGGGGGTGGAGAGGGTGTGGGGGCCCAGCCAGTGATCCTAGCCCAGCCACCAGTGTCCCCAGTATAGGCTGTCCCATGGTCACCAGTATCACCAGTACAGGGTGGGCTAGGGTCACTGGTGTCCCCTGTATAGGCTGGGCTATGGTGACCAGTGTCCTCAGTACAGGGTGGGCTATGGTGGCCAGCGTCCCCAGTATAGGCTGAGCTAAGATCACCAGTATCCCCAGTATAGGCTGGGCTATAGTGACCAGTGTCCCCTGTATAGGCTGTCCCTCTATCCCCAGTACAGCCTTGGTTATGGTCACTGGTTTCCCCAGTATGGGCTGTCCCAGTGTCTTCAGTATAGGCTGTCCCATGGTCACCAGTATCCCCAGTAAAGCCTGTCCCATGGTCACCAGTGTCCCCAGTCCTGGCTGACCCTGTGCCCCTTGTACAGACTCTTCCAGAGTCCCCAGTTCAGGCTGGCCTAGTACTCCCAGTCCAGGCTTCCCCATGACCACCAGTGCTCCCAGTCCAGCCTGCCCCATGGGCCCCAGTGCTCCCAGTCCAGCCTGCCCCCAGTCCAGCCTGCCCCATGGGCCCCAGTGCTCCCAGTCCAGGCTGGCTGCTGCTCCCCAGTGTCCCCAGCACCAGCTGCAGCCTGGCCCCCAGCATCCAGCAGGACAGTGTGCCCTGGTTAGTCCCCATCATCCCACTCCAGTCTGTCCCAGTCTGTCCTCACACCCCTCCCAGACCGCCCCCCCCGTCACCCAGGTCCCCCTGCATTGTCCCCACAGAGGCACCCGGCGAGGGGACGTGGGCTCCCTGAGGCCCTTGGAGACAAGGATGGGGTCATCCCCAAAACCACCCCAAGACCATGAGGTGGCTCTGATCCCACGTCCCTGTGTCTCCACGTCCGTGGGGTGTCCCCACGTGCCCAGGGTGTGCAGCAGCGGGTGCCACTTGTCCCTCCATCCGGCAGGGTGCCTGCTCGCTGGCGTGTGGGGGGGGCCCGGCAGGACCCCCAGGGTGCCACGAGGAGCAGCTGGCCTGCCTGGGGCCCGGGGGACACACCTGCACCTGCCGCGACGGCGCCTTCGTGGAGGTGGAGCCCAGAGAGCACCAAGGTATGGGGGTATGGGAGGCACCTGTGGGGATGGGGACAGCTGGGGGGGACCAGGCCCTCCTGTCCTGCCTGACCATCCCATCCTATCCCATCCCATCCCATCCCATCCCTTCCCATCCCGTCCCATCCCGTCCCATCCCGTCCCATCCCATCCCCATCCCGTCCCATCCTGAATCAATCCATCCCACCCCATTCCAAACTCATTCCATTCCATCCCATTGCCATCCTGTCCTGTCCCACCGCAAATCAATCCCATTCCCATCCCATCCCATCCGCATCCCATCCTACCCCATCCCCATCCTGTCCTGCCCCATCCTGTCCCGTCCCCATCCCATGCCAAATCAATCCCATCCTGTCCCACCCCATCCCAAACCCATCCCATCCCACCCCATCCCATTCCATGCCACCCAATCCAACCCCATCCCATCCCACCCCACCCCATCTTATCCCATCCCACCCCATCCCCATCCTGTCCTGCCCCATCCTGTCCCATCCCCATCCCATGCCAAATCAGTCCCATCCCATCCCACTCCATTCCATGCCACCCAATCCAACCCCATCCCATCCCATCCCACCCAATCCAACCCCATCCCATCCCATCCCAGGATCCTAGCACCCATCAGCATTACATCCCCTGGCATTGGTTATCCCCACCCTTAATTACAACCTCTGCCAATTGGGCTCCCCCCGCTCCAATTTGGGGGTCTCCATTACTGCAGCACCCGTGTCCCCATGGAGGGGGGGTGGGTGGGTTGGGCTCCCTGGTGCCTGCAGACATTGGCGGGGGGAGGGAGGGGGGACACAAGGTCACCCCAACTGTCCCTTTCCTGGTCCCCAGAGGCGCTGACGGAGGATGACATCTACTGCCGCTGCCTCTCCAAGACGCTGTGCCACACGGCCACCCCCGTCACCGTGGGCTTCTACGCCCCCTGTGGCCACCGCCTCGACTCGCTGCTGCACAAGGTCACCGGTGGGTGTGGGGACACGGGGACATCATGGGTCACACCCCGCCTCATCCCCCTGGACCCTCCCAGACACCCCCAGCCGGGTGCTGGGCGTCCCCGGCGTCCCCATGGTACCAGCATTCTGCCTGTTTGCACCCTGGATTTGGGGTCCCTGTTGCTTGTCCCACCACCCCATTTTCTTCTATGGATTTGGGGTCCCCCATTGCACCAGCACCCCCCCACCCCATCCCATCCCAGGGATTCCTCACCCATCCCACCCCATCCCACTGCATCTCATCCCATCCCATCCCACCCCATCCCACCCCATCCCATCCCATCCATTTCTCCCCTGAGTTTGAAGTCCCTCTTGCACGAGCACCCATCCCATGTCTCCTTACATTTGGGGTCCCCATTGCACCAGCACCCATCCCACCCCATCCCATTTCTCCCCCACCATTGGGTTCCCCCGTTAGCTCCCCCTCAAAAAATCTGGGGGCACCTTCACCCCCTGGTCCCTCACCCCCATCCCCATCCCCCCCCTCCTCAGGCTTCATGCGGGAGGAGATGGCACAGCGGGAAGAGGCCGAGCTGCACCGGAGCCACCAGAAGCCACGTAGCCCTGAAGGTTGGGGGTTGCTCCTGGTCCTCTGGTATTTGGCCTTCTACAAGCCCATCATCACCGAGGGCCACCTGAGGAGGAAGAACATTGAGTTCATCTTCATCCGCTTCAGCGCCTGGCAGTATGCTGGCTGCGACAAACTCTGGGCCGGTTTGGTCACCACCCTCTGCGACAGCATCCGCCACCATTTTGGAGCTCTGCCCCTCAGCGTCTACCATGTTATGGGCACCCGACCCCGCTTCGCCTCTGGCTTCAGCCAAAAGGAGTGGGTCCTCAAGAAGGGCACCTGCCTCAAGCTTTGGGGGATGCTCTTCGTCCTGGCTGCTGGCCTCAGCATCCTCCTGGTAGCCCTCTTGGTACCCGGCATCAAGGACCACCATGCCTTGAAGGTGGTGGGCAGCGCTGTCACCTCACTCTCAGGTTCCAGTTTGGTTTTGGGAGCTTTGTCTGTCCTGAAGAACCTGCTCGTTAGCGAGAAGCAGAAGATTGAGCGGTTGACCAACAGTGAGAGGTTCACCAGTCAGCTGGGCTTCATGAGCAAGGTGCGCAATGAGGTGGAGGTGCTGGTTGACTTCTTGGCCTTCATGGAGATCTTTGAACGCCGACGGCTCCGTGTGGTGCTGGAGATCACCAGCCTGGACATCTGCTACCCAGAGAAGGTGGCTGGCGTCCTCAACGCCATGAACACCTTGCTCTCCGATGCCAACACCCCCTTCATCTTCATCTTGGCCGTGGACCCCAGCGTCATTGTCCCCTGCCTGGAGCAGACCAGCTGCATGAAGGGTCTTGCCGACAACGGTTACCTCTACCTCAACCGGACGGTGACGTTGCCCTTCTCCATCCCCGAGATGGGTGCCCGCTCCCGCCTGCAATGCCTGGAAGCCGCCGTCCAAACGCGGGAGGACCTCATGTACCGCATCATCACCAGCAATGTGGAACGCCGCCGAGCCAAGTGCCAGGGCGTCCTGGTGGTTCCCAGCCTGCGGGAAGCGGATGCCGAAGCCGTCCGCTGCATCCACGAGGCTTTCAGCTGCCTCCATGACAGCGCCGATGCTCTCACCCGTTACCTCCCCACCAACGGCGTCCATGTCCGCCGCATCGTCAACACCATCCCCATCACCCTACGGCTCCTCCTGCACCGTGCCGGCACCCCCGACACCCCCTCACCCCGCGCTGCTGCTGCTTGGGTAGTGTTGGCCGACCAGTGGCCGTGCCGACTGAGCTGGGCACTGCAGTGCCTGGAAGATGCTTGGCAGAGCCAGCCGGCACCAGATTTCGGCACGCGATCCTTGTGGACCATCTTCCAGGAGAACGTGGGGGAACTGAGCGCCCTGCGGCAGCAGTTGCACAACGTCCTCAGCCTGGACGAGGACCCTGAGCTTTTCCAGACCTTCCTTGCCAGCGACTTCCCCTTCACCGCCCGTGATGCCCGCGCCTTCCTCGGCGTCACCGTCAACTTGGACCACTCCATCCGGCACAAGATGGGGCTCCTACGTGGCCTTGACCGCTTGCAGAAAGCCGCCGCCGCCCCAGTGTCTCGCGGCATCCAGTGTCCCCACCCTGAGTGATGGGTAGCGCCGGCATGGGGTCTCTGGGTGATGCCTCTGGCTGTGGGGTCCCCAAAATAGGCTTGGACATCAGTGACACCGGGGTGTCCCCACGGTCAGTGGCCTGAGGATGCCCGTGACTCATTGTCCTCCCCGGCATATTGTGGGAGCTGTTTGGGGACGAGGATGGGGACAGTTCCTGTCCCACCCCCCCCCTCCAAGAAAAGACACTTGCAGGGGGTGAAAATGCCACCAGAGGATGGAACTGGGGTGACTGGGAGAGACTGGGGAGCACTGGGAGAGACTGGAGGGGACTAGGAGAGACCTGGGATGACCCAGGGGGTTCCTGTCAGCGGGGGTGGTGGTCCCTGCCATCCCAGGGACCCCTGGCATCTGGGTGACCTTCACCCCCCCGGGACCCAACCCCCCCATGCCTGGGACCCCAGCACCCACTGCCACCCCCCCCCTTCGGGGACCATCCCCCAGTGAGTGGGTCCCTAGGGGGGGATATGGGGGACACCCCCAAGAAGTAGCCATTGGCGTATCAGGGTGGCCCCAAAGCGGGGACATCCCTGAGCCACGTCCCCTGGGAACGCCCGGTGAAGCTCCCCAGGACCGCTGGGCTCATCCCATAATAAACCAGTTAAACCTCCCGCTCCACATCTTGGCTTAAATATGCTTTTTTGGGGTCCTGTGTCCTCCTTAGGGAGGGTCTTGGGGGGCCAAGAGGCTGGACAAAGCAATAAGGGGGTGCTAATTTTGGGGGGAAATCAGCCCAAATCACTGCTGGGAGGGATGCTGATGGTGCGGGGCGGGGGGGGGGCAAATGGCGCATCGTCAGCATTAATTAATCACAGAAGAGTGCCCTGCTGGCATCTCCCACCCACTCTGAAAATCCTCCTCGGGTTTTTTTTTTCAGGGGTGGGGGGTGGGGTGGTTTAATCACTGAATTTACTGTATAAAGGCCCCCAAAAGTTGATTTTTGAGGTGGGATGACCCAAACGCTGCCCATAAGGCACCAAAAGACACAGGGGTGAGTAGTGGGGGGGGAGTCGGTGACGAATGCAGATCTCATTTAATAGAAAACAGTGTTAACAAAAATAGACAACAGAAAGAAATCACGAACACCAGCAGATCGATGGCCACCGGCCCCTGGCTGTAGTGTCAGCGCCGCAGCAGCCCCCTCCCTCATCCCAGTCTCCCCCCCCCCCCCGGCCGCCCCCGCAGCTCCCTGATAGATTTATTGCACTTAAGAAAGAAAAGCGACGCATCCTCTTCCCCCCCTTCCTCAGCGGCGATGCTGGCCAGGACACCCCCCCCCCCCGCCCCCTCCCAAATTCACACCCTCCCTGAGAAAACTGCCTGCCGGGCCCGGAGGGGTTTGGCTGGCCCTGGGGAGCACAGGGAGGTGGGTTTTTTTTGGGGACGGGGCCCCCCCCAAGTGTCACTGCTGGCAGTCACCCACCCCATGCCAGCCGTTTTTTTTTCCCAGGGGGGATCCCCAGGGTGGGAAGCCCCAAGGACCAGCTCCTGTCGTCATGTCAGGTTCCCCCCCTTAGATCCCCCCCCACCTCAAAAAAAAAAAAGGGAGGGGGGAGTGTTCCCCACTTTGCCGGGAAGACGCCGTGCCGGCATGGCCGGCTGCAAGGAAGGGGCTTGTGTCCTGGCAGCCCCGAGGCTGCTCCTCTCCCAGCCCTGGCCCCTTGGGAAGCGACAGACCCCAGGGTTGGGGTTTGCATGGTGGGGGGGGGGAGTCCACTGCTGCTGCTTTTTTTTGTGTTTCTGGTTGTATTTTTTTTTTTTCTGGCAGCCCCAGAGCAGGAGTTCAGTTGCAGGTTAGCCCAGAAGGAATTAATTAATTCTAACACCATCCTCTAAATCCCCACCCAGTAATTTTGCAGCTGATGATAAATATATACTGAGAACAAACAAACAAACAAAAAAAGGAACTTAAAAATAAATAACCATTGCGGCTGCAGACACAGCCTGTCCTGGGTATCTTTAGTGAGAGACATTCTCCATGGGTGATGGCAGCCTGACGGTGCAACCCTCCATTCTCCTCCCAGCACGTGCCGCCAGTGTCTCAGTCCCTGTAGTGTGTGGTTTGAATTTCCCGGTGGGACCGATGCCGTGCCGCCTTCACCCCAGCATGGGATCTCCTCCTCGGAGAAAGATAGAAAAAGAAAAGGCGAAGGTGTCAGGTAGTGTCCAGCGAGGGCAGGGACAGCTGGGAACGGCGACGTCCCCATCTGGGTCATTTTTCTCTGCTCTCCTTCCCTTCCCTCCATCGCCCTGGGGACACGGCAGGGTCCCTCCGCTCAGGGGAGGCGAATCGGGCATCTGGGGAAGAGAGTCCGGGAGCAGGAAACTGTTTTGGGGAAAAAAAAGATTTGAATATAACCCTTTGTCCTGAAGTCCGAGGTTGGTTTCTTAAATCGTTGTGTGGAGTGGGAAGAGAAAAAAGCTACGCCAGAGCCTCCCCTCGACACCGAGCGGCCCTGAGGACCTGCAAGAGAGAGGAGAGAGAGAGAGACGATGGGGTCCCCGGACCTCTGGGATGCTCCCAGGGCTGTCCCCAACCCCTGTCCCCGCTCACCTGGGGTCACAGGGTCTCCTGCCCTGCATCCTGGCTGGCCTCGAGGAGCAGTTCCTCCAGCTCCTGCTCGTTCTTGGAGCAGCTCAGCTCTGCAAGCAAACGGCTCACCATTTCCTTCCCCTGCTCGCCTTCCCGGTTCCGCCCCCCCCAAACTGCATTAGTGGTTAGCCCGACTGCTAACGAAGAGGCTCAATGAGCTTCCCGCAGGGCTCATTAACTTCACCTCGTTCAGGAGCCTAATTAAGAAGCACCTCAAAGAACGAAGCTCAACGAGATTCGCTTTGGGTTAAAAATTCCTCGGGAAAAGCCTCCCCCAACCACAAATTACCATACCCGCAGGCATCCCATCAGGAAAGCAGAAGGGGATTTAAGTCCCAGGAAGACGCTGGCATGGGGAATGGCTCTGCACTCCTCCCGGGCTCCACCACACTCGATTTTGGGAGAGCGCAGCCGGAGGGAGGCTCCTGGGATTGAGGGGGAGTTTGGGTTTTGGAGCTCTTACCGTGCTCAGCAGTGCAGCTCCCCATTTTGCCATCGCCATCTGAGGATGCCTCCGGCAGCGCTCGCGCAAAATCCGTCTTCAGCCCGTTGGGGAGGGGAGTGTCATGGGCTGAGCTCTCGCAGACCGCAGGGTCACCCCGCTTGGGGTCGGAACCGATGCTCGGCACTGCTGGTGGTGTTGCCAAGCCGGCAGCGGCTTCAGGAACTGTTCCATTCGCCCGGGGTGCCAGGAGTTCAGGTTTTGTGGCCAGAGCCAGGTTCTGGGACTCAACGGATTTTGCAAGGGCAGTGGTGTCCTCCCTTGGGCGCGCAGCATTGGTGGCTCGCTCCGGCAGGCTCTCCACTCGCGTCACCACGAAGATTTTATGGCCTCGCCCGGGACTGGAAACCGAAATCCTTCTCTCGTTTCCTTGGGAGGGTGTGGAGGCCGGAGAGATGGCAGGACTCCCCACGCTGGCATCGTGCTGCGATTCCTCAGCGATGTGCAGGGGGGGCGGCCGATCCCTCGGCTTCTCCAGGGACAGCAGCGGCTGGGGTGCGGAAGCACCGTCAGTGGAGTTGGGGCTTTTCAGCAGTGTTTTGCTCAAGTCCTTTGACTCTAACCCAGCATCCGTCTCCTCATCTGTGTCCGAATCAGAGTCCGTCATGTTGTTTCCGTCATCGCCATCCTCCGCTGGCTCCGTGTCCCCATTCTCCGAGGCCGTTGGGGTCTCCCTGGCTTCTTCCCCCTCTTCCGGAGCAGAGGTAGCACTGCCGTCTCGGCTGTCCTCTACTGGATCCTCCTCCAGAGGCTCCGTCACGGTGATCTCCGGCATCGAGGCTGACTGCTGCAGCTTCTGTTCCTTCTCCTCCTTCTCTTTGGCCAGGATGAAGTTGCGCTTGCAGCCATTCTGGATCTCGGCCAGGAGAGCCTTCTGGGTTTCGATGAAACTTTTGACCTGTGAGGGAAGAGAAACCATTGGTCATTTGGAACATTTGGAAATCAGCCATCTGGGAACAATCGCCTCCACGTTTATTTTCCAGCCAGACACACTGTAACACCATGGTTTTTAACTCCACCCTTAATACTTCCCCAGGAAACAATTAAATTGCCTGAGAAATGAGTTCCCCAAGAGCTTCTTCTCAAAGCAATCACCACCAGGATCATGGGATTCCCATCCTGGGGGATGGTCAACACTCAACAGAGCAGGACCCTGAGCGATGGGTGCTGGCTGGCCCAGAGACCTCCAGAAATTTTCCTCCCTGACCCAAGCTGCGGTGTCGGGGCATGTTCAGCACACCCTCAGGGCTGCTGGCTGGGAAGCAGCCGTTATCCTACGGGCCAACCTTTGCCCATAGGCTGGGCAGGAATTAATTTCAGCTGAAAACCAGGAAAGCAGCAGAGCTGAGCGGAAGCCCGGAGGCGTCACCCTTGAGGATGGTGTTTTCCTGCCAGAGGGGGGCTCAACGAGACCCCCCCAAAAAGGCAAAAGGGGGGGCAGGTGAGTGGGTGCATTACCTACCGACTCCTTCTTGGGCTCCCTGTCCAAGTCGAGGCGCAGCAGCGAGTGGTTGACCTTCAGAGCCAGTGACAACGCCATGAGGCCACCTGTCTTGATCTCATTTTCTCGCAGGTCCAGGCGAAGGAGCCGTGGGCTCTCCGCGATGAATTCTGCCACTGCCACAGCACCTGCGAAGGACAGGAGAGCCGCCAGTGATGGCGACGAATAAGCTGTGAAACCGCCGGTCCCCTGATGGTGCTCCTTGGGGTTGCATCTAGCGGAGCTCAGTATTTTGGGAGGGATGAGGGATGTCAGCAGGAGTTGGGTGCCAGCTCTCAGGCACCCTGTGTGCTGAGCAAAAAGGTTTCCATGGGGTGTAGAAGATGCCAGAGTGGAGTGAGGTGGCCCTGGACAGGCTGACTGTGGCATTTTGGTTAGAGCCGTGCTGTGCCCCATGCCCAAGACCCCATGCAGCCGTGGGGCTGAGCTGAGCTGGACCAAGGTACCTTCTCAAGGACCAGAGTGGACCCCACATGCTGTTCTAAGAGCAAGGGAAGCTCTGCAGAGCCTAAAGAGCTTTCGGCAGGTGAGGTGCCAGGTGAACTGGGGCCGCAGTCAGCAAAGCTGGCGAGCACCAGCCTCTGCTCACCTTCGCAAGTCAGTTTGGTGGACGCCAAGCCCAGGCGAAGGACAGAGCGGTTCCCGATCAGCCCATTCTTCAGGTTGCGGACACCTTCATTCCCAATGGGATTGTGGCCCAGGTTCAAGGTCTCCAGGCTCTGTGTGTGAGGCTGTGGATACCCAGGGGAAAAAAAAAGCTTGAGGCAGACGGGACGGCGGGTCCGTCGCAAACCCGAGTGGGTTTAATTCATGGCTGTTCCTCTAACCACACCGCCGAGCCTGGGGATGCCCGAGCAGCAGTAGAGGAGGGAGGACAAGGGACAGGTTCTCCTCCGATGCAGCACCGGGGGCAAATCGTGCCGGTGCGCTCCTACCACTGCCCAGATCCAAGCCCGATGGTCATGGGAGAGACATCTCTCTGGGAGCAAAGCTGAGCGCCCAATGGTAAGCCATCACCCCCAGGAAGGTAACAAGATCTACTCACCAGCGTCATCCCCAGATAGGCCATGCCAGTGTGAGTCAGTTGGTTGTTCCACAAAACCAGAGTGACCAGCCCTTTCCGCTGCTCCTTCAGACCTTCACAGATGTACGCCAAGCCTGGAAAAACAGCCGGGGGGGTCAGCCCTCCCCTGCCGGCACGGATCCTGCCGGCTCTAACAGCACTTTACTTGCTTCCTCCGATCCATCCCTCTGCTCAGGCGCTGCCCGATCCTGGGCAGGACAGACAGCGACGGAGAAAAACCACGGCATCGTTACGCCAAGCTCCGGCACTGGCAGCGTCTCTGAACACTGTCCTCCCTCCAAACCCCTTCCCCCAGCTGCTCGATTTGACCTTGGCTGCAAACGAAACGCCTCGCTCCCCTGTGTGCAAACAGGCAATTAAACCTCTTGGTGCATAAAATTAATTAGCGCTATGCCTCTGGAGCAGCAGGGTACGTAAACCCTGGGGAGGCAATCAGAGGCATGGGGACATCGGGAGCTCAGGGTGACCCCCTGCCTGCTCCTCGGCCTGCCCACAGCTTGGGGAGACACAGGATGGCACCCGCTCACAGGCAGAGGGTGGTGGGTAGGGTAGGTGCTCCTTCTTTTGGGTCACCATCTCCCTTCTTCGCCAGATACGGTGTTATGGAGCTGTTTGCAGAGATGGATCCTCCACCGCTCTGTACACCTTCCTGGCCCAATCCTGCCCAAGCTGAGGGCAGGCACCATTTTAAATCACTGCAAACATATTTATTTGATAAACACACAGCACCCGAAAGGCTGCAATGCTGTGGAAACCCACGGCAATGCCCAGCAAGCGACTTCCAACATGAAGAGCCCCAGCGCCGCGCATTATTAAGCACCCAAAGATGCAAGGGACGTGGCAGCTGACCTGGAAGGCAGCAAATTAATATTTGCACCTTAGGGTGGGACCCATCTGGGAGCATGAGTGGCCACAACAGCACTGGTGACATCCGACTTGGTCATGCTCGGCTATCTTTATATCCAACCCAAAGGCAGCCACCACAGCTCGTGCGGAGCAAGCGTGGCTCCTCCACCAAACTGCAGCGCTTGGCCAAGTAATCAGCATCACCGACCTGAACCAGCCAGGACTGAAGTCTGGGTTGGGATTATTTTGCAATTCGTGGGTTGATTTGGCTGCTCAGTTTGGCTCCAGGGAGCAAGGAGGAGAAAAAACAGATGGCAGCAAGAGATGGAGGGAGCCAAAAGACGTGACTGAGGCATGAGGCATCCCCATCTCTCCCTATGCTCAGGAGCTGCCATGCACCTCGCAGCCTGGCCCGGGAAGCAAACAAAGTTTCCCTAAGGATCTCAGCTTTAAAAACCTGAGAGGTTTACCTTGCTGAAATCCTTCTGACATGTTGAAGTTGCTCTGTGCACTTCTACTGCTTTGGCTCAGCTTGGGGACAGCGCTGGCAGCCCCTTGAGCTCTATGCCCTGCAGCCAAGTTCCTTACCAACTTAAACCTGGGTCAAAACTCCAGGAAACTGGGGTTCTGCCTGAAGGAGCAGCGAGGGGCCCTCACCTGAGTCCAGGATGTGGTTGTTCCGCAGGTCAAGTATCTGTATGCAGCTGTTGAACTTCAGCAGGTTGCCGAGCTGAGCCGAATCCTGCAGCCCATTCAGCTTATTATCGGCCAGGTACAGCTCCCGCAGGTTCATGTTCATCTTCAAAGCCGTGGCTGAAAAGGCGGAAAACTGGCAACTCAACCCGCAACCCGTGCCGGGACGGCTCGGAGAAGAGGTGCGGGCTCGGGAACATCCTGGCTACACCGTTACGAGCGCTTGTGCCCATCCGAGCCCTAAGCTCTGCCACAAAACGCGTGGCCTCCGGCACAAGCTCATGGCTGCATCAGCACCTGCCACAGTTGCTGTTGGGACATGGGCTGAAAGCCTCAGTCAGATTTCTGAGGTGTATGGCCAGCAGCAGGATCCCACGCAAGCCCCTTTATGCCCTCCCACCTGCAGAGGGAAGTGGCGGCAGCTCGTGCCGGCACAAAGGGGCTGCGCTTTCCTAGTCGGAACAGGTATCAATTCAGGCAGGCCACGTGCCCTTGCCACCACATCGCCTGCTTCCAACTAAGCCAACCAAATAAACAATTAAACCCCAGAAACACTCCCCTGCCTGAACCCTTAGCTCATTGCTGTTATCACAACACCGCCATTAGCTCCAACCGGGCTATGATTTATCACTAATTCATTAGCTTAATGACAGGGGCCACCCAGAACTGTCTTACACCCACTGCCCGCAGGCTGGGCTGGCACAGAAACACTGGATCTCCCACCTGGGGCAGATGCATGGGGCTCTGCCATGCGTCGGCAAGGGCATGCCAGCAGTGACCACCCCGAGACCTCGCTGCGCATCACCAGGAGGGCAAGCCCAGCATTGGCACCGCTCTGTCCCGTGCAGCCGTCATCTCGCCATGTTTTGGGATACAGGTGGGTGCTGCAGATGCCTGAGCTCGGTGTCCGTTCTCCAGTGACTCACCTAGCAGCATGAGCGGGCGTCCCGAAAGGCTGGCGTTCTCCAGGTGCAGGATGATCAAGCTGCTGCTGATGCGGAGGGCGCGTGCCACGAAGGGTGCCGAGTGGTCCAGCAAGGGTGTGTTTCGGGCATCCAGGTACTGGAGGCAGTTTGTCTGGGAGGAAGACATGAGAGGGATCAGTGCTTGGCCCCATGCAGTCTCAGCCGCTGTGGTTTTTTGGCTGTTTTTCTAGGTCGGGTTTAAGGCCAAGCTCTTTTACAGGCCAAGTCCCATCCTGGCTACTAACGCTCACGTAAGAGCTCCTGGGATGACTTATGCCCATCCGAATCATCATTCTGGTCACCCCACAGGCTTCAGATAAGAGGCAAAGAGCCAGGAGGAACCACTCAAGATAATCCCGTGTGCCAGGACAGCCTACACCAAGCTTCACGCTCGAACCACACAATTCCAGATAAACACCTTATCTCCCGGAGAATTGCTTCTGCACCGAGTCTGCTGTCACCCTTGAGCTACAGCACCGGGGAGGATGCGCTTCAGGTGACTACAGCAGCATCACATTCTCAAAAGAAAAGCTTCCCTTGGCCTTACACATCTGAGGATGTGCTGCCCTGAGCTCTCTGGATCCGGGGTCTGGGAAGGCATCGAGACATGTGTCCCTTGTCTGGGGTTTGCCTCCAAGCCCTAAAATACTTCTCTAGCTTCGCACATGCCATCTATTCCTGCTCGAGATGTACGGCATGCCAATGGCCTCTGTTTGGGCTGATTTACCATTCTGGGTGCTACTGTAAGCCCTTTCACACCTCCAGATTCTCCTTCGCCTACCCAGAAACTAAGAGCCCCAACGTCCCAAAAAATATCTCGAGCTCCTTCACCGCACCCGTGTACATGCAGCTGGTTTTAAACCATCATTACGGGGTCAGCCAGCACTGTGGGGGTGACATTTGGTTTCTCCAAAACATGGTGTGGGCATTGCCTGCACCATGCAAGCTCCAGTTCCCAATATCAGCCCCAGCGCAAAGACACTTGCACAGGGCAGGGAACGCTACCGGGACCCTGGCTTTCCAACTGGAGTTGTGCAACACACCAGCAGTGTTGGGTGAAACATCAGCAGCGCTGCAATTAAAATTAGCAGGTTGAGAGGTAATTGCGGATTGAGGGTGGTTTTGCGCCGCGCCCCGAGTGGGGAGCACGAGACACTGCCTCCTCTGCACTCGGCTTTCAGAGCGAACTCAAGCGCCGAACAATGAGGTTAATTAGCTCTGCGAAAGCCAAACCCCGGCGCTAGTCATCCTGCTGTAAAGATAATGAATACCCAGCTTGAGAGGCTGACCTTGCGAGCACACCACTAATAACAGCCTGCTCTTCTTTTTTTGCTGGGATCTACATTTCTATTTTCTATGCTCCGGGTGCTCATCGAGGCATTAGACAGGTGGGAAGGGTGATTTTTTTTTTCCTTGCCTCTGAGCCTCGGATAACCAGGATATTCTGAACCAGGTGATTTTCTGGACAGGTGAGCACAAAACCACACCTCTGGTCTTGGGAGTCTTTTGAAAGACTCACCCCAGACCACCTGTGTGGCTGCAGAGACTTAAAAGCAGGTGCCGAAAATATTCACGAGGGAGCACAAACCTTCCTCATCATGTGGGCAGCTGCCTGCCAGCCTCGGGTGCCGATGTGTTTATTAAAGGAGATGTTGAGGTGCGTTGCCGACTCATAATATTCAATCATATCAAATAACGCTGAGGCGCCCTGCAAAACAAAGGCAGATGGAAAAGCTACAATACGCAGGCAGGCAGAGGCTGAGCGGGGTTTGAGAGTCAAAAAAAAAAAAAAAAAAAAAAAGAGGTTTTGCTGTGCTACGATGCAAGTGGCTTGGGCAGAAGCCGGCTCCTCCAGACGCCTCTCGCACGATGTCTCGTCACCGCTCTGGTGGTCTTTAAATTCTTGCAGACAAGGTCCATGACCCCCACCCAAGGCAGCCCAGGCAACAAAACCCCTTCCTTCTACCTCAAGCACAAACAAATCGCACCTCAGGTGACGATTCCACCTGTCCCTGTGCCTGCTGGCACCGTGGCACTTTGCACGTCCCTGTGCCAGCCCTGCAGCAGCCCGGGGTGCTCCCCCGGCCACAGCACAGCCAGGTCCTCCCTGGGTCTCTCCAGCCTCTTCGAGGGATTCGCTGCAGATTTTCTGTGCCCCCCCGGCAAAAAAAGGCATCTTGCCATATTCCCCATGTCCCTACCACCAGGCATGTGCTCAGGAACTGTCACTGGGGCAGATGGGGACCCAGCAAAGCCTGGGATGGGATGATGGCTCCGGTGCAGCCATTCCCTCCCATAGGCTGTGCCGGCAGAGCTGCCTCCCCAAGGTAAAGCCTGAGGGCAAAGATTTCCACTAGCGAGCCCAACACAGGCATCTTGTGGAGGGATTCAACCCCTCCCCTGCCCCTCTTGGAACCGGGAGAGAAAGCAAACTCAGCTGGAGCAGGTTACGGCACCAGGGACACACAGGCACTTGAATGACGCTTCCGAGGACACAGGAAAATGATTTGGTTTGGGGTTTTTTCCTGGATATTGAGCCTGAGCTGAGGCTGGGCTACTGGCTTGGTGCCTGTCTGCTCCCTGCTGGGTTATCCAGCTCCGCATGCAGCAGTGACACTTTCCCAGCCAAGAAACCACTCAATAATCCAATCGGGCTAATTAAAAAAAAAAAAAAAAAAAAAAGTGTAAAACCCAAGACTTATAGCAGGGTTAGGAGTGAAAGGGATTAGCAGAGCAGGACTTGTGCCTGTGAAACGTCTAAAGCTCCTACGGCAGAAGCGGAACAATTTGCTTAATTACATAATGAGTCTCTTCGGAGAAAATTAGCTGAAAGATATGCTGGAGCGGGCAGAGAAGAGCCACAAAAGTGCTGCAAGGCTTCCAGAAAAAAAATATGCGGAGAGACCTGGAGGACTGGAAAACACCAGCAGAAAGGCAAACAAGAGAAGGAACAGGTCTTCAGGGAACAACAGGACTTTCTGCTGGAAAGCGGATGCTTATTCGCAGGAAATGAGAAGGAGAAGAATCTGGGTGACTAAGTCCCTGGCGTGACGCACCCGGCAGAAAAAGGCTATTGATACTGAATGAATCGGAGGGACAGGGACAGGAGTGGGAGGTCTCAGGGCTGCGGGGAGCCGGCATTAACTTTCCGCGGCTGTTTTTCACCCCTGGCAGCAGGGAGACACGTTGGACACCTAGTGCCCAGCAGATGGTCTTGCTCTACCGCAACCGGTCTTGCTCTACTGCAACAGGAAGAGAAAGGTGTAAAGCGCCGAGGTCTGCAATCCCTCTGCCTGCACTGTCCAGCTCTGAAGCCACGGGATACGTTTAATTATTAATGTATAATTATTAATGTGTAATTGTTCCTCCTGCAAGATAACGAGTGGAATGAAGCACGGGATCATTTTATGGCCAAAGATGTCATGAGCTGAGCCAGCCTGTCCCTGCTCTATGGCCCCACGTCCCTTGCCAGGTTGCGGTGCTGTCAGGGGACTCATCCATCCCCCGAACAGCCCTGTCCTGGGGCTGTGGCCCCCCTGGCAGTCCAACAGGATTGTGCCCCCAGTGCCCAAGTCAGGTGGGATCCTGGCTGGTTGCATTGGCATGGCCCCGGGATGGGACAGGGTCAGCAAGAAACTGTCGTGGCTCAGAGCCAGTGCCGTCAGAGGGTCTGATCAGGAGCCACCGTCCAAGTCACGTTTTTTTTCCCCTCTTCGTATCTGATGTGGGAAGTGGCCCCGAGAAGCTTGTGACTGCTGAGCGTTCCCAAAGCGCTGCTCGAACAGGGAAAATCGGGGAAAAAAGCATCAAGGACTTCCAAGCAAAGGGACAAGATATGTCTGAAGCGGGGTTCTGGATAGGGATGGACGATGTGGGAAAAACAAGAGCCTTGAAGAGGCGAGGACTGAAAGGGGATGCTCCCAGGCAAGGGGAACTCAGAATCGGAGCTGGCTAAAGTAATTTTTAACCACTTCCTTAATTTTTAACCTCCTCCGCTTACCCGCTGGGACCTGAACTCAGGGCCCCAGGCATTGCGAGGGAGGAAGAAGGCAAGCCAGGACGGGATGTGCAGAAGGGAGCCTGAACTTCGTCCTCAGCCCCGAAAAGCCGTCTGAGAGCTACCCACAATTCCCTCAGTTTTCAGAACAGCTTTTATAATATGTATTTAAAAATGCCTCAGAGCTTCGTGGCCACCTGGCCTTCAGAGCGAGCAGTCAACTTCTTCCTTTTGGAGCAGCAAATGCTGCAGACACAATTTAGGTCTGCTTATTTAGCAGACCTAAATAAGAGCGTGGTTACGAAGGGAATGGGTATGGCAACACAGTACAGCCCCCCAAAAATAAGTCAGTGCCCAGGAGTTAAGGACTGACCACAAAACCCGTGAGGTTTGCATTAGCTGTGAAACAGGAACAAGAAGCCAGGAGAGGTCATGACCACTTACATCTTCATCCAAGCTCGTTTGCTCCAAATCGACAATTTTGAACTGGACCCGCTTGAAAATTTCTTCCAGCGCCTCGCAGGCTTTGTAATCCAGCTTCTCCCCTGGGGAAAGAGCAAAATAAGGTGAATTTGGGTGCTTCAGCACGTAACACGTACAGCTGTGAGCTTGAGAGCCCCAAACCACAGGACAGAGAACACGTGGAAAGGTGACTTTCTCCCCCATTCAGAGGCAGCCCATCTTACGAACAACCTGCCTGAAGGGCAATTCAAATCCAATATTGGGCATTCATGTTGATTTATTCTTGTGTGTCTGGCCCAGCAGTGGAAAACATCACCTCGGATGAGTATTTCTCATTAACAGACAGGGATCAAGTCATCGCAGGGAGCCCCAAAAGCCACGCTGGGGCTCGCCACCAGTGCCACAAGCTGGGAGAGCGATCCACAGGCAGACTTCGGAAAGGATGTCTCTCGCTCGATTACATGCAGCGATCTTGGAGGATTTGTGGAATCCACCTAAACACCAGCGTGGTTGCTCCCCCAACACAGACCAGCCACAGCGGCAATGCTTTCACCACCTAAAAGTCACTGAAACCTGGGATTTCTGTCTCCTCAGTGGGCAAAGAGCCATCTTCCCAACAAGCCAGCCCCTCACCAGCTTCGGTTCATCTGGAATGACATTATGAGCATCTCCGCTGACAAATTAATGGCTGGCTGATTGCTCCTTTTGCTACATAAAAGCACCAGAGAGTCGAAATTAAATCCCTGCATGCGCATCGTAAATACACACACTGTTTTGCTGCCTCTGACAAATTAAATTATTCACATTTCAATTTAGGGGAGTGCTGGCACAAGCTGCTTCAAGAACATTTCCCAAGACTTTGGGCTTTTTACTTACTTATTTTTTTTTCCTTATTTCCTTGGATCATCCTTGCCAGCTCTGCACAGCAGCAAGTCTCTGAGGCCTGAGGGGTTGGCCAGCCCACAGACGAGCCATGACAGCTCATCCCCACTGGCTTACGGGGCTGTGATTCTCCCCATAGCACTGCACAAGCTACTTCTGGTTGAAAAAGGAGGAAGTTTTACCCCAATAAGCATCAGTGCTGGCTGCTTTTAGACACCGTGTCAATTGCCAGCAGGTGATTTTGCCAGGCAAACCAAATTTGGAGAGGGGAGGACATTCCACATGGAGGTGGAAGCTCTGCCTTTCCTTCTAAACGCTGGTAGATCCTGTCCCCTCCCTGTACGAAGAACAATGCAATGGCAGCCAGGTCTCGCGCACCACTGCCTGCAACCCCATTGATCCCCTCCAAAACATCGAAAGCCCAAAATGCAGCAGCAAATGGTTGCCCGCTGGGGTCTCTGGCAGCCCCACCAACCTGTGACCCACCAGCTGGTATTAGCCTCGTCAACGAAGGTGACAGCAAGGGGGAACCGGCCCGTGCTTTGCAAATAGATCGCCTGTTCCATGCTGGAGCAAAGCCACGGGCTGATCTCACCCTGCGGAGCTGGGAATTCACTCAACAAGACCAGAGCGAGCAGTGATCCCTCATCGGCTCCCTCTGATGTCTCAAAGCGGGAAGAGGCAATGTCTGACACCAGCTCGAGTGAAAAAGCAGTTTAAAATAAACCCAGAGCTTTGTTTCTGTCGTAATAACTATCGTGACGGGGGACACGGCGCAGGCGGCTGAACGCCAGGTGGGAAATGGTCAAGCAAAGCAAGTGCTGTGGAGGGGGACTACAAACCCATCGCTGACGGCTGAGTCTGGCCGTGCTGGCATTATATCACATATAACGGCATAAAGCAAGCAGTAGCCAGGCTTCTGCATTGCTTGGGGTCTTCTGAGAACCCCCATTTCTAGGGGAAGGAGGGACACAGGCTCCAGTTGCCCAGCCAGCTGACTGCAGGATTTGCAAGAAGTCAAGAAAAAAGCCCTGTCTGACAAAACTGAGTCCAAATGATGGCAATGGGGCCTGTAAAAGATTTATTTTGGGGGGACATTTGGGCAAGCTTGCATTGTTACTCCTCCAGCAGCACGTCTGCCCTCCTCCAGGCGAATCAGCTCAGGATACAGACACCCCGGCTCTCCGTGCAGCGAGGTTATTTCCTTGTGGTTCCCCAGCCTTCAGATTTCTCCCCCACAAAACTGAATAAGTGACAAAAGGCACCAAATGCTACGGATTAAACCCCAAGGCTGCAGCCCCTGCAGATGGCTTCTGTCCCTAGAGCCAAGCTGGATCTTGCCAGAGCAAACAACATCCACTCATGCACCCAATGAGTTTCATTGGGAAACCAGGACAGCCTGGGCAGGACCTCAGCAAGAGGCAGACGCTGCCAGGACAACCCAGGGTTGAGAGGAACACCATCAACACCATCGCTCCGCAAAGGAAGAATGCTCCGGCCAACGTTGACCATTCCATCTTTTCCCCGGCTGTGTTGTGGAAGCATCCGTGCTATGTGACTGTTCTTGCTGCCAGTCTCCCAGGTTGGTTTTGGGAGGTATGCCCCAGCGCAGAGGGGGAGAAGAGGCTCTTTAGGAAGGGAAGGAGACCAGAAGAAGGCAAGAGGCAGCGAGCTGCTGTGAGAAGAACCCCCCACTCGTAAAATATTTGCCTAGCAGAGACCTTGCAGGGAAGCAAAGGTGACCTTCTTCCTCTCCTTCCTGGAGCTATGGGAGATACTCCATAAAAGCCGTTGTTCAAAAAGATGTTTGCAGTAAGAAGAATTAACTGGAACGCCTTTCCAATTTTCCCATTGTGCAAGGAGTTTTGAGACATCTGTTGGAAAAATATTCTGGCAAACCTGCTTTGGCTCAGCTCTAACTCATGCCCCAAACGAGCCGTTTTGGGCAGGGGGGTATGCGGACAGTGCTTGGAGATGGTGAGGGACAGTCCGCTGTTCGAGGGGCTGTTGAAGCTATTCTGTTGCTTTTTTGGTGCTCCTTGACCACGACATTAATACCCCTCGTATAGAAACACCTCTGGTACTTAGTCTTCTGCTTGTGCTGGGCTTAAGGCTCTCTCCTGCTCTAGCCTGCAAGAGCTCCAGGTGGGACCATGACTGCAGCAAGAGCTGTACTAATGGAGTGAAACACCAGGACTGCCCAGAAGAAAAATAAAATCCCCTGGTGATGGAAAAGGGGCGTACCTTTCAGATCTAAGCAGTCTATCCTGGGAGCCAGATCTTTAAATTCCTGCAAAAGAAAAAGCAGCATTTCATACTCAGGAGGAGGAGGAGGAAGGCGAGGGTGGGAAGGGGAGGGGAATTAACGCATTAGAATAACAAAGTTAACATGACAAGTTGGGCAAATCCTCTCCCAAACAAAGAGAGGGTATGGGAACTCTCAGCCCGAAGTTCACTCGAAATCAAAGCTGCCACCTACGGCACTTTGCAGGCTGGATCCATGCAAGTCATGGGGAAACCTGGTGACCCTCCCCGGGACAAGATCTTGGAGCTCTACAAGGAAGAGTGGCTAATGAAGATGAGGTTCTGTCTCTGCACATGGAGGCACTGGAGCTGCGCGGGGAAGGCACAGCACGTGAAAAAGCAAAAATATTCCCTCCCAGGTCAAGGGAAAAGCTTTAAACATCATGCTCCAGCATGCTGCTCTCAGGCCTGAGGATTTAAATGGGACTTTTATTCGCCCCACGTCAGCAGGGAAAACCACAGCCCTCATCGCGGTCTCCCCGCGGGCTTCCCTCCCCTGACCACATGTGCAGATTTCCATTTAAAACAACATCTGAGGTATAAACCGCTTTGCAAACAAGCCCATTCAAGTCTTGTCTCCTGGCTTGAAGGTGGGACGGGAAGCAAGGGGCAGCGGGGACATCAAAGCCCACCTCCAGCAAGGTTGGAGCTACCCCCTGCACAGCAGATGCAGCTTCAGCAAGGAAAAACAGGGTCTGGCAGCACGTTAAATTACACATAATATTGTCCTAGCAAACTCCTTCGCTTTTGTGCTCGGCAGCAAGTTTCATCTGTCCAGAAACCTGCTCATGCTATTTAAACAGGAATCTTCGTTCCCGCCTGATGCACCAGCGACTGTAAAAATCTATGGCAAGTCGTGGAATAAAGGGTTGTATTTGATCATTTGGTGCTGGGACAACACCTGCACCAGCTCTACCTGTATCTGTTTCAGTAGTTTGGGTATTTGCTTGCAGTTCAGCTTCTGGCAGGCTTGCTTGTAGGCGGTCATGATTTCATCGACAGTCACGTTCTGGGCTGAAAAGGTACAGGGTAAGAATTAAAAGTTACAGTTGTATTTGCCCGAACTGACACATCCACATTCCCCCATTGGATGCCACTATCCACCAGGATTTACACCCGGCAGAAGAGCCTGGCAAGGAGATTACAAGGATTAAGGATGTTCAAAGGCGATGGAGCGAAGCAAAACCTGAGCCAGGCTTGCTCGAACATGTCTATGGGAGCAAGCCCTCTCCTGCTTCGGCAGAAAAAGGGGCCAGAGAAGCGCAGTCAGCACCTCCGGCCTCCTCCAGCCACAATTTCTGGAGCAGAAAAAGCTTTTAAAAAGAGTCACGGGACGACAAACCACAACCCCCCCCTCACCTCAGCAGGCTGCTGTGGTGCTTAATAAATAGCGCCGCCAAATACATTCCTATTGCTTTTAGTTTCGCTCAACTTCTGGGTTTTTGCTTAATCGCTTTGCGATTGCCGTGTGGAGCCAGACAAGGCACATCCACCCCCAAGTATAACTCCAGATTTTCCCTAATCAGCTTCTGGAGACAGCCAGAGCAGTGTGTGAAGGACTCAGTTGGGGGGCGTGGATCAGCCTGAGTCAACGAGACATCAGCTAAAAGCTCCCAGAGTTGTCACCTTCTACTAAATACATCCTCGAAATTCGGCTCCTTGTTTGGAAGCCACAGGAGGGACACTTTCCTGCCGTCACCGCCGCTGAGCTCGGCTCCAAGCTGCCAAGTGGCATTTACTCACCGCTTCTGCCTTCCCTGAATCATGGGTAATGCTGCTGCTCCAGATGCCGGGGAAGGCGACGCGGGCGGCCGCGGAATCATTAGCCACGTGAGGCGATGCCCACCTCCGCTTTTGGCGTGATTTCGGTTCAGCAATCAGCCCAAACAAACACTAAAGCCATCCCCAGTCAGAAGATGATCTGGTGAAACCAGATTCCCCAGGAACTTCATCTGGCAGAGCACGAAGCAACCCCCCTCCTCCGGCTCCCATGCCCGAGGATTACAACACCCAGAGAGCTCAATAAAAACCTAAATGCTCTACCAGCTGCAAAACAAACAAACAAAAAAATAAAGGGCTATTTTAATCTTTTTCCTGTTCAATACAAACCCATTGGGCTTCTCTGCAGTGGGATGGGGTCCAAGCAACACATGGCAGAGGGAACGCTGTGCCCCAGCTCAGCTGCACCACCCAAACCCCATGGTTTTGGCGGTTTTTAGCCCTACGACGCTTCCCAGGCCACCGTGGTGAGGTTTGCAGGGACAGCTAACACCCAGCCAAGAAAAGCAGCAAAGGTTTAAATACACCCCAAGTGAGCGCTTAACTAGGCGAGACCTAAGAACGGCTTTCACGCCCCAAAAGACAGAAAACATTTGTTCCTCTGAAGTGACACGTGGATGTGTCGGGTTGCCAATTCCCCAGGAGCTGAAGAAGGTGCCATGGAGGAAAATCCACTGAGGGCAAGCAAGCCCCGTGTCTAAAAAGAGAGAAGTACTCAGGTTAGCGAGGGGATGAGCAGCGCACTGTGATGTTTCTGATCCCACCTGCCACAGGAACGCTTTCCTCAAAAAAAAAACCAAGCATGATTTTAGAAAAGCGAGGAGAGTAAAGGAGTTGCTGCTGTCCTAAGGCGGACGAGCATCCTGGGAACACAAGGACATGGGGCAATCCAAGAGTCTGCGAACCTGGCTCCAAAATGTCCTGGCTGAAGGATTTGTCCTGAGATCGGAACTCAGGCATGCTTTGCTAATTTGTTTTTCATTAGTTCCTGGCTTTGGTCTGCCCTCTCCTGGGTGGAAGTCCTAAATTTTAACAACCCTCATTGCTGTAGGACGGAGATTTGCTTCTGCTTCCCTCTGCGCAAGTCTCGGCACATCTCCGTTCCCACCTCGTGGTGCTCGCCGAGCAGGAAGAAGTTAACACGTCTCGTGATCTTCTTGAGCTACTTCCAACGTCCTTCACACGCAGATGCACACCAAGAAGCTCACTGTCCCCTATGCTGAGAGCCATGCTGGTGCCGTGGTCCAGGAGGATCGGAGCAACTCCCTGTTCCCAAAGAACATCCTGGGATGGTTTCATCCATGTGGTTAAACGCTCACAAGCGCATCCAGATCACTGGTGGGAACCTTTCACCTGCTACTCCCAGGTCTCCTTCGGGCTTCACCACCAGTGCCGAGTCTGTTCCCAACTCCCGGGGAAGCACCCAGAGTTCCTGCATCTGTCAGAAGCTGGAAAACACCTGGGGTTTACCCCCCCGGAGCCACAACCACTTGCCTAACCGTACGGGCAAGACCAAGAACACCGGTGAGCCTGGCGCCCACTCTGTACGTCCCCGTAACCAGCAATCCCTGTGGCATGTCTGGCATGAGATCACCCAGATGGCCCATAACTCTTCCGCAGTGGCTCCGGATCATCTTGGTGGGGCTGCTGGTAGGAGCAGTTAGGATTTGATCTTGGTTTTGCTCTTGCGAAGATTTAAGGAGGCTAAACGCCAACACCGAGCAGCGGTTCTTCTTCCTGCAAGGCTCAGGCTTTGCTCTGAGGCCACCTCACTCTTCTGAAACTCAGATCCACTAAAAACGTTCTTACTTTTGCCCGAACAATGCATCCTTAGGATAAGGACCGAGACCCTCTGAGAGAATTTCCTCACTAGAAATCAGGGGTTTTAATTAAAAAGGGTCTTCACGCTGGTTTTTAGAGCATGCCATCCCTCTTTGTTTCTCTTCTCCCCCTTCACAAAGGGCTGCCCTCCCACCTGTTTGTGGTAACGAAGCCTGCAAGTCAATATTAACATTTCCTGTTTGAGCTCTGTCTTGTGGCTCACCAGCAAATATTTGCCGTGTCTGTAATATCCACCTTCAAAAAACCCTTGAAATTTCTCGGAAAAGCCTTTTTTTTGACAGAGCAGGGCAGTTACACGAGGGCTGAAGCCGATCCCGTAGCACATGGTCTTCAGCAGCTCTGGAGCTGGTAGAAGGGCTTTATGCCTCTGATGCCATCCGTAAAACAAAGCAGAGCTGTTTGGCAAACAAATTTGAGAAAATACATATTGACACACAGTTGGGCAGGTGACTTGAGTGAGCAAAGTGCAGCTCACTCCTGGCTTGGGTGGAATTACCCGTAGCTTCAAAGATTTGGTTTTAGAAATAACAGGCTGGAGACAGTGCAGGTTTCCATTCGGAACATCCTTGACCATGTCTTGGATCTCTCCTTCCTTAAAGTCTGCCCCCAAAATAATCATGTTAAAGGACAAAATGAGATGGAAACCAGAACTCGTCTCATGGTGCTTCAGGTCCCCCCAGAAGAACAGTGGCTGTACAAGACTTCAACGTATTTCCCTAATGAAGAACTAAGATTTATTACCCAAGTGATGACCGGCTTTGACCCCACTCACGTCCCGACTCCCTCTGCCATTTTAAAACCCTGTGCTAATATCCTCAATCAGAGTTAACTACCTTATCGATTAATCTCTTTATTATTGCTTGGAGGATTAAGATCCAAAGAGCAATATCGAGGGTATTTCCCAACCTCCTGTGTAGCTCAATGTGTTTCATCCACTAATTTTCTACTAATTTTAGCCCACAGCTCCTGGCAGAGCGGCCGCCGGCTTCACCGGGACCTGCTCCAGCGACGGCATGGGCACTGGAAAACACAAACCACAGCCGCTCAGCTGACGAGACACCGGGAGAAAGCCTGGAAAATTCAGAAAAAAAACCCAGAAAGGGTCATGGATAAAGTTTAAAATGCAAATAACGCTTCTTCTTGCGAAAAACATTGTTTCAGTGCCCCCTAACTGCTCTGCCCATGGCAGGTTTTGCTTCACCCGCTCCTCTGTACCACGCCCAAGCCCGAAACAACACGACACCAAAGCAAACAGGTCGTTATTTATTAACAGCCAGCATTAGCCGCCGGCTGCAGCCAGCTGGTCTTCTCAGCCTCTGTGTCATGGAAGAGAAAAGCTGATTTTTCACATGTTCATGCTGCATTTTGCTTAGTTTTGCTCCCTGCGCTTGCTTCAAGCCCATGTCCTGGGAGGCAGAGTGTAAGGAAAAGGAGGCGGAAGCCGATGTAGGCAGCAGGGAGCTGCTCAAGGAGTACGTCCCAAAATCCGATCAGGCCAGGAAAAGGCAGTGACTTCAATTTGATCTAAATCAAACTATTTACCTCCATCCCCAAGGTCACCAAATGAGATCTCTTAACTCTTTGCCTCTGCTTGGGAGCATCCTGCTGCTGCTTCTTCTCCCAGGCGAGGCTTCACGTCCCGTCTTCCCGTGCAAGGGGAACAGCAGCTGCAAGAAAATTATTTTCTTCTCTAGGGAAGTATAAAAAAACCCCAAACCCAGCAGAGGAGTTTGCTGGCAATCAAGCGGCTCCTTCGCTCTCGGTCTGGTGGCACCCGATGCAGGGAGAGGAAGGCAGTGCCAGAGTCACCCCGACACCCGGATTTGCTCTTTCTCCAGCAAAGGGCACCGGATCCCGCATTTTGGGGGAACAGCACCTGCCAGCTAGGTGGGTTATGGAGCTTCTCCACCTGATGGCCACGGGCAGAGGCATGAGCCAGCTCTCCCCGGGGTCTCTCCTGCATTGGCAGACACCCTGACGCCTGCAGCGACCCAGGCTTCCTCACTGCCATGATGCTCAGCATCGATGCCGGTCCAAACCGAACACACCAAGACCTTGAACACTTGGGATGGCAGGACTTCACCCACACAACGCCTCTGGGTTTGTTTTTTTTTTAAACCTGGGTTTCCACACCCACTCCTTCACGACACTGCTGTGGTTTCCTGGCTGTATCCTGGGGAATCAGATGAAGACGTCTTTCCCCTCCTGTGCTTTCCATTGGAGACAGCAGGAGATGCAACTTGGCGGCAGGGGAAGCCTCTGACTCCTCTCCCCGAGTGCAGGGGTCCTGAGATTTCTAACAAAGCAGTTGGCGAAGCTGTAGGAAGCGGGGAAAGGAAACAAAGGGGCACTTTTTCCCCCTCATCTTGTGCTCTGGCTCATTTCCCAATGAATAACGTGGCACCCACAAACCAAGCGCCCGCGGGGCACCGGTGCAGCAGGGAAGCCTGGCAAGCTGAGGGAGACAGATGGCAGCAGCATCTGGCCCTAAAACCTCCCCTCTCCATGTATATCTGGCACATATCCCGTCCTAGCCGACCCCTTGGACCTGCATGGGCTTAAATCAAGACAGGAATTGTTGGAGAACAAGGTGGGAAAAAACAGGATGAGCTTTCAGGTCTTCTGGGTTCAACCCGGCACAGCGTCTCTGTTGGCGGAGGTATGAGGCCGGCAGAGACCCACCGGCCACACGGCCGCCAAAGGGAAGGAGCAAAGAGGAAGGTCAGAGCGGAAAGCGTTGTAATTTAACCTGACATGGATGCGGGTGAGGTGGCAGAGAGGCCGGTACTGCAGCCTGGCAATAAAGAATTAAAGGTAGAAATAATTAATGCTAATGGGCAAGGTTTCACAGAAAGGAAGGCTGACGAATGGAACCTGACACAGGTCTGTAGGGAGGCCATTTATCTAGGACCTCAGGTAGCTCTGCCGGATCAGGATGCTTTAAAGGTGCAACAGTCCCAAAGGGAAAAAAAAAGCTAAAAAAAGAGAAATATTAAAAAAAAAACCACAACGGTACTTGATTCAGTAAGAAACATGATGGTATAAAGCTACCAACTGCCTCCTGGTGTACAAGCAGGGTGTTTCTGTGAGAGGCGAGGGAACTGATGACATTGGGATATCGTCAGTTTTAAAAATAACCAAGTGTATACCTTGTGGGCTGACAAACCGGGAGCAGACGGACGCACTGCCCGTTAAACAATGCTAACGATGCTCTAAACACGCCTCCTCCTTTGCCTTGTGTAGCGCAAAGCTTTGCAATAAACCATACGCCTTCTTTACCTTCCTGTTTCAAGCCCTCGAGCACTTCGGGGTGGCAAGCGCACCAGAGAGGAGGATCCAAACCAACGCACGAGTGGCGTCGTCAAGCCCCATGCCGTGTGCTGCCTGGCAAAACCGGCCCTGCCGGTACCAGCTGGGAAGGAGACCTTGGATTCAAGTAGCCAGAAGGAAGTTAAACAAGCAGAGGCGCGTCCACTGGAGTAATTTTACCCAATGAATGATAAATGGGAGATAAATAAAGCCCCGAATAAAAATAGTTGTTATGCACACGTGAGAGGAAGAATAAAAGTCGCGTCACAGGCAATGTGCTCCTGAAGTCAAGGGAAAGGCAGGTGCCAGATGCCGGCTCTGCTCTGAATGATGCCAGCTTCCACAGTGTCACAACTATCAGCAACGTATGGGATTCCTCTCTAATTAGAGAGGGAAAATTTGCTTTCTGGGCCTTCACACCAGGCGTCTCCAGGGGCTGAAGTTTGAGGTTAAATAGTTTGAAAGAAAAGGTCCCCAACACCTGAAGGGCGTGATGCCTTTGGGGAAAGCCTCTAGCTCCAAGCCAGCACGCCCAGAGCCTCAGGAAAGGGGAGCTCGGATGAGGAATATGTCCCTCCCGGGCTCCCTCTGGGGAGAGTGGCTTGTCTGAGAGTGCTGAACCATGTTTGGTTTTCTGGAGCAGCAGAGAAGGGCTTGGGGGACGAGCCCCAGGTTTGCTTTACCAGGCAAACGTCATGTCTTCATCCAGAGCAGTATCAGAGCGGTGGAAATTTCATATTAACAGAGCTGGCAGGATATATAAACAACAAGAACATGTTAGCGAGCAGTTTTTCTCCACTGCTGGAGATATTTCATGGAGGCATCTGGCTACCAGTCATCGCCTTGGGATGAGCCAGCTATCACAGAGCAATGAAACCAGAATTAATTGGTGATACATAGCAAGATCTAGCACCTTTTAGGTCACGTCTGACATCTGCGTGGTGAAACTGGAACGGGTCTCGTCACCCAAGGAGGTGTGCGACTGGGAAAAACTTGGGGAAAAACCCAATTTCTGGCTCACGACGCAGTAAAAATGAAAATAAGGGGCTGTTTTGTTCCCAGAAAGGAGGTGTGGCTGCCGGTTACCAATGATTTTTGGTGGCAGGTGCTGCAGCGGTTCAGTTTGGGACAGAGAAATGCAACTTGCGGTGCAGCAGCCCGCGAAGAGCTTTTGGGATAGCCGTGCTTGTACTGTAGCACAATGTCCTTTACCAGCTGGTTCCTGTGTTTCGGTACAGTATAAAGAATGTCCCGAAATTGGCAGCCAGCCAGATCATGCAATTGTTGGGAGCCCTGGAGGCATCCTGCTCCAAACCCCCTCACCCAGGCCAGCAGAGGGGCTGTGAGCGGAGTCCCCAATGGGTTTGGCACCCACTGGCAGCAGATCCAGGAATGCCAGGAGAACGGGCGCTGGCGTTTTGCTGGACCCTCTGTTCTGGCCATGCCTCTCATCCGGGGACATTTCCTTGGAACACGACAGCCCTCTGCGTGCAGTGCTGAGCTCCCTGCATTGCTGGAGGGGCTGGGGCGGATGCCAGCATCTGGAAATGTTACCGAAACCGCTAGGACCTTGGAGGGATGGAGCTCTGGCTTGTCTCCTTTCTCCTCCCTTGTACAGCCCAAGCTTTGGTAATGCTTTGGGGAAGAGCCACTGGTTTCTCCATGCTGCTGCTGCAGGACCATCACCCTCCTCAATGGCAGTGGGTGCCACAAACCCCCGCCAGAAAGCCAGGTGCCAAGCAGGGCTCTCCCATTGCACCAGCAGAACCCAACCATCATTGCTGTTTCTGCTGCACCAGCTCAGGGTGACAAAACCGGGAGATGCCCTCCAGGCTGAAGCCGACGAGGGCTGCCTCACCGATTCGCCTCCGTGGCTTTACCGGGCTGGTGGTTTTGGCAGTTCCCAAAGGCTGTGTTTGGGCACCCGACCCTGGGTGCCTTCGGCTGGTGGGGGGGTGTCTCTCCCCCAGGCCCACAGCGGGGACCTCTGCTCCGGTCTCCTCAGTACCGGCCCGGTCCCAACCCCGGACCCCCCCAACTCGAGGAGCCAACCCGGTATCCAAAACCGGTATCCCCACCCCCACTCTCGGCCCCCGGTTACCGTGTCTCCAGGGGTCCTTGGGCTCCACCGCCCCGGAGACGATATCCTCGTCGGAGGGAAATGTTACCCGTTTAGCACCAGGCCGCAACCGCCCGTCTTCGTTTCCCTGAGCCGCCCCAGAGGGGGAAACCTCAACGGGCGGCGGGGTTTCGTTACCGGGTTCGGGGGGGACGGTCAGCGGTCCACTACCCTGTCCCGGCACCTCCATGGCGGAGTTCTCCCTCCTCACCGCAGCCCCGGGGGCATCGCCCGGAGCTGAGGAGCCGCTACGCGGCGGGGAGGGAAGGGAAGAACGGGAACGGCCACCGCGGACCGGAGCGGAGCGGAGCCGCCGCCGCCGCCGCCGCCACCCGCCAGCACCGCAGCGGCCTGCGGCTCCGCCGCCGCACTTTCGCCACAGCGGCGGGGAAGGGAGGAAGGAGAAGCGGGGAAGTGAAATGGAGGTGGAAGAGGAAGGGGCGGGGGGGGGGAACGGGGAGGGTATAAGGCCCCACCGCTGGGTTCAGGGCCGTTCCGGCTCCGGGAGCAGCGCGGACGGCGGTGGCGAATCTGCGGAAACGAATCGTGAGGGGCCGGCGGCGGGAGCAGCGTTGGATTCGCCGCCGCACTTTCGCCACGCTGGGGGCGGGGGGGTGGGGGGCGAGAGGAAGAGGAGGCGGGAGAGGGAAGGAAGATGCGCGGGTACGACCCGAAACCCGTGCGTGTGTGTGGGCTGAGGTGTGTGTCGTCGTCGTCGTCGTTCCCCGCCCCGGTAACGCGAATCTGCGGCGGCGACAAAGCAGCCCGCGCAAGTTGTGGCGCACTTCCGGTGGCGGCGCGCATGCGCGGACAAGCGCCATCTCCCCTTCCTGCCCCGCGTGTCTCCCGCCCCGAGCGTCCGGTGCCCCGTACGTGGGGGGGTGGGGTGGTGTCCGTGAGGGGCTTTGGGGGTCCAGGGGAGGCTGGGGGGACGGTTAGGGGCTGAGGGTGTGTGCACAAGCGGCACTAGGGCCCTGGGGGCGGGGGGGATGTCTGCGGGGGGTGGGGGAAGCACACGGGGGGCTGGAAGGGGGACGAGGCGGGGGAAATCTGTCTTTTAGAGGCCC
This sequence comes from Haliaeetus albicilla, assembly GCF_947461875.1. Taxonomy (NCBI): domain Eukaryota; kingdom Metazoa; phylum Chordata; class Aves; order Accipitriformes; family Accipitridae; genus Haliaeetus; species Haliaeetus albicilla. Next base: position 72,481,801 of record NC_091516.1, on the reverse strand, counting down.
TGGGGGGGCACAGAGGGGTGCGGGGTGGATGTTTGGGGACCAGGAAGCGTTGGGGGCGGGGGGCTTGTTTTTTTTTTGGGGGGGGGGGTCGGGGCTGTAGGTGTCACAGGGGTGCAGGGACACACACAGGGGACATGGGTGGGTCCTCTGGGGAAGGAGAACACGGCGGGGGTGGGAGCACAGTGGGGGTCTCAGGTGACACCCCCCACACTTTTCTCCCCCCACCCCTCCACCCCCCCCAGGAGCCACCATGCTGGTGCCGGTGGGGGTCCTACGCCTGCCACGGGGTCCCGAAGGTTCCAGCCGAGGTTTCAACCCTACTTCACCCCGATTCCAAGCGTTCCTTGGGGAGCAGATAATGGTGCAGGGCGTGCGGGCAAACCTCCGGCAACGTTACCTGCGGGCACTGGGGGCTGCCCGGGGCCATCCCACCCGATTTTACCTCCGGGCGGGGGTCCAGGTGGACGCCGTTTTCGGTGCCGCCGATGTGGACGCCGTGGCATTCCAGGTGGACACCCTACGGACCCCCCTGGGGGTGCAAGCGGCCGCACTGCTGCGTTACACCGACGTCCTCGCCTACACCTTCCCCCTCGAGTGACCCGTTAATTAAAACAAAAATCCCCTTTTTCCAACAAAACCCCTTTTTTTTCTGACTGTAATTACAATTCCTCTGGGGCAACAGGGGTGGGGAAAAAAAAAACCAAGGTGACAAGGGAGGATTTGGGTTTTCCATCTTTTATTTGCTGTTGGTGAAACTGGTGCCGTTTCCCCGTCAGTGTCGGTAGTGAGGGCTCCGGGACCGGGACCGGGACCGCCTGTGGATGAGATGGGGGGAGGGGAAGAGGGGTGGGTGAGAATGGGGGGGGGGGGCTGTCCCTGGGGACCCCTGAGCACCGGGACCCCCCCCCAACCTGTGGGGTGGGAGAAGGGGACGTACCTCCGGGAGGAGCTGTATTCCCGACCTGCAAGGCAGAGGGGACACACTCAGTTGACGCAGCCCCTTTTCCATGCATTTTTCTCCCCAGAATACAACAGCTTTTCTTTCCCACCCCACAAAGGCCAGATGGCGGGGGGGGGGATAGAATTTGCTCCCTGTTGTTTTATGGGGTTCCACTGAACCCCTTCACCACCCCCCTCACACTGGCACCAGGCTCCCAGTCAGCCGGCACTCACCATAACGTGGGGACGGAGACCGGCTCTGCCGGCTGTACTGCCTCTCCCATTCCTCCCGCTCCTTCTCCCGGCGCTCTCTCTCCCTGCCAAAAAATAAAATGAGGTTGGGGGGGAGCAGCCAGCAGCAGGGGGGGTGGGGGGGGGGGGGGTGTCATGTTGCGGCCTGGACCCACAGAATGCACCCAGTAAAGGGATGGGAGAGGATTTACTTCATGCGGATTTTCCGGGCCATGGCACGCAGCTCGTCCTCCCGCTCCTGGAATAGAAGAGCGTTCCTGTTAACCGGCTCTAGCCCCCCCCATGTTGGCAGCCTGGCCTCCCCTCCAGCCTCACCCCCCTCCCCTACCTGTCTCTCGTGCTCCTGTTGCAGCATTTTTTCCTGCGCTGCCTTTTTATCGGCTTTAACTATTAAAAAAAACAAACCCAAAGAGTGGGGGCTGAGAGAGGGTACAGAGGCGGGGGGCGTCAGGGTGCGGTGGAAGTGGGGGGGGGCCACGGGTGCTGCTTACACTGCCGGTTCAGCGCCTTCTGCATGCGCAGCTTCAGCTTCTCCTGTGGCGTCAGTTTGGGCTGCAAACAAACCAAAAGGGCATGTGAAGGGTGGGGGGGATGGGGACGAGGACACGGTGTGAGCCACACTGGCCAGACCTGGGGAACACCCCCCCCCAGGCTGCCCCCCACCCCATGGCAGACACTGGCTTCAAGTGCCAGCCTGGCCTGATCCCAGCACCACCACCTGCCTTGACACAGTGACAACTCTGAGACCGCCCCCCCCCCCCCCCGGGCCCCAAGCCCCTCTACAGGGTCTGGGCATCCCTGCCCACGTTGCCAGGGGCTTTGCCACTGCCTGCACCCTGTCCCTGAGCAGCAGGGACACCCGTGGGTACTGTGGGGGACAAACGGTGGCTGTTGAGGGTGGCCTTGGATAACAGGCTGCTCCCTGCCAGAGCGCCCACAGCCCCGGGAGGTGGCACGGGCACCCCGGGGGACGCACGGACACAGCCCGAAAGCACCCAGGGTCCCCAGGGACAGGGTGGCCTGTGGACAGAGGATGGCCTGGGACGGCCCGAGGGCACGGAGGGGCGGCTCATGGAACCAGGGAGGACAGCCATGCCCGGCATCCCATCGGCAGTCTGGCCAAGACCCGCTGCGAGCGGGGCAAGGGGCTCCCCCAGCCCCCTGCCACCACCTCCCTGGAGCAGTCTGAGGACCCACCGGGCACGGGGACAGTCCCCAGGTGCAAGGGCAGCCACTGGTGACAACCGGGACCCAGCAAAGCAGGGCAGGCGTCCCCCAGCCAGATTCCGGGGGTCCCTATTCCTCACCCCACCTCTCCACCACCCAGAGCTGGGACCGCCCCGAGTGGCCTGTGGCCCCACTCCCGTCTGGCGGCCGCCCCCCCCCCCAAGCTGCAAGGAGGGAGTGGGACCGGCACCCTGTCAAGGAGCGGGGCGGACACGCAACGGGTCACGGGGGCAACCGGCGCCAAGTCCCGGCACCTCCGCCAGCCCGTCCACCACTGTGTCCCTTAGCCTGCTCTGCAGTGATGCCAATTAAACAGGTGAGGTTAAATTCTTACTGACTTTGGCAGCTCCTGTCTCTTTACCAGCAGCAGTGTCAGTCCTAAAAGCGGGAGAAAAAAAAAAAAAAAAAAAAAAGAGTGTGAGGATCAATGCAGGGGCTCCTCAACACCCTGGGTGCCCCCGACCCTTCCCCTTCCTCACTTTTTCAGTTTCTCCCCCACGGCGGGCGATGCTGTGGGCCTCGGTGGTTTCTCTCGCACCGGAGACATTGATTTGCTGTAGCTCCGTGAATCGCTGGGACTTCGGCTGCTCCGGCTGCTGCTCCAGTGTCGGCTGGACCTGCCACCTCGCCGGTAGCGCTCTCCGGACCTGGAACGGCTCCTGCAGACAGGGAATCAAGGTGGAAGGGTGCTGGGGGGGGGGCACCCTAAGGGTGACTGGGACACCCCGCCCCTCCCCCCCCCCCCCCCCCGCAACCCAACAGCGAGTGGAGATGGTGCTGGGGGAGCTCACGGTGAAGCCACCCACTAGCAGGGTGAGAGACGGAACATATTCTCCTTTATTCAACGCTGGCGAGATCTTTTTTGGATACAGGAACCCATGTGGGACTCCCAGTAACAAACTGGGACCAGTCTGGCAGGGGCTGGAGCACCGAGTGGAAGGGAAAGGCCAAGACGTGTGGGCTTGTTCACCCCAAAGAGGCGGCCGAGGGGGATGATACCACCTGTGGCTGAGCGGGAGGACGACGAAGCCACTGGCGAAACTCGCCACAGAGGAGCCCAGTAAAGAACTGGGGCGAAATAGGCAGGAACTGGGACAGCTGAGGGCAGAGCTCACCTGGAGCGGCGGCGGGAGCTGTACCGATACCCCCGGTCAGGAGAATAGGATCTGGAGCGACGCCGGCTGTCCCGCGAGCCCCCTCCCGAGTAGCGGCGGCTGCGGCTGCGGGAGCGTGAGTACCGGCGGCTGTGGGAGCGGCAGTAGCGGCTAGAGCGGTGGTAGCCACCGCCTCGGTGTGAGCGGGAGCTGGAGCGGGAGCTGGAGGATGAGGAGGAGGATGGGGAGGTGGAAGAGGACGAAGAGCGTCTCCTAGAAGGGACACATGGGACGAGGTGTTGGTGCCTGGGACGAGCGAGGAGGAGCGGGGACCTTCATTGCTCCCAGCACCAGGCAGTGCTGCATGTCACGGGTACAGCTGGACCTGGCAGACAGCCCATGGGTTGAGCTGTGAGCAGGCACCTCTCCCCCACCCCACGCCGGTGTCGAGCCTCCAGGCACAGCAGGGAACAGCCCCAGAACTGCTCAGCCCTCTGCCAAGGGGCTCCGAGCCCCCTGGACCCCCAGCTGTGCCGGGAAAGGAGCTGCGATGGCCACCCTAATTCCCTCCCTGAGCTCTCCAGGAGCTGGCAGACACTCTTTCTTTTACAGCAGGAGGTGGCTTGGCTCACACTCAAATTCCAGCCCCCCCCCGCTCCAAGCCCAGCCATCTCCAGGAAGACCCAGAGATGCCATGAAGATCCTTTTGAAGCTGGCAAGCCCTGCCCTGGCACCGCAGCAGAACCAGGGCAGGCACACGGCCTGCATGGTTACGTGACAGAGAACCCACCCGCTCTCTCCCACTGTGTTCCCCCCTCCGCTCCTCGAGTGGTGCCAGCAGCCACGCCATGGCGTCGGGAGCATCCCTTGCCAGTGTCTCCATGCTGGGCCGGCCTGGCTCTGTGCCTGTGAGGGGCCGGCAAGCTCGCCTGGCCCACCGCCACCGCGCCTCTGCGGGTAAGGGTTGGGAAAGCGAGCTGGATGGGAGAGTTACCGACCGGGACGAGGTGCTATGACCTGCCGCAGTGCTGCCTGGCTGCCCCGGGGTGGAACGCTGTTTCCCGAGCGTGGCGGCTTTTCCGGAGATGCCACCGGCTTGCGCGGATGCCGCTGCCGCTTCCTCATCACTGCCGCCGAAGCTGGTGATGAAGGTGATCTTTTCCTCATGGCCGGGAGATGGGGTGCGGGAACGGGAGCGGGACTCGGAGGTGGACTCCGAGGGGGAGCTGTGAGGTGGCGAGGAGGAATGCAGCTTCAGTTGCCGAAAAACTCTCTCCCAAAAGCCAGCGGGTGCCAGGTTCCCTGCAGGAAGGGGATGTTCCCAGCCTGGAGAACCTGCTTGTCCCAGGACCGTGGCCACTCACCGTTTGTAGGGATCGTAGGTGGGACTGTCTCTCCGTGCATAGCTGCGAAAGGAGAGGACGTTAGAAAGGAGGTACCAGTGGGACATCACCAGAGGCCAGAGCCGCTGGGACCCCATGCAAGCTGGCACGGGCAAGGATGATGCCTGGGATGGATATGAACAGACCAGGGCTGTTGCGGAGCTCCAGGAGCCCCGGTCTCGGCTGCCAGGCCAGGAAACTCACCTGGGCGGGCTGATCTTCCTCCCTTTCAAGCGTTTCTCCCTGAACTCCCTCCTTTGGCGGCGAGAACGACGGCCCTAGGAGAGCAGCCTGAGCTAAGAGATGGCACCAAACCTGGGGGAAGCTGTCTTGGGAGTTTGTGGGCCCCCCTTGGGAGGCAGAGGTGGTTCCATGAGCGGGGAGGGGCACCGACAGGACACAGCCTGCTGCCCCGGGAGGCTCACGGCCAGCTAAGGCTTGCAGCAGGACAGGGCAGAGCTTGCCGGAGCTCCCCTTACCGAGTACATCGCCTTTTCTTCTTCCAGGGCTTTAGCATTTTTAATAGCTTCTGCCTCTTCTTTGTCCTTCCGCAACATCCTTTTTCCCCCCCCAAAAAAGAGAAACCCTCAGTAAGAGCCCACTGGCCACCACCGTTCTCAGGGGAGACTTTTTGGGGGCCCCCCATCCTAGAGACAGGCACATCCACAAACGATTCAGCCTCTGGTGAGAAGGGAAGGCCCTGGTGAGGCTCCACTGGGTTCCCAGTGCTTTCCCTGTCTGTCCCAGCTGCCAGCCATACCTGACAAAGTCCCCGTCTGCCATGCCGTATGTGGTCGCCTGCTTGTTCAGGTCGGCCACCTGCTCCTGGTTCAGCTCATCCACATCCACTTCCACATCTGCGGGCAGAGCACAGGCAGCTCAGCGCACCCCAAGAGGCAAGGCAGTGCTCAGCACATCTACCAAACCGGGGTGAAGCAGCCCAATAACGGAGGGCCGTTACCGATATCGGGGATGACTTCATCTTCATCTGTGTTGCTGTCTTCCTCGGAGTCTTCCTCATCCCCTCGCTTCTCCAAGGAGTTCTCGAGCTCAGCCACGGTGCTGTCCTCGTATGTGTAGCCGATGGAAGCCTTTTTCTCCGCCAGCCTGGGCACAGACACGCTTAAGCCCCTGCACACCTCTGTGCCGGGCCACAGAAGGCAGCATCGAGACAGAAAGTTTCCATGGAAGGAAACCATCCCTTCCTCTGCCTCCCTCCTCAGCCAGCACTGCTCTGCTCGGCCCCAGGACAGCCTCATGGCTGCAGCGACAGGGACAGGACAGACATTTCAGCATGGAGATGCAGGGAAAGACTTCAGAGCATCACCAAAAGCAGCCAAGGGTGGATGGTGTAGCTGGTGGCTGCTCAGTCCCACCCCAGTAGAGGGAAAACTGGGACTGGTTGAAGAGCGGGTGTTTCTGAGGCTGTGAAGCCGCACTCCCAGCACAGTTCCCGAGGACAGGGACATGACAACCATCCTTTGTCACCTCTTCTCACACTCACTTCTTTTTGTCATCTTCATTTGGCTTTTGGAGTCCCCCATAGAGCTCGTCGATGTAGATCTGGTAGAGGCACTGCTCCTCTGAGACTGCAACCACACAGAGAAGTTACCAGCCTGCTTTACACCCACTTGAGAGAGAACACCTCAGAGAGCTGATTAACCGCAGCTCGTTAGACGGGACGCAGCTCTCCCAGCGCCTTGCCACCCCTGGAGCGGGAACAAAACCCTCCCCTCGCCGTTCGGCTGGTGCTATGTCAAGCCATGCCCTGGATGAGCTGGGATTTCCCCCAGATCGCAGGGGCTCACTCTGTCTCACACGGCCCTGACCCTCCCGCCTGCACCAGACACTTACTGCCGGCAAAGTCGTTCTGCACCAGGCCTCGGTACCGCTCGTAGTTACACTTTCTCTCATCAGACTCCTGCTCAGGGGAGCTGGAAAGGAGCAGATGCAGCTTTTGGTGCTCACAAGCCTCTGGGGAGATGGAAGTTCCCCTCTCCCCAAGGGATTTTGGACCCCGGAAAAAACATGACCCCTTTCTGCTTGGCTTAGCGTGATCAGATCCCCTGCTTCATGGAGATATCAGGGCTGGGGCTGGCAGGCAAAGGATCACGTGCTGGTCTGGAATTCCCTTGAAAACCCAACAAAGGGGCCAAACTCCTCTCCGGAGCTCATGCCGAGGCCAGAGAGGGTAAGGAGGTGCCAGAGCAGCAGCAAGCAGGGGCAGGAAAGGAACGTGGCTGCTCTTCACAGACCCAGGCCTGGGGGGATATTTGCCTTCTGCCCTGTCCTTGCTCAAAGCAGGGCCGACTACAGCAGCTGGCTCCAGCTGAGCAGCACCCCTTTCCAGAGAGAGAGAACCGTCCCAGCCTCTGGGGGTTGTGCTGGTACTTAACTCCTCCGCTCTAATTTTGGCCTTTTCATCATGCCCTTTTACTGCAAACCTCTGCAAAGAGCTCAGCTCCGTCCTCTCTAATGTTTTAGGTATGGAAAAGCTGCTGTGGGGTTCCCCTTCGCCCTGTGCTCCAGTCCTCCCCATCCCTCTGCACTCGTCCAGTTTATCCTCCCGATACTGGGATCTCTACACTGGTCCCAGTACCGAAAATCTAAAAAGCAGCCCTGCCTGCCCTGCAGCGACCCCAGCCAGGCTCGCAGGTGACGCTGGCTCCAAAAACTCAGGCAACCGCTCAAAAACAGACCCCGAGAAGGCCTGATCCGGACCCAGCAGCTCCTGTCGAAGTGGGGTGCCCTGGCACCCCACGGCTTACATGGGGTTCAGCAGGGGCGGGGTGTACATGGGGATATAATCCAGGTGCGCCCGCACATCGAAGCGGTCGATCATGTTGTTCGTGTCCCCCTGCCAGGGCATCCTGTGAGGGGAAGAGAGATGTCGTTCAGAGCTGGGGGATAGCCAGAAAGCCCCCTAGCAGGAGCTGGGCCCCCCCAAACCCACACAACCCCCGTCCTGTCAAGCACCGACAGGCGCGCTCAGCTCTCCTGCATTAGTCACTCCCGAGCGGGGAGGGGAGAACCAACTCGTTTGCTGCAGCAGCGTCTCCTAGAAGCTCTGGCGGAGGAGGAGCCGAGTCCTTTTTATTTGGTTTTGACAAGCAGGAACCAGCCTAGATTTCATTTCCCAGGGTGGGAGGGACCTGGCCAGCCCCAGGGCTGTGCTACAAGGAGCCGAACAGCTGGGCACATGCTGCCAGTGGGCAAGAACCCCCGCAACACACCCCTGAACCCTCGCCAATGGGCTCGGCACTTCTCAAAGACACTGCAGCTGCATGACAGTCCCCCCAGGCTTTGGCGAGGCACCAACCGCGCCTCCTGAACCTCCCAGAGCTGCTTAGGGAGCAGCGGGAGATGCCTTTGGCCCTGCGCGGGGCTACTCACATGTTGACGGGGCTTTCAGCGGCCAGTGCAACGGCTGAGTCCAGGTGGACCTTGCAGGCCCGGCCATGAACCTGGAGAAACTGGGCCGGGTCCTTTTTCTAGGAGAAGCAGAAACCCCCAAGGTTAGAAAAAAAGAAAAAAAAGAATAAAAACCCCAAGGGTTAAGAAAAAAGGAAGCAGGAGACCTGAGGCTCAGGGAAAAGGGGGAGCCCCAAGCCTCCAGTGCTGGAGAAAAGGGGGAGCCCGAGCCTTGGGGAAAAGGGGGACCAGGAGTCCCAAGCTTTGAGGAAAAAGGGGATTGGGAGCCCTGAGCCCTGGGGAAAAGGGGGAGCAGGAGCCCAGAGCCTCAGGGAAAAGGGGGAGCCCTGAGCCTTGGAAAAAAGGGGGAGCAGTAGCCCCGAGCTCTGGGGGAAAGGGGGAGTAGGAGTCTCAGGGAAGAGGAAGCAGAAGCCCTGAGCCTTGGAAAAAAAGGGGGAGCAGTAGCCCCGAGCTCTGGGGGAAAGGGGGAGTAGGAGTCTCAGGGAAGAGGAAGCAGAAGCCCTGAGCCTTGGAAAAAAAGGGGGAGCAGGAGCCCTGAGCCCCAGGAAAAAGGGGGAGTGGGAGCCTCAGGGAAAAGGGGGAGCCCTGAGCCTTGGAAAAAAAGGGGAAGCAGGAGCCCTGAGCTCTGGGGAGAAGGGAGTGTCCTGGTTTCAGCTGGAATAGAGTTATTTGTCTTCCTACTAGCTGGTACAGTGCTATGTTTTTGAGTTAGGTATGAGAAGAATGCTTATAACACTGATGTTTTCAGTTGCTGCTAAGTAAAGTTTATTTTAAAGTCAAGGATTTTTCAGCCTCTCATACCCAGCCAGCGAGAAAGCTGGAGGGGCACAAGGAGTTGGCACAGGACACAGCCAGGGCAGCTGATCCAAAGTGGCCAACGGGGTATTCCATACCATGGGATGCCACATCTAGTATAGAAACTGGGGGGTGTGGGGATCACCTCTCGGAGACTAACTGGGCATCAGTCAGCAGGTGGTGAGCAACTGCGTTGTGCACCACTTGTATATTCGAATCCTTTTATTATTACTATTGTCATTTTATTACTGTTATTATCATTATCAGTTTCTTATTTTCTGTTCTATTAAACAGTTCTTATCTCAACTCACGAGTTTTACTTCTTTTCCCAGTTTTCTCCCCCATCCCACTGGGGGGGGGGGGGGGGGGGAAGTGAGTGTACGGCTGCGTGGTGCTTAGTTGCTGGCTGGGGTTAAACCATGACAAGGGGAGTGGGAGTCTCAGGCAAAAGGGTGAGTGACAGCCTTGGAAAAAAGCAGGGAGCAGGAGCCCTGAGCCGTGGGGAAAAGGGGGAGTGGGAACCCCAAGCCTCGGAAAAAAGGGGGAGCAGGAGCCCCAAACCCTGGGGAGAAGGGGACAGTGGGAGTCTTGGGGAAAAGGGGAAGTGGAACTCTTAGAGAAAAGGAAGAGCGGGAGCCCTGAGCCTTGGGGAAAAAGGGGACCTGAAAGGGAGGCAGTTTTGCTTGTGTGGATTTAGGGTGCCCACCCAGGGACATCCCCAGTGGGGTCTCCAAGGGAAGGCAGGCAGCAGCAAGCGCCGCAGCTCCTTCATCCATCCCTCTTCCACCCCAAAAACAAGCCGCGAAGCACCCAGGTAGTTCCCAAACACCCCAGGCACGCCCCAGATCAGGGCCCATCCAGGGATGGTAGAGGGCCACTGCTGTCCCCAAGGAGGGGATGAAGTCGGGGCCACTCACGATCTTTTCGTAGTATTCCCTACGGCGTTCCGCACGCTTCTTGTAGTCCACCATCATCCCTCGCAGCTTGCGCTCGTGCTTGCGGGCTTCGTGCCACATCCTGGCGTCCCCTAGATGTCACCGAGCCTGGGGGGCAGGGGGAGGAGGGGGGGGCTCCCACTGGGCACCGAGGAGGAAGAGGAGGAAGAGGAGCTGTTCCCCACCTGAGGGTGGAGGGCTGCGTTAGGGGACGCGGAGAGACTTTAGGGGGACGACGACGACACAGACGTGGTGGGTAAGGGACACCTGGCAGGGACATGGGAGCACCCATGGGTGATGGGGAAGGGAGCACCGGGCACCCCCCGGGGGAGGGGGGAGAATAAGGGAGGGAGGGAAACGGGCGGGGGGGAGGGGCGGGGAGGCACAGAGACGGGGGAAAAGGGGGAGCCCGGGGGGGGAATAAGGACACCGGGTAGCTCGAGGGGAGGTGGGCGGGGACACATCGGGCACCCCCTCCGGGGCTGGGACGGACACGGACACCTCCGGGGCGGGGGGGGACGACAACAGGCGCCTCTCTGGGCGGGGAGGGGGCGGAAGGGAAGTAGGGCCCCAGGTAGCGGCCCCGGATAAGGCCCGGCGCGGATGTCCCTACCGGAAGCTACCCCGGTGTGGGGGGGGGGGGGGGGGAGGGGGCGCCACCCACCGGTGGATTAGTGGGGAGTGGGGGGGGCAGGAGTGGAGGCAACCCCGCCGCCATTTATCACTCACCGCCGGGCCCGCGGCCATGGAGGGACCCGGAAGCGGAAGTGAAGGCGCGGGGGAGGGACCAGAGAGGGGGGCAGGGCAGGTGCGGCTCGGGCCAGACGGATGACGTTAGAGGGCGGGGTCAATGGTAGAGGAGCGTGGGCTTCGCGGGTACCGCCCCCCAGGGGGCGGGGCCTGGAGCGGGGCAGCAGAGCCGGTGCTCGTCCCAGTCCCAGGGGATACTGCGCTAGACGGGTCCTGATGCTGGTCCCAGTCCCAGGCTATACTGGTCCTGGTGCTGCTCCCAATTCCCAGGCGATACTGGTCCCAGTGCTGGTCCCAGTTCTCAGGGGGATGCTGGGCCAGGCTGGTCCTGGTGCAGCTCCCAGTTCCCAGGCTATACCGGTCCTGGTGCTGGTCCCAGTCCCTGGCCGATACTGGGCCAGGCTGGTCCCGGTCCTTGAGCTATACTGGTCCCGGTGCTGGTCCCAATTCCCAGGGGATACTGGGCCAGGCTGGTCCCAATTCCCATGCGATACTGGGCCAGGCTGGTTGCAGTGCTGGTTCCAGTCCTAGGCTATACTTGTCCTGATGCTGGTCCCAATTCCCAGGTGACACTGGTCCCAGTGCTGGTCTCAGTTCCCAGGGGGATACTGGGCCAGGCTGGTCCTGGTGCAGCTCCCAGTCCCCAGGCTATACTGGTCGTGGTGCTGATCCCAGTCCCTGGACTATACTGGTCCACGTGCTGATCCCAGTCCCTGGGCTACACTGGTCCCAGTGCCAGCCCGTCCCACTGCCGGATCCATCCCAGCACTGGGGTGTGGCTGGGGTTTCCCAGCGGGGACTTCCACTAGGAACCAGTTCTCCCAGTATCCCCTCCTCCCCCCCCAATTTCCCCCCCTCCAGGGCAGGATGAGGCCAGCAATGGAGTCCATGGCTTTATTCGCCACCCCAACCCCGGCACACAGGGACGAGGGACCCGCAGGACTGGGGTGGTGGCACATATCCCCCCCCGCTCTCCGGGGACCACCCCATGCCCCCCCCCCGGGGGCCACCAGAGGGTGTCCCCCCCCCTATAAATATAGTGCAAAATGGCTTGAACTGGGGGAGGGGTGTCCTTCCGGGGGGGGGGTGGGGGGGAGACTGTGCCGCCCCGGCGGGGCCAGCCGGCACGGGGCAGGGGGGGTTGGGGACAAGGAAGACCCCCCCCAAAGCTGGGGGGGGGTTATTGGGGTGCCCCAAGTCTGTACTGGGGAAGAAGGGGGGGGGTCGGGGGGGGACACTCAGACGTCCCCAAGGCGCAGGTCGGCCTCTTTGTAGTGCCCGGGGAACATATGGGTGCCCACCAGGCTGGCGGTGGGGTGGGGGTCGGTGGGGGGGAAGGGGGGGGCACGGGGTGGGGAACCGTAGGGTTCAGCCAGCAGTTCAGGGCCCAGACAGGCCGGGAAGTCTGTGGGGGGGTAAGGGGGGGGCAACCCCTCACGGAGGGCCGGGGGAGCGAAAGGGACGTAGAGCTGGGCCAGGGCGTCGAAGGGTTCCGGCTCGGCGGCGAAGAGGGCGAAGGTGTCTTCTGGGGGGGGGGGAAGAGGGCTTAGGGGGGCTCTGGGGGGTCCTCCTGACCCCCCAGCACCCTCCTGGGGTGACACCAGGGTGGGGGGGGGAACACTCTCAGGGTTGTGGGGGTCCCCCCAGGGCTGCTCCCAAGCCTGGAGGTGACCCTGGGGCTGTGAGGGTTTTGGGGACACCTCCTATGTCTGGGGGTGACCCTGGGAGTCCCCAGGGGCCTCTCCCAACCCCAGAGGTGACCTGGAGATGTCTCCCACCCTTGCGGGGAGGGCGCTCTTCTGACCCCAGGTCAGGGTACGGGTGCCACCGTGTCCCCCTTCCCGGGACCCACCTGCCACCGGCAAGGGCGTGAAGTGATCCATGTATCCTGGCGGCTTCTTCCTCCTCTTGGCTTCGATCCCGTATGGATCTGCAGGGCCAGGGAGGGGACACAGGGTGAGGGGAGCATCACAGCATGGGAAAGGGGAGGGGGTGTGTGTCCCCGATATTGGGGTGACCCCCCCAATGAAGGCTTCACCCCTTCACAGGGTGTCCCTGCCAGCACCCACCTGCGCCCGAGAGCTCCTCCAGGACGTCAGGCATCCCCCGCTTCCGCTTCACGTTCACCCCGTAGGCATCTGTGGGGAGGGGACATGGTGGGGGGGCTGTGAGTGCCAGGGTGTCCCCCCATCCCTTGGCCCTTGGTCTCACCCCATTAGCTTTCCCCAGCCTGGAGAGACCCGTCCGCATCCCGCAAACTTTGTCCCTGTCCCAGGGGGGCTGTCCCCATCCCGGGGTCCTGTCCCCACTCTGTGTCCCCATCCTTCAAGCCTTGTCCCCATCCTGGGGACCTGTCCCCAATCCCATGGGGTATCATTGACATCTCGGCAGGGTGTCCCCAGTTCCCCTCACCCCACTCTTGAGTGGCCCATCCCCATCCCAGGGGCCACATCCCAACCCCAAGGGTCCTGTCCCCACTCCATGTCCCCATCCTTCAAGCCTTGTTCCCACCTTGGGGACCTGTCCCCAGTCCTGTGGGCTTTCATGATCATCATCATCATATGTAGGGTGTCCCTAGTGTCCCTCACCCCACTCTTGAGTGGCCCATCCCCATCCCAGGGGGGCTGTCCCCATCCCGGGGCCACATCCCAACCCCAGGGGATCCTGTTGTCCCCCTCCCAGGGCGCGTGGCCGTGCGGGTACCATGGTCCTTGGGCAGGTAGGTGAAGCGGAAGGACTCGCTGCAGACGCTGTCAGTGAGCCGTTGCAGGAAGACCTCTACCTCCACGGGCTCGGCCAGCTCCAGGTGCTGGTAGGGCGGCGTCTTGAAGACGATGGCGACCTGGCGGTGCACGTCGGCCTGCGAGAAGTCCGCCCGCGCCTCCCACGTCTCCTTCCGGAAAACCACTGCGATGTCCTCTGTAGGGATTTGCAGAGTACACACACCGGTCAGTGAGGCAGTGGTGGGTCCCGTTTCTAGCCCTCAAAGGCGCCTATCAACACTTGGGGTCCCCCCTCCAGCACCCTGAGGTCCCCTCTCCTGCACCCCGGTCCCCCCTTCCTGCCCTCTACACTTCCAAAAACCACCCAAGATCCTCCCATCATGATTTGAGGGTCCTCCCCCTCCAGCCCAGGGACCCTTCCCCTACAGCAGAGGGGCTGGGGGGTTGCAGGACTCCCTTGGTCCCCCCTCCAGCACCCAAGGAGCGTTTAGGAGCCCAGGGGAAGTGGTATCTCCCAGCTCCCAATCCCACTTGGACCCATACCCAAAAGTTTCCAGCTGCTCTGGCATTCATCACCCTCCTTCACCCCCACCTTGGCTTCTTTTGGGGGGTAATTTGGCCCCCAAAGATGCCCTCAGGGTCAGAGGGCTCCCAGCTCACCCCTGGTACCTTTCTGGACTTTGTCGCAGAGCAGGTAGAGCTCCTCGCCACCCGTGCAAGGACCACTCTCCTTGTTCATCCGGCAGATCCGCAGCTCTGAGGTGTTGGTGGACTCTGTGGACAGCATCACAGCTCAGGCTGTGAGCCGGCAAGGTGGCTCCCAAACCGCCCAGGTATTGCACCGGGCATTGGACTGGGACAGAACACCAGGACCAGGCTCAGGCACTGGGAACATTCCCATTGGCATCATCTCTTTCCAACCAGCCCTCGCACAGGGTTCTAGCTCTGTGGGATGCAGGTGACCATCCCACCCCAGGCATGAGAGGACAAATCCCCACCGGCCACATGGGACCAACCCTACCCAAACCCTGCAGCCTGAGCTGGGCCCCAGTGAGGAACCGGTGGTGCAACCTCATCACCTGCCCCATCCCAGAACCAGATGCTGGAACAGGCATTGTTTGGGGGGTGGGGAGGGCGGGGGGGAGGGATATGATGTCCTCCCCACCACCACGTACTCTTGTCGAAGATGGGCTCTGAGAGCACTGGGCTGAGGTGCCGTGTCTGCCCAGAGCTGTCCTTGTAGGAGGCCTGGAAGCAGATCCTCACCACGTTCATGTCCACCTCCTGATGGTTCTTGAGGGAACCGGCTGGGGGAGAGGAGAGGATGGTCAGTGGCCCCCCCAGGATCCAGATCCCCCACAGCAATAGCATCTCAGTCCCCAGGAATGGCTCCACTTGAGCCCCCCCCGCCAACCTTTGAAGGGGTCAATGCCCAACTGCAGCTTCTTCTCTATTGCCGCCTCGATCTCCTTCTTCTTCACGCACTGGATGCCCAGGTTGCTAAAGCTGCCGGGGAGCAGACACATGCTGGGAAGGCGGCTCCCCCCATCCAAAACCCCAGGGGACCCAGGTGTCCTGCCCCTCCCAGCCTCCCACTGACCAGGGAACCCCCTTAAAAAACAGCCTTCGTCCTGCCAGCGCCGACTTCAGCGTAAGCCGATGCCATTGTCTCGGTCCGAGGTCCCTGCCCCGGCCTGGCGCAGCTCTCTGCTGGCGGCAGGACTCGTCCTGACATGGCGTACCTGTGCTTGGGGTTGGTCTGGGGCTTGAGGACGACCTCGCAGAGCCCGTTGCTGCAGTCCTTGCCCACCAGGCCGTGGGGGTGGACGCGGTAGGGCCAGTCCTTCCACACCAAGCATGCTGTCACCTTCACCTCAGGGATCGTGTGGCAGTTCACCAGCTGGGGAGACACGAGCTGTCAGCGTGACCCCGGGTACATTGACACCGGGGGGGGACACCCCCTGCCCAGAGACACAGCAGGGGGGAAAGCATCCCAGCAGGGGCTCCAGCACCCACTGGAGTCTGACCACCCCCCCCCCACCATGGGGCCCTGGCACCACCCCACAGGGATCAGGCACCTTCTAGCACCCAGCTGGCACCCACCACCCTGGGGAGACACTAGTCCAATTGTAGTCCCAATTTTGGTCCCTGTCCCAGTCCAGTCCCAGTCCCAATTCTAGTCCCAGTTCCAGTTCCAGTCGCTGTCCCTGTCCCCATCCAGTTCCCAGTCCCAATCCCTATACCTGTCCAGTTCCCAGCCCCAATCCCGGTCCCATCTCAGTTCCACTCTCAGTCCCAATCCCACTACTGGTCCCAGTCCCAGTCTCAGTCTAGTTCCAGTCGCAGTCCCAATTCCAGTCCCCATTGAGTTCCCAGCCCCAATTCCAGTCCCAGTCCCTGTCCCGTCTCAGTGCCAATCTCAGTTCCAATCCCAGTGCTGGTCAATCCCAGTCCACTCTAGTCCCAGTCCCATTCCCAGTCCCAGTCCTGGTCCTCCCAACATGGGAGGCCCTTATGCTCAAGGATGGGCACAAAGCACCCCAAAACCCATGGCCTCCTGCATCCCCCTGGCACTCACAGGGCTCTGTCAGCCCCCCAGCACCCTTCTACCACCCCCAAACCTCAGCCCTCCCACCCTGGCCTGCCTCTGAGCAGGGCATCGGCCACGCGGCGCGCTCACCTCAATGGCTGGCAGGGTCTTGCTGGCGTCCGTGCTGCTCTCACCAAGGATGCTGCCAGCCGAGCGGCCCTCGCACTCGTAGCGAAAGCGCATGCCCCGCTGCTTGGGCTGCTCTGTGATCACCAATTTGGGTGGCTCCAGCAGCTCTTCCAGCTGCTCTTTGCCGTGTCCGGCAGCTGGAGACCACCGGTGCCGCCCGCCGATGCTCGTTGTTCCCCGCGGCACCAGCTTGGGTGATAGCGAGAGGGTGCTGAGGCTTTGGGCGAGCTGCGGGGACCGTGTGTCGGCCGGCAGCACCGGGGCACCATAGGGTGCCAAGCCGGCCGCCAGCGGGCAGGACTCAGCTGGGTGCAGCGGCCGGGTGGCCACTACAGGGTTGGAGCCACGGGCCACCAGCTTGGCCGAGCCTTTGGGCAACACTTTTGGCAAGATGGGGGCCGGATCCAGCTGGAAACCATCCTCCTTCATGACTTCTTCGATGATCTCTGTGGGATGAGGAAGGCGTTAGGGCAGCCCTGAGACAGGGAGGACCCCAAGACCCCGGTGAGACCCTCTGGGCTTGCTGTGCCCCCCCCCGTTTGCCCTGAGCCAGAGCAGGGGACAGAAATGGCCAGATCCTGCCTCATTTCCACCCAAAAATGCCTCCTTTGTGCTCAGGGCAGAGAATGTAGCAGCCGTCGGGGGGGGATAAGATGCCCCATCCCCGTCCCTGAACCCCATGGTGTCCCTGTGGTGGGGTTCACTGCTTCACGGCACACAGCTCTGCACCCCAAATCCCACTCACGGCCCCGGAGAGGATGGATTTGGCACGTCCAGGCACGCAGAGCAAGGGGACCCCCATCACTGGCTCCATCACCTGAGGTTCCAGGATCCTGCTCTGGCCGAAGCGCCCCGAAAACGTGTGGCAAAACTTACCGGCTGCCTGCGTACCCCTGGGTCCACTCACCTAAATCATCTGCAAAGGCAAACCCCCCACCATGAGTCTCCCTCCAGCACCTCCCTGACCCTTGGGGGGCCTTGAGGAGACCCCCCCAGCCTGCCAGGGCCAAACTGGGGTCACCTCTGGTTCCAGGGTCCCAGCCCCAAGGTCTGTGACCGGGAAGGGACAAGGGGATCCAGGATGGGGGGGGTATCTTACCGGTCACGGGTGCAGCGTGTGCCATAGCCAGGCTGGGATCCTGCAGGGCAGCTCCTGGGGGGGGACACACGACCGTCACTCCACAGCAAGACTTGGTGGGGGAAGCACAGGGTTGCTGCCCCCCTCCCAGTGATCAAGGCTCCCCCAGAAAAGGGATTGGGGGATCCCCGGGATCGTGCCCGCCCCCCTCGACAAAAACGAGGGGATCCCCAGGACTAGGATCCACCCAAAGCAGGGATCTGCCCCGCCCCAGCCAGGATCAGGGGGTCCCCAGGACCATGACACCCCCCCGAAGGAGCTGTCAGGGGATCCCCAAGAAACCCCCCCTCCCAACAAGTACCTGCCCCCCTCCAACCCCCCCAGGGCAGGAACCCGGGGGTCCCCAAGACACCCCCCCCGGCGGGACAGGGATCGGGGGTCCCCCGGCTCACTCCCCCCAGAAGGGACCAGGACCCTTCCGCCGCAGACCCCAATACCTTAGACCCTTTCCCCCAGGTAGGCCCCGATCTCCCCCCCCCCGCAAGAGATCCCGGTTGCCCCCCTCCTCCCCGGCACAGGCCCCGGTTCCGCCCCCCCCCCCCCCCCCCGCCTCCATTTCCTCCTCCTTCTCCGGGCCAGACCCCAGCTCCCCCTCCTCCCGGTACCAGGGCAGGGCCGGGCCCAGCTCTCACCGAGCGGCAGGGCCATATCCCACCGGGACCGGGGCCGCCGCCGGTGTCCCCCTCCCGCCCGCCCGCCCCCACCGGAGCCCGAGGCCGCGCGGCCGCCGTAGCTGGAAATCCCCACGCGGGCGGCGCCGCCATTGGCTGAGGCTGCTGAGGTCACAGCCGCGGGGCGGGCCGGGAAACCCCGGGCGAAAGATACCGCTATTGGCCGCTGGCGGTGACGTTCACATGGCGGGAGAGGGGGCTGGAGTAGGGGGCGGGGCCGCGTGTCGGGGGCGGGGCCGGAGCCGGGTGTCGGGGGCGGGGCATGGAGCCTGGTGTAGGGGTGGTTTCCCGGCTCCGCCCCCCACCCACCCTCGGCTCCGCCCCCTCACCGTCACGTGCCCGGCGCTACAGGTCTCGCGAGAGCGGCGGAAGCGGCGGCGCAGGAAGATGGCGGCGCCGGGGACGGAGATAGCGGCGGCGGCAGCGGCGGGGCCCGCGCCGGGCCCGGGGCAGGTACGGGCGGGTCGGTGACCGGGGAAGCTGGGACCGGAGCAAGCGGGTAGGGGAGAACGTCCCATTGGGTTGACGGTACGTTCCGTCCCATTTCTCCCCGTAGGTAACCAGTAACGGGAGCGCCGGCGGCGGTGAGGCGGCGGCGGCCGAGACGCAGCGACAGCAGCCGGCCCCCAACGCTTGGCAGGTCATCAAAGGTGTTCTTTTCAGGTGAGCCTCCCCCCCGCCCAAGTGCTACCGACCCGTTTCCCTCCGTGGCGCCGGCCACCGGCCCGCCGTGCTACCGGGGCTGTGGCCCGGCCCGCTGTGGCACCGGAGCCCCAAAACCGCTCGGGGGTACGGTGAGGTCCCGGGGCGGGCAGGTGGCTCGTGTCCCGTCCCCCCGTCCCCCCCCAGGAGACAGTGGGGTCCCTGGGGTGGCCAGGTGGCTTGTGTCCCCCCTCAGGGTACAGCAGGGTCCCTGGGGTGCAGGAGGATGGTGGTGCCCGTCCCCACATCTTGGGGGTCCTACCAGGAAGAGGGAAGTCCGTGGGGCTGCCCCTCCTGGGGCTGTTGTTCCCCCTGCCCTGGTATGGGGCTTTTCCAGACCTCCAGGCTCTTAAGTTCCTTCCCGGTTTTTCTCTGGAACCCCCAGGGTCTGGCTCGCTCCAGGCAGGGATGGCTGATTCTTTCTGGGCTCCTCTGAGGAGCTGCCGGCATTCCCTGCATCTTGCCGGGGGGATCCAAAGTCCGTGCCATGGCACGGATGACTCCCAGCGCGGTGCCGAGCCCCTGCCCTGGGTCACTCCTGCTTCCGCAAGGAGGCAATCCTTCTCCGGCAGGGAAGGAGGTCGGAGTGTTTCTGCCGGCGTGCCTGGAGCCAGTGTTGTGCGTTTGGATGCACTGTTCCCAGCCTCACCTGCGTTGCAGTGAGGAGGCTGATGCTGGAGCTGGCAGGTTTCAGCTCTCAGACCGGTGCTGCTGAATGGGTTGTGAATCCCTTACTAGAAGCCATGAGTCCTCCTTGCATCCATAAGCTGCTTTCCTGCTCTGCTTCTCCTCCGTCTGTCTCTTCCTTCCCATCCCTCCCAGGGCAGGTTTGTTCCTTTCCAAAGTGCCATCTCCCCTGGCGGATCCGGTGTCCTGGCTGGCAAAGCTGAGGGGAAGAGCACTTCATCATCTCATTGCCAAGGGAACCGTGCCCTCGGAAATATTTCAGTCATCGTGGTCAGCTGGCAGAGGAGGTGCAAGGGAAAACTCACACCCGCAGGTGAATGGCAGCACTGTCGTTGCCTGACCCTGAGCGGGTGACATCCATGCGCCACAGACAAAGCATGATGGTCTGGTTCCCAAAACCTTCGGAAGAAGAAATGTCTTCCCAAGCCTTTCCTGAGCAGATGGTGATGTCTTGGGCCACGGATTTACGACCACTGATGGGGCTGCAGAAGTTCCCTCCGGTTCGGTGGCATAGCCAGGAGTGCACGTGGGGAGACTCGTTTGGGCTCTCCAGCTTTCCAAAATGCTGCAGCTCAGCCTAACGAAGAGTTACGCTGAACTAAATCCTGACTTATCTTGGGATCTCCGGAGTCTTCTGCCCACGGCGTGGAAGGACAGCCATGGCTGTCGCTTGACCCCAGGAGCTGTTGTTCGGTTGCTGGTGCTGCCAGACATTCCCAAGCTTGTTATCCAGTTGCTCCGTGTGCAGGCCAGGAGGGGGAAGTCTGATTAAGTGGTGCCTGGGGCACGTGTGAAAGGCTCCTCATGCTTTACCCGCAAAGCAAAACAGAGCTGGAAACTTGTACCTTGGGGCACGCTGCCAAAAACCTTCCAAAATGGGGGAAAAAGGCTTGATTTCTTTTAACACACTCAAACGGTGCTGCCTGACTCAGCTCGCGGAGGATGTGGAGAAGGGACCCATCCTCGTCTCTGTGCTGGGAGCAGCCCAGGGCGCTTTGGAGAGTGATTGTAGCTGTGCACTGGAGGTCGGGAACAATTGTGGCCATGGGTTTGGAGGTGGCGAGCGAGCTGGGGGCTCTGCTGGAAGGTCTCTGTGTGGCCAGGAGTGTGCTGGGGTTTGCCCCTTGCTTGTTAGGTGACCCTGTCGCTTCTGCCACCTGTGTTTGGGAGCCAGCTTTGTCCCGTGGCTTTGGTGTCCTCTTGGTTCGGTGTCAGTTCGCTTACGGAGGGCTGAGCGCCTTCCATGCGTGATTCAGGGTGTCTGCCAGGATCTGGGGATGCCCTGGTGTCCTCCTCCTGTGCCAGGGATGCCTTGCATGCCCGTTAGCAGCCTTCTCCGGGATACTTCGGAGTGTGACTTTCTCCCTGTGTCCTTGAGGCAAGCTCCCGGCATCTTTGCTTGCTTTTGGTATGCTGCCGCCATGCGTGGTGCTGGGTCTGAACTGGCCCAGAACCAGTTCTGGCCGGTGCCCCTTGCCCGACGGCAAATGCCTGCTGTGATAGAAATAGGTGAGAATGAACGGCGAGTTTTGAAGGCTTGTCAGTCCAGCGCTAACAATTTCCTCCTTGCCCAGGGAATGGGGAGGGGTTTGTTTGCAGGCTGTGTCCAATTTGGCTGGGGAGGGCTGCTAAAATGCCTGAGTGGCTTCTCCTCCTTCCTCCTGCAGAATCTTCATCATTTGGGCCATCAGCAGCTGGTTCCGCCGCGGGCCAGCACCGCAGGAGCAGAGCAGTGCGGGTGGGACGCCACGAGCCCCGAGCCGAAACCTCTTCCCCAAGGACACTTTAATGGTAAAGCCCGCAGAAGCTGCACTGTCCCATCCTGGGTGACCGGCAGTGCAGTCACCGTGCGGTGGCTCTGTGGCTGGACCTGCTGCTCTAGCTCTGAGTTAGATCTTAAATCCAGTGGAGCTAAATTATAGCTCTGCCCGTGGCTGCCATGCTCTGGCATTGTGGTGTCAGCCAAGAGTTATTTCTCAGGCTCACTGGTGTGCCAAGCCGGTTTGGGAGGGGAAGGCATGGTGCTGTACGGCAGAGTGGGAGTGGTTCAGGCTCCCATATCTCAGCATCGGGCTGAGTTGTCCACTGGCAGCTGACATCCCCCTCTCTCCACAGGATCTCTATGTGTATATCTCCGAGCACGAGCACTTTACAGACTTCAACGTCAGCTCGGCGCTGTTCTGGCAGAAGCGGGATCTCGTCTACGGGGACTGGACCAGCGGGGAGAACGCTGATGGGTGCTACGAACACTATGGGGAAGTCGACATTTCACAGGTGGGTGCACCCAGTACTCTTTTGGGGAGGTTTGAGGCCAGGTAGAGGGGGATCGTCGAGAGACTGGTGGGGATTGCCAGGATCATGCTCAAAGCCATCCCGGGAGCTGAGGCGTGGAGCGGTGTTGGCTGCCGCAGCACATCCCTGCCATTACCTTTAGCCGTACCCTGTTCGCTTCAGATGGTGGGTGAGACCCTGTGGGGTGGGCTGATGTCTCTTCCAGATGTGCTGCAGAGGTGACGGGGCGTGAAGCCATTTTGGTGACCAGCCGTTAAAGGCTTCAGGTTTGCCCTGAGCCGTACAGCAGCTGAGGTCCGCTCTGTGAGGGAGGGGCTGCTTCTTCACACTTCGGTTTCATATGGGGTCAATGGCTGCGGGAAGATGGTTGGCGTCAGTGTCGAACGCAGGCACTGAGGTGGTGGCGGCAGCTGGGAGATGACAGCTGTGCTCTGACCGCATCCGACTCGTAACTGCCTTGTTGGGGTGTGATTGCAGAGCGTCCAGCAGAATGGCTCCATCTACATCCATGTGTACTTCACGAAGAGTGGCTTCCATCCCGACCCCAGACAGAAAAACCTGTACAGGCGCCTCGCCACGGTCCACACGTCACGAAGTACGGCCCGGGGCAGGAGGGCAGCGCGCGACGGCCCCGGGGTGGTGCTGGGGAAAGGGGCATCCCAATTCCTGTGTCAAAACGGGAGCCCGAAGGAGTCATGCTGAGCTCTGGCTTTGGCTCAGCAAAGGCAGGTGCCTGAAGGGGAATATTAGGGCAAATATCCAACTCCTCGTGGCCTCCAGCATGCTGGCTCGGCTGCTCCCTGAGCTGGATGTTTTCTACACTTGGGATTTGTCTTTTGTGAATGTACGGAGGGAAAACCTCTTTAAATCCCTGCGAGCTCTTGGTTTCTGTCCACATTATGCGGGAGGGGGGCTCCTACCTGTACGGGGGGGGGGGTGGGGGGGTGGAGCCACGTCAGTGTTAAGAAGAGGAAGGAATTGCCATGTTCAGGTCTTCCTGCAGGACAGGAAGATCTGGACACTTCATCTCAGGTGTTTTTCTCCAACAGCGATGCAATTATCCCAAAGGTTTGGCTGTTCATCTAGTTTATTGCCCCCAAACTACAGCCTTTCCCTTTGATAACTGGAAGATCTGTGAGACAGCCCAGATTAATTAGTCCTTCTGGGGGGTGATGCGAGGGAAATGGGCTTCTCTGGCCAGCTCGTGCCTGGCCTGGCAGGCCGTAGCCTCCTTAGATTTCCTTCCCTACCTTCTTGTGTGGAGCTGTAAACGCTCACATCTCCTCTTTCCTTCCAGTGATCAACAAATACAAGCGCCGGCGATTCCAGAAAACCAAGAACCTCCTGACAGGTGAGACGGAGGCAGACCCTGAAATGATCAAGGTAACTGGCTCTCTCTCTTTTTTTTTTTTTTTTTTTTGGGGGGGGGGTTGGTTTTTTGGGGTTTTTTTTTGCCTCATTGGCCAAACTCCTAAATATTCATGTGCCTTCCTCTGGTCGCAAAGCTGTCGGGAAGCACTGTAGAGGATTCAGTGTCCTGCCTGGGGCACATCCCTCCTGTTCCGCAGAGTGGGAAGAGGATGATGATTTCCTTGTAGTATTTCTGGGATGGGAGGGTTGGCTCTTGCCCTTCCCGTTTCCCCACTCTCTGTTGCCTTGTTTAAGGGGGGGGTGGCTGTGGACTAACGCTGGGCAAGACGGAAGGATGCCAACCGCCGTGCCGGTGACGGAGGCAGTGATATTCTCATTGCAGAGGGCAGAAGACTATGGTCCCGTGGAGGTCATCTCGCACTGGCACCCCAACTTGACCATCAACATGGTGGACGACCACACACCCTGGGTGAAGGGCAGTGTGCCACCTCCCCTAGACCAGTGTAAGGGCTGGGATGTGCCGGGGCTCCTCTGCTCCAAGGGTGGCTTTCCAAGGCTGGCCCTGCTGTCCCCTCTCCTCAGAGGATGTGTTTGGGTGCCTGTGGGGAACAGGGACTTGTTTTTCTGTCATTGGCATGACCCCCACCTCTCCAGGAGCTTGTAGCGGGCTGGGCTGGGGGTTCAGCAGCCTCTTGGTCTCTCCCAGGTGGCTGCCGAGGGGGATGACGGTGACGATGGCTCTCATGGCTCCCTTTTGCCTGCTCAGCCCTCCCTCTGCTCTTTCCCCCGACTCCAGATGTGAAGTTTGACGCCATCAGCGGTGACTACTACCCCATCCTCTACTTCAATGACTACTGGAATCTGCAGAAGGACTATTTCCCCATCAACGAGACCCTGCAGCGCCTGCCCTTCCGCCTTTCCTTCTGTCCGCTCTCCCTGTGGCGCTGGCAGCTCTACGCTGCCCAGAGCACTAAATCCCCCTGGAATTTCCTGGGAGAGGACCTCTACGAGCAGTCGGATGAGGAGCAGGACTCGGTGAAGGTTAAGAGCCACTCGCGGGCCTCCCTCCTCCCGGCTGAAGCTCTCTTGCTTGTCCCCATAGATTGAGACCTCTTTTTTGTAGCAGCTCCTTCCCCCTGTTTCATGTCTTTCCCTAGCTTTGCTGGAAGAGTGTTCAGTGCCTGTTCTTTGTTGTGATCGCTCCTTATTAATTACCTTTGCGATGCAAAGTGTGGGGGGGTGCGCAGGCACCTGCTTTGGCTCTGTAGGGGGAAGGGAGCATGAAGGCCATAACGATAGAGAGCAGTTAAACCCCTCGTCGTCCTTGGCGCCCTGTGACCGGCTGGATCCTCCTGGATTCTCCCTATTCCTGGGGCGTTGGGCAGGAGGAACCTCAGAGAGGTTTTTGATGCCTGTTCCAGGTTGCTCTCCTGGAGACGAATCCCTACCTGCTGGCGCTGACCATCATCGTCTCCATTGTGCACAGCATCTTTGAGTTCTTGGCCTTCAAAAACGGTGAGCGCTGCGGAGAGACCTTGGGGATCTGCATAGAGGGGAAGGATGCAAAGGCGGTGGTGTGACCTAAAACCCTCTCCCCGCTCCTGCCTCCAACCCTTTCTCGTCCCCACGGTGGTGGCAGAGCAGACGTCCTCGTGCTGCGGCGCGTTCTCAGCTGGCTGAATGCCACGCGCTGCCATGAGCCCTCCGCTCCTCGGCTGTGACGTCTTCAGCAGCCGTAGCCAAATCCAACCACGTCCTGGGCAGGCTGCGGCTGCTGTGGTGTGCGTTGAGGCATCCGGCGATCCTCCATGCCGCAGGGCCAACTTGAAGGCAGAAACCCAGAAACTTGTGGTTTTCTGGGTCCCTGCCGCCTGCGCCGATGCCAGACTGCGCTTTGCGGTGTCTGCTTGGCTCCGGCGATCGCACCACCTGCTCCTTTCACTCCCTCCCCTGGGGTGTGTGCCACAGTAGCTCTCTGGAGCCTTGGGCGCAGGAGCTTCCCCTTCCCCTCTGTCGGGGTGACAGCTTGGACCCCTTCCTGACAGACATCCAGTTCTGGAACAGCCGGCAATCTCTGGAGGGGCTCTCCGTCCGCTCCGTCTTCTTTGGTGTCTTCCAGTCCCTCGTCGTCCTCCTCTACATCTTGGACAACGAAACCAACTTCGTGGTGCAAGTCAGTGTCTTCATTGGGCTCCTCATTGACCTCTGGAAGATCACAAAGGTCATGGATGTCCGGGTAAGCAGCAACACGGGCATGGGGGGGCGGTTCTGGCAGTGCCCCTGGTCCTGCTTGGTGACGCCTTTCCCCTCTCCTTTGGCAGCTGGACCGAGAGAACAAGGTAGCAGGAGTGTTTCCCCGCATAACCTTCAAAGACAAGTCGACCTATATCGAGTCTTCCACGAAGGTGTACGACGACGTGAGTCAGGGCTGGGGGGGGGGGGGCGCGGTGAGTGCCAGGGATGGCACCATGTTGCCGAGCCCGGCTCCGGCCAGCTGCCGGCTTGGCCAAACGCCAGCTTGGCCGAACACCTCAACGCACCTCTCCTCACTTCGTCTTCCCCAATTCCCCTGGGACTCACCTGGGGCAGGGCAGGCGGTGAAATGGGCTACCGGCACTGCCCACCCCCCTCCTTGGTCTGATGTTTGGGAACCGGGGAAGTGCCGGGCTGGGACTCTGGCATGTTCCCAGCTGATTTTTGGATGTCACTGCCTCCCCAGATGGCTTTCCGGTACCTCTCATGGATTCTTTTCCCTTTGCTGGGCTGTTATGCTGTGTACAGCCTGCTCTACCTGGAGCACAAGGGCTGGTACTCGTGGGTGCTGAGCATGCTCTACGGCTTCCTCCTGACCTTCGGTGAGTGCTGTGCTCGCCGCCGGGAGATGCCGAAAGTCCCCCCCTGACACGATGAAGGGCAGGGCGGGGGGCGTTGCAGATTACACCTCAGCGTGCAGCTTTTCCTCTGGGGCTCCTTCCTGCTCTGCATGGGCTCCCCTGTTTTGGGGGAGGGTGTGTTGTCTCACTGGTACTGGCAGGCTTCGTTACGCTAACGAGGACACCCTCCCCCCCCCCCCCCCTTCCCTGCCCAGGCTTCATCACCATGACCCCCCAACTCTTCATCAACTACAAACTGAAGTCGGTCGCCCACCTGCCGTGGCGGATGCTGACCTACAAAGCCCTCAACACCTTCATCGATGACCTGTTCGCCTTCGTCATCAAGATGCCCATGATGTACAGGATAGGCTGCCTGCGGGACGGTACGGCCTGGTGGGGAGCTCGGGGGGTCCCTCCTGGTGCTTATGGGGGCTGGTCCCACTTCCTGGGGGTCCCTCCTGCTCCCTGTGGGTCCACACCGGACCCTGTGCCCTCCCTTTTGCTGCATATCACCCTGTTGCCCCCCATTTCTACTGGGTTGGGGGGGGGGGGTCCACTTGTACCCCCCCGCCCTCACCTTAACCCCTCTCTTCCTTGCCCCCACCCCAACAGACGTCGTCTTTTTCATTTACCTCTACCAACGCTGGATCTACCGTGTCGACCTCACGCGCGTCAACGAATTCGGTGTCAGCGGGGAGGACCAGGTCTCCTCTCGCCCCCCCCTGCCCGGCAGCCCCCCCACAACACTGCCCATCGGGGTCCCCCCAAGTCCCCCGGGGGGCGAAAAGCCACCAGAGGACAAGAAGAAAGATTAACCAACCCCCCCTCGCTCGATTTTTACCAAACCTGGCGTTCCTGCTGGGCACCAGATGGGGGGAGCGGTCGTGCCGGGTGGTTTGGTTTTTTTTTCTTTCTCCCCCCCCCCCCCCCATCTCCCCTGGGACTGGGGGTGGGGGGGGGTGGGGGCGGCCGTGCGGCCCCCCAGGGTGTGGGGGGGGCCCCCTGCTGTGTTTCACATCCCCCCGTGGTCCCGTTGTGCGCTCCATCCCATTGTGCCGGTGTGTAGGACAGTGTCACGGAGTTTGGCATCGCCTCTTCCATAAAGAGCTGATTTAACCCCAAAACTGACCCTCCTGACTCGCCTATGCCCCCTCCGCCCCCCCACTCCAATTTGGGGGTCCCCCCCTAAAGGGGTTCCCCTTTTGGGGCTATCATCCCCACCCCCCTCTTGGTGGGGTAGGGAACACCCTGAACCCCTCTATTGGGGGGGAAACCCTACTGGGGGGGGTGTGACACACCCTGAACCCCCCTAGTTGGGGACACACACACACACACCCCAAAACCCCCTATTGGGGGGTGCACCTCTACTGGGGGGGGCACCCATTTCCCCCTGGGCTCAGCCTTTGGGGTGCTGGGGGGGGACCTGGGGGTCCTGCTGGTTTTTTGGGGGGGGAGGGTGTCCCCGCCCCGGAGCTGTGGGGGGGTCCCTCCTGGTGTTTTGGGGGGGGGGGGGGGGGCGGGGGTGTCCCGGCAATCCCGGTGTGTACCGGGGGCGTCCCGGTCCCGGGGATCCCTCGCGGTGCTTTCCCGGGGTGGGGGGGTGTCCCAGGACTTGGGGGGGGTCCCGGTCCTGGGGAGGGGGGGGACGGCCCTCACGTGTTCTTCCCCTCCCCCCCCCCCCCCCGGCCGTCACGGAGCTCCGGCAGCGGCTCCTCCCTGCGGCCACGTGCTGCGGCGGCCCCTCCCCCTCACGTGGCGGAGCACCGGCCCCGGGGCCGCACGTGGCGCCCGTGGCGACGTCACCCAGCGGCGGCCGCGCTCATTGGCTGCCGGCGCCGGCTCTCCGGGGCGGGGCCTGGACAGCTCTCAGCGCGGTTGCCGTACTTCTCGCCCGCCGGTACACGAGTCCGGGACCCCACCAGTACCGGAGTCCGGGCCCGCCCCCAGGCCCAGCCCCGCACCGGTGCCCCCGAGTCCGGTACCGGAACCCCCTGGCAGTTCCCGGGTTCTCCCCCTCACCGGTACCGTCCCGCTCTTTGTGGGTCCCCGCGACCCATTCCCGGATCGGGCCCGGCCACCCCCTGCCCCCCATCCCGGCCCGGTACAGGCACCGACTTCGGACCCAGGCAGGTACGGGGGTGGGAGGGGCTTTGGGGGACACGGGACATTTGGGGAGACATGGGGGGACTTGGGGGGACATGGGGGGCTTTGGGGGACACAGGGACATGGGGGGACACGGGAACATTTGGGGGGACATAGGGGGCTTTGGGCGACAAGTGACAATGGGGGAGTACAGGGGACATGGTGGTACTATGAGCGTGGGTGACAGGAGGGGTGGGGTCGGGGGGACAGGGGGTGACCGAGTGTGTCGCCATCACAGCTGTGACAATGGGGGGGACACAGGGGACGTGGGGCTGGGGGACGCCGGGATTCCTGAGTCCCCTTGCCACCCCCAGAGCCACCCTGGGGGGGGGGGGGGGCACTGTGTCACATTCCCTGCTGCCTCTGTCACCCGGCCATCCCCATCCCCTGGCCATCTGCGCCTGGCACCCAGCCACTGCTGTCACCTGGCCCGTGGGGCCACCAACCGCCCCCCCCAGTCACCATGTGCCCCCAGGACCCCCCCCCCCAGGGTCCCCATGTCCCCCCGCAGGAGGGGCCACCCTGATGCCAGCCGAGCCGGAGATGCCAGGGGTGGCCACCGAGCCCCTCCACTCTGCGGTCCCCCTAAAGAAGATGGGGGACGAGTGGGGGGCACAGGCTCCCCGGGCCAACGACGTCGAAAAGGACTCTGGCTTCTCAGGTAGGGCTTGTATCCTGTCTCCATCCCCTGGGTTAGGGGTCCCTGTCCCTGGGCTGGGGGTTCCTGGGGCCGGCTCGGGGTTAGGGGTCCCTGTCCCTGGGCTGGGCGTTCCTGGGGCCGGCTCAGGGCATGGTGGGGGCTCACCCCCACCCCGGCAGACACCAGCTTGGAGCACCTGAGTGGGCGGGAGCAGACGGATACGGAAAAACCGCCAGGCTCCGGCACCCAAGGGTCCCCGCCGCAGCACCCGGCCACTGCCCCGGCACCCGGCCACCCCTTCGCCCACCTGGCACCTGTCTACCTCGTCCACAACCTCCTCCTCCAGCAGGTAATGGCACTGTGATGCCAGATCCGTCACCAGGCTGCTTTCATACAGTGCTACACCAGCACCATGCAGCTCCGGCACCGTGCGGCACCAGCATGGCACTGCTATGGCACCAGGCTGGTTCAGAACCATGTGGCTCTGGCACAGAGCTGGTTAGACACTGTGTGGCTCTGGCACCGTGCAGCTCCGGCACCAGGCTATGCCTGCACCAGGCTGCTGTGGCACTGTGTGGCTCTAGCACGGCACTGCTATGGCACTGGGCTGATTCAGAACCGCGTGGCTCCGGCACTGGGCTGGTTCAACACCGCATGGCTCCAGAACCAGGCTGTGCTGGCACCAGGCTGCCTGGGAACCGGGCTGTGCTGGCACCGTATGGCTCAGGCATGGCACTGTTACGGTACCGTGCTAGTTCAACACTGTGCGTCTCTGGCACTGGGTTATGCCTGCACGGGGCTGCTCCGTCACTGTGTGGCTCCGGCATGGCACTGCTATAGCACTGGGCCGGTTCAGCACCATGCAACTTTGGCACCGGGCTGCTTCAGCACTGCGTGGGTCCGACGCAGCACTGCTATGGTAGCGGGCTGTTTTGGCACCGAGTGGCTCCAGCACTAGCCAGCTCTGGCCTCACTTCCCCCCCTCCCCTTTCCCTGCAGTCCCTGGGAGCCCCCCCAGAGCCCTGGCAGCCAGCTCAGCTTCTCCTACTCCAGCCCCTGTCACCCACCATCCCCCACCACGACGCCACCGACGCCTGCCACGACGCCACTGCGACAGCCACCCCGGTAGGGAGCTCGGGTTGCCAAAACCAGCGGCTGGGGGTGACGGTGGAGTTTTTGCGCTGGGGGGAGCTGCTGGCGGCAGCCCTTCGGACTGGGGCCCTTCTCCGGCAAAATCGGCGCACCCAGCGGGAGATCGCCACCCTGCGCCGGCACACTCGGTTACTGGCCCGTGCCACCCGCGATCCCCGCACCTGGCCTCGCCTGCACGATGCCCTGGGGGGCGGTGGCCCGCCAGTGCCCCCCAATTCCTGCCAGGAGCCCCCTGCTTTTGGGGAGGGGTTGGGTGCAGGGGGGCTGTAGGGGTGCGGGAGAATAAAGGTGCTGGGGTGTCCCCAGTGTGTCCTGGTCCTGTGTTCGCAGTGTGTGTCCCCCCCCACCGTGTCCTGCCCCTGTGGCTCTGGTGGGTGCTGGGGTCCACCCCTCCCAATAGCCCTTAGGGTCCTCCCCCAATGTCGCTCCCCAGTGGCCCCTGGGGTCCCCCTTGTGTCCCCAATGGTCACTGGGGTCCCCCCCCGCCTTGTGTCCCTCCCCAGTGGCCCCTGGGGTCCCCCCCGTGTCCCTCGGGGACCCCCATGTGTCCTTCCTCAGTGGCCCCCAGGGTTGTCCCCCCCCGTGTCCTGCTCCTGGGGTCCCCCCTTCCCACGTCCCCGACCTGGGATGGGGACGCACGGACACAGGGAGACACGGACACGTGAGGGTGGGGCTGCCACCCCCCGCCCCTCCCCCCAGCCCCTCCCCCAGCCTTCCGCGCCACCTGACCCAGGGGCGTGGCCTCAGGGTCGTAGCCCCGCCCACCGTGGTGGCGGGAGGTCCGGGCAGTAGTGCGCATGCGCGAGTCCGAACTGGAAAAAAGGATCGCTGCCTTTTGATTGACAGCGCGGCGGCCAATCGCCGCGCGGAGGGGGGGAGGGCGGGCACAGCAGCCGCACCGTGGTCCCGCCCCTGCGGCTACACCAGCCCTCCCGGCGCCCCCCGCGCTGATCCCTGACCTTTGACCCCGCTCCCGGTCGGGCCCAGGCCTACGACCCCCGCCATGGAGGCGGCCCCGGTCCCGGCGGGGAAGCGGAGGCGGTTCACGGTGCGGCAGGAGGGTCCCGCCGACCCCTCGGTACCGGCGGCCGGGGGAGGCTGAGGCGGGGGAGGCTGAGGCGGCGGCGGGGGAGGGCCGAGGGGGAGCCCGGGGGGAGCCACACGGGAGGCTCCGTGGAGGGGGCGTGTGTGTGTGTGTGTGTGTGTCGGTGTGGCAGGCCCCACGCAGACCTGCCCGCCCCCCCCCCGCCTCCTCCCCATCAGGTCCCGTCGCTGTTCAAACCCTCCGGGCCCCCTCCCGGCCCCCCCCCGGTACCACCGGGCCCCAGCTCCTACGCCGAGTACGTGGTACAGCAGTCGGTCCCCACGGCCTCTCTCGGAACCACCGAACCGGTCCCGGTTCCCGTTAGTACGGCTGGGGCTTCCCCCCGACCCCCTCAGCCCCCCGAACCTGGCGGTGGTGGTCCCCCGGGGGAGGCTGTACCGGGAGGAGGGGGGGGCAGCGCCGGGGACGTGCCCCCCCTGCCCGTGCTCAAACCGGGAGCCAAGAGCAGCAGCATCATCGTCAGCCCACGGCAGGTGAGGTGGGGGGGGACAGCGGAGGGGGAGGGCTGGGGGCCATCCCGGGGTACAGGGGATGACCGTCCCCCGGTGTCGTCCCCCAATATTTTGGGGATCAGGGGGGACTGTCCCCTGATGTTTTGGGGCCCAGAGGGCACTGTTCCCTGATATTTCAGGGCTCGGGGGGACTGCCCCCCAACATTTCAGGGCTCGGGGGGCACTGTTCCCCGATATTTTAGGGCTCATGGGGACTGTTCCCTGGAATTTTTGGGCTCAGGGGGGACCATCCCACAATATTTTGGGGCTCTGGGCGGGATCATCCCCTGTTATCTTGGGGCTGAGGGGCACCGTCCCCCAATATTTTGGGGCTGAGAGGACTGTCCCTTGATATTTTCGGGCTCATGGGGACTGTCCCCTGGAATCTTGGGGCCCAGGGGGGACTGTCCCCTGATATTTTGGGGCTGGGGGGACTGTCCCCTGCAGCACACCAGCATGTGCCTTGGGACACGGGAGGGGACTGTCCTGGCATCCCAGGACACGGAAAGGCCCTGTCCCCTGGTGTCCCACGACACAGAGGGGGACCAGGGCCCTGTCCGTCCGCCCCCCTGGCCATTGGGGTCCCCTGACCCACTGCCCTCTCCCCACAGCGGGGCAACCCGGTCCTGAAGTTCATCCGCAACGTCCCTTGGGAGTTCGGCGACGTCGTCCCTGACTATGTGCTGGGCCAGAGCACCTGCGCCCTCTTCCTGAGGTGAGCGGGGGCTCCTGGGGGTCCCCAGGGGTCCCCTCAGTGTTACCTTGTCCCTTTTGTGTGTCCCCCCCAGCCTGCGGTACCACCACCTCAACCCCGGCTACATCCATGACCGCTTGCGGCACCTGGGCAGGAGCTATGGGCTGCAGCTGCTGCTGCTCCAAGTCGACGTGGTGAGAGGCTCCTTGTCCCCGTCCTATTGCTGTCCTCGTCCCTCTGTCCCCTCCATCCCTGTCCTCTCACTCTCCCCATCCCTCTGTCCCCTCCATCCCCATCCCCTCACTCTCTCCATCGCTCTGTTCCCCCCGTCCCTGTCCCCTTGCTCTCCCCATCCCTCTGTCCCCTCCATTCCTGTCCCCTCCATCCCCGTCGCCTCACTCTCTTCATCCCTCTGTCCCCATCCCCTTGCTGTCCTTGTTCCTCAGTCCCCTCTGTCCCTGTCCCCTCACTCTCCTGGTCACCTCCATCCCCTCAGGTCCCTGTCCCCTCACTCTTTGGGCTCCTCTGTCCCCATCTTCTCACTCTCCTCTCCCCTCCATCCCTTCCCATCCCTGTTCCCTCCCTCTTCTTGTCACCTCTGCTCCCCATCCTCTCCCTCCCCCATCCCGTCTGTCCCCGCAGAAGGACCCACACCAGGCGCTGAAGGATCTGGCGAAGATCTGCATCCTGGCCGACTGCACCCTCCTGGTAGCCTGGAGGTAGGGACTGTCCCTGTGCCACCCTTGGGGGTCCCCACTACCACCCATGGGTGGCCCCCTCACCCACTCCCCGTGCCCTCCCCAGCCCCGAGGAGGCCGGGAGGTACCTGGAGACCTACAAGGCCTATGAGCAGAAGCCGCCCGACTTGCTGAAGGAGCGTGTGGAGCAGGATTTCCTCTCCCGGGTGAGCTACGCACCCTCCCTCCCCCCCACCACAATTTGGGGACCTTGGGGACTCCGAGGGTCCCCTGACCCCCACCCTGGTCACCTCCAGATGACCGACTGCCTGACCAGCATCAAGTCAGTGAACAAGACGGATGCGCTGAGTCTCCTCACCACCTTTGGGGTAAGTCACCCCTGGGGATGTCACCCTCCCTGGGGCACACTGGGGACAGGGGACGCATCCCTGAGACCCTCGCCCACCCCCCAAGACCCTCACCTGCCCCCCAAGCCCCTCACCCTCCTCCCCATCCCGCAGTCGCTGGCAGCCGTGGTGGATGCCCCCAGGGAAGATCTGTCCCTCTGCCCCGGTGTTGGACCCCAGAAGGTGAGCGACGAGGCGACATGGGGGGACATGGGGGACATTGGTCCCTCACCCCCCAGCCTGCCTCACAACTCTCCCTGTCTCCATGTGTGTTCCCCCCCTCCG
The DNA here is from genome assembly GCF_947461875.1 of Haliaeetus albicilla. Classification (NCBI taxonomy): domain Eukaryota; kingdom Metazoa; phylum Chordata; class Aves; order Accipitriformes; family Accipitridae; genus Haliaeetus; species Haliaeetus albicilla. The sequence goes on along the minus strand of NC_091516.1, from coordinate 72,448,226 downwards.
TCTCCAGGCCAAGCGGCTCTTCGACGTCCTGCACGAGCCCTTCCTCAAGGTCCCCAAATGAGCCACCACCCCCAAAATCTTTGGTTTTATAATAAATGGCATTTATTGGTGACAGGGCCTGAGGGGGGATGATGATGAGGACAGCGATGGGGCGGGGGGGGGGGATGACACGGGGTTCACTCCGGCCGCTCCCGCTTGTGCTTCTTTTTCTTCTTTTTGGGCACCTCTGGCTCTTCGGGGGCCACCCTGATGTCTGGGGGGGTTCCCGGCCTGCAATCCCTCCCCTCACTAGGTGCCACCCTCTCCGGGGTGGACACCTCGGGTGCCTCTGGCATCTCCTTCATCATCTTGTTCTTTTTCTTTTTCTTCCTCTTGGCCGGCGGCGGGTTGGGCACCGGGACGGTCACTGGCACGCTGGGAGGGGGCCTGAAGCTCTCAGTGATGGTGAGGCAGCCGCGGAGCGGGGGGGCACAGGTTAGGGGGCCAGTGGGGGAGTCGGGGGCCAGGAGGAGGGTGCTGCTGGCCCCCCCCAGGACCCCCCGCAGCCTGTAGAGCCGCTTGTCACTGTCGCCGTCCCTGGGGGGCTGGAGCTGCCTGCAGCCGTCCAGCGGCACTGTGCAGCCCTCCAGACTGTGGGGACAGGGCACTGAGTGTGGGGGGGGCACAGCTGCTGGTACTGTTATCTCCTCCCCCCCCCCCCCCGCATTGCCATCCCCCCATGGTGCCTTGTGACCCCCTCGATGGCACCACAGCCTCCCTGTCACCCCCCTCCATGGCGCTGCCAGATCCCTGAGCCCACCCTGATGTCACCAGACCTGCCCCCCCCATGCCCCCCTCAATGGCACTGTGAGCCCCCCCCAGCTGTCACCGTCCCCCCATACCCTCCCAATGGTAGTCACCCTCCCCCCCATGGCACCAGCCCTATCATACCCCTAGTTGTCATCACCACCCCATGTCCCCCCCCTGATGCCAGCAGCCCTGTCACCCCCCTGTGCCCCCCCAAATGTCATTGTCATGTCCTCTCCCCCTCCCCCCCAGCTGACCTCTCAGGGCAGAAGTCGGCGGGGGCGCGGATGAGCCACACTTCAGTGCTGGGACCCCCCAGGGTCGGCCCTTGCAGTCCCAGGGGGGGTGAGGGGGCCACTGCCTCAAACTCGGGGGGGCACCGGAACCGCACCAGCCCTGGGAACAGCCAGGTCACGGGCTTGGGGGGGGGCTTACGCTGTGATCCCCACATCCCCCCTCCTGCCCTTGTGGGCCCCCCCCCATACCCCCTCAATCCCCTCCTGTCCCCCCTGTGCCCCCCCCCAGCCTCTATTTTCCCTGTGTTCACTCCAGCCCCCCCCGACCCCAAGTGCCCCCGCTGTGTGCCCCAGCCCCCTCTTGTCCCCCATGTCCCTCCATCCTCTCTAGCCCCCCATATCTCCCTGCCCGCCCTATGTCCCTCCTGTCCCCCATGGGCCCCCAGTTCCCCCATGCCCCCCCCATGTCACCCTGTCCACTCTAGGCCCCCCCCCCCAGAACCCATATGCCACCCACATCCCCCTGTCCCCCCAATTCCCCCACGGCCCCCAAGCCTTCCATATCCCCCTGCCCACCCAGTTCCCCTACGCCCCCCCAGCCCCCCATATCCTCCCATGTGCCCCCCATATCCCTCTGCCCCCCCCAGCCCCCTCATATCCCCCCATGTGCCCCCCGTATTCCCCTGCCCTCCCAGCCCCCCATATCCTCCCATATGCCCCCCTATTCTTCTGTGCCCCCATATCCTCCCAGCCCCCCATATCCCCCTATGTGTCCCCCGAGATCGCCCCGCTCACCCTCCATGCTGCCGCGTGCACGGCGTTCCCCAGGCCCCGCCCCCTGGGCGTGGCCCGCTCAGCCGCGGGAGAGTCCCCTCCTTCCCCCCCATCCGCCCCCCATCCCCGCGGGGCAGTTGGTGCGGTCCGGCGGCGGGAACAGGGGGGCGGGCTCTAGAGCGGGGCAACGCCTTCGCCCGGCCCTTTAATGGGCGTGGCCTGGAGTCGGCCCGCCGGCGGCGGCTTTTAAAGGTGCAGAGACCCCCCGGGACCCCACGGGGACATTGCGGGGGTCCGGGGGGGGCCCAGGGTCTCCCGGGGGTCGGGAATACCGGGGGAGTGGGGGGTGGGGAGGGGTCAGGCCCGGACTACAGCTCCCGGTGTGCACCGGGACCCACCCGACCGGCCGGGACGGGCCGGAGCGGGGGCGGGAGCAGGGCTGGGAGGCGCCGGCGCTGCAGGTACCGGGGGCGGGGGGGAGCCCCGGGGTCTGCATCCCCCAACCCACTCCCGTAACCCCCCTGTGGGTTCTAACCCCCCCCCCGTGGGATCTAATCCCCCCCTCCGTGGGATCTGCCCCCTTCTTGTGGAACAACCCCCCGTGGGATCTAACCACCCCTCCCGTGGGATCTGACCCCCCCCGTGGTTTCTGACCCCCCCCCCTCCGTGGGATCTGCCCCCTTCTCCTGGAACACCCCCCTCCCGTGGGATCTAACCCCCCCGTGCGATCTAACACCCCCATCCCCCGTGGGATTTCCCCCCCCCCCCGGAGGATCTGACAACCCCCCACCGCGGGATCTGCCCCCTGCTCGTGGGACCACCTCCGTGGGTTCTGCCCCCCCGTGGGATCTGCCCCCTTCTCGTGGGATCCCCCACTCGTGGGACCCGCCCCCCCCTCCGTGGGATCTGCCCCCCCCAGCACCCTGGGGCGCAGGGTGCGGCCCCCCCCCCCCCCCGCTCAGCTCCCTCCCCCGCGTGACCCAGCGCTCTGGAATTGGGCGTAGAGGCCGCGGGGACGCGGGCGCGCCACCGGCACCCCGACCTGCAGCCGGCTGCACCCCACCAGGTACTGACCCCCCCCGTGGGGCTGGGGAAGGGAGGGGTTGGACTCCCTAAGTCTGTTTTGGGGTGCTGGGGGGGCTTGGGGAGCACCCTTGGGTGCCTGGGTCCGATTCGAGGGTGCTGGGGCAGCACCCTTGGGTGCCTGGATGCTGGGGTCCAGTTTGGGGTGCTGGGGCGGCGGGAGAGCACCTTTGGGTGCCCCCCTGGATGCCTGGGTCAAGTTTGGGGTGCTGGGTGTGTGTGGGGAAGCACCCTTGGGTGCCTGGACACCGGAGTCTGTTTTGGGGGGGGAGAACAACCTTGGGTCCAATTCAGGGTGCTTGGGGCGGGTTGGGGAGCACCCTTGGGTGCCCAGCTCTGATTCGGGGTGCTTGGGGATGGGGGGGAGCACCCTCCGGTGCTTGGGATGGCTGGGTCCGGTTTGGGGTGCTTGAGAGGGGGTGGGGAGCACCCTTGGGTGCCTGGGTCCGATTTGGGGTGCTGGGAGGGTTGGGGAGCACCCTTGGGTGCCTGGACACCAGGGGTCTGGCTTGGGGTGCTCAGGATGGGGATATCTGGATACCTGGGTCCGATTTGGGGTGCTGGCTTTGGGGGGGGGCACCCATGGGTCCCCAGACACCTGGGTCCAGTTTGGGGTGCTGGGTTTGGGGGGGGCACCCATGGGTGCCCGGACACCTGGGTTCTTTCCCAGCTCCCCTCCCGTCTCGCCGCCCGACCCGGGGCGAGCTGGGGCTTGTCCCCCGTCTCCCCAGGGGCGAGGGCCGGGTGGGGCCGCTTGGGTGGGGCCGTGGCGCTGGGGGGGGGGTGGGGGGACAGGGTGCCCCTCCGACACCCCAAATCCCCTCCTCCCCCCCATGCTGGCATTGGGGCACACACAGTGGGGGGGGTCCCCCCTTTCTGTGGGGGGCAGACCTTCCTCCACCCTGTCCCCCAAGCTGGGTGACCCCAATGAAAAGGCGGGGGGGGTCCCGCCACCGCCCCCTTTAGCAGAGGGGTGCATCACCCCCCACCCCACCCACCCACCAGGGCCCTGCCCCAGGGTGGGAGGGGTTGTGGGCGGCACCCTGTTCTTTGCGATGGATTAATTACCGGTAATTATAATGATGATGATGATGATGATCCCTGAGAGGCGAACGGGTCCCAACACGTCTCCGCTCCCCACATTCCCAGGGGATTGGGGCACAGGGTGGGGGCACAGGGTGGGGATGGAGGGCTGCCCCCCCCCCCCCATGGAAGTTGGGGGTGCCCACCCATTGCCCCCCCGCCCCCCCCCCCAAGGTGGCAAGATGGCGAGCGAGCGGCTGCACAGCGCCCAGGACCTGCTGGATCTCACCTTCCAGTGTGAGTGCTGGGCAGTGGGGAGAGGAGGGGGACACACACAGAGACCCTTTTGGGGTGCAGCCTGACCCGTGTTCCCCCCCAGCCTTGGCCATGCAGCACATGGACTTGAAGCAAGTGGAGCTGGACACGGCGGTGGCCAAAGTGGACGAGCTCTCCCGGCAGCTTGAATCCCTCTGGACCGACGGCCCTGGACCCCCCAAAGTAGGATCTGGGACTTGGGGGGGAGGGGGCCACCCCATTGCCCCCCTCCTCTACCCCAATATCCAGTCTGCCCTCTCCACCCCTCCCCATCCCCAGGAGACGTACAGCCCCAGCCGAACCCGCTCGCCCCTTGGCCGGAGAAGCCTGGCACCGGAGAATCTGGAGATGTCGGGGGACACACTGGGTCGCCCCGGTTCCCCCCGGACCCTCCATTATCTCCCGGGGGAGGATCGGGCGCCTTCACCTCGACCCAAGGTGTTGGCGGTGCCCTACGAGGGGTTGGCACTGCCCAGCCCGGGGGGTCGAGCCCCCTCCCCTCGTCCCCATCGTTCCTATGAATTCTTGGGGCTCGGGGGGTCCCCCAGACCGGGTGAGGGACCCGTCTTCTTCCCTGAGCGGGCACCCTCACCCCGACCCCCCGCGCCCCCCCCTTATGAGGTGCATGGGCTGTACCCCTCCGTCAGCAGCCCCGCCATCACCTTCCGGGCGCAGGGTAAGGCCACCATGGTGGTTTTGGGGGGACACACATGGTGGGGACAGTCCCTGGGCTGGGGGGTGCTGCTGTCCCCGTCTTGGGGTGCTCCTGTTCCTCCTTGGGAAATCTCGCTGTGAGATACTGCTCCTGGGGGTGCCTCTGGGACACCCGGGGTGTCCTCATCCCTGGGTGTCCCCCAATTCATCCTGGGTGTCCTTATCCCTGGGTGTCCCCCAATCCATCCCTGGGTGTCCCCAGTCTATCCTGGGGTGTCCCCCAACCCTGTCACTGGGTGCTCCTGCCCCACCCTGAGGTGCCCCCATCCATCCCCCAACTTGAGCACCTTTGGGGGGGGGGGAGGGTATCTGGGCCATGTTGGGGGGGGTCTCCTCAGCCCCCATCTCTCTGTGTCCCCCCCAGATGACCTTGTGATCAAGCGGCGGCCGCAGAAGAGCTGGAACGAGTCTGACCTGGACGTGGCTTACGAGAAGAAATCCCCCAGCTCGGGGGGCTACGACCGTGAGCTGGGGGAGGGCTGGGGGGAGGTTGCACATGGTGGGGCTGAGGAGCACTCGGGGGGCTGGGGGAAGCCAGGGCTGTGATCTGAAGTGGCTAGGGGGTATTAAGGAAGGTTTGGGGGTGGAGGAGACATTTTGAGGGCCAGAGCAGGACAGAGCTTCCAGTGGGGATGGGGGGGGAGTCACGAGGCAACTGGGAGGGCTGCTGGGGTGTCCAGGGACAGGTTGGTCCCGGGGGGACAGACCAGGAGGATCTGGAGCTGCTGGCTGGGCTACAGCGGGTTGGGGGGGGTGGTCCAGGGGTGCTGGGGGGCGTGGGCATCACCATGTGGGGGGTCTGGGGCTGTTGGTTTGGGTGCTGGGGTGGGGGTCCAGGGCTTGGGGGGCACCATGTGTGGGTCTGGGGGTGTTGGTTTGGGTGCTGAGGGGGGGATCCAAGACTTGGGGGGCACCATGTGGGGGTCTGGGGGTGTTGGTTTGGGTGCTGAGGGGGGTCTGGGACTGCTGGGGGAGGGGGAGTCCAAAGTTGCCAGGCTGAGTGTGGGGTGCTGGGCACTGAGTGTTGGGGTGCCTCTGGGGCGGGGGCCCTGTCCCCCCCTGACCCTGGCACAGCACTGAGATCTGTGTCCCCCCCTCCCAGGCACCAGCGAGGGGCAGCCGGGGCTGCGTCCATCCCTGGGGCTGTCGCTGGCACCCTGGAGGGAGTCGAGCCTGGATGGGGCCGGCGGGCAGAGCAAGGTGACCACTTGGGGGTGGGGTCTGGCCACCATCCCCAGCCCCAGTGCCTGACACCAGGGCAGATGGGCAGATGGGCTGGCTCCTTCCCTGACACCTTCTTTCCTCTCCCCTCCTCCAGGATGGTGCTTACGGGGGCCACAGTGCCACGCTACCCCGTAACTACAAGGTGTCCCCGCTGGCGGGCGAGCGGCGGGCGGAGGGACCCTTTCGACGCTCGGGACCCGGCACCCTGCCCCGCAGCTGGCACTTCTCCCAGCAGCCTGTCTCCCGCATCCCCGTGCCCCCCCAGGGTGGGCGGCCCCCCCGCCACAAACCTTTGCCCCTTTCCATGATCTTCAAGCTGCAAAACGCTTTTTGGGAGCAAGGGGTCGGCGGTCCCCGGGGGCTTCCCCTGGTCCCCCCCGCCGGTCCACGTGCACCCCAAAAGCAGCCCCAGCTCCCGGTGCTGCCCCAGGCCCCCCCGGCGCTGACTGGGGGTGAAGGTGAGGTGCCTGTGGGGGGGGTCTGGAGTGGGGAGACATAGGGGTTAACTGGGGTGATCTGTGCGTAGCAGGACGTGGGTTTGGGGGGGACCAGGGGGCTGCAGCATGAGGGGTACAGACTTTTGGGGGGTGGGCGAGGCAATGGGGCTGCAGCACGCTGAGATGGGGGAGTTTGGGGGGGGGGTCCATGGGGTTCTGGTGTGCTGACCCACATAGGGTCACTCCAGGGTGGGAGGTTATGGTGCTGACCCCAGCCCCTGCTCTGACAGGATCTGGGCGCCCCGTGCCCCCTGAGACCGTTCTGCCAGAGGGGGAGCCGGAGCTGGAGCGGCTGCTTCAGGGTGGGGAGGCTGAGGGGTTGGAGCGGCCGCTCAGCCCCACACGGCTGCAGCCCCTGCTGCCCCCCGAGGCCCAGCGGGTCCCCGAGTTCGAGGAGGTGGCACGGGTGCTGGCCGAGATGCCCCGACCCCTCAAGCGCCGTGGTTCCATGGAGCAAAGCCCAGGACCGGCACTGCCACCCAGCCGTACCCGCCAGTACCAGCAGCTCATCACCCGCCTCCTGCACCGCCCGCCCCGCCGCGACGAGCCCTTGGCTCCCGGTGACACCGGTGCCTCGTCCGACCTGCCACCCCCTGCTCCGGCGGCTCCTGAGGCTCGGCCACCCTGCCACAGCCCCCCACCGCAGTCCCCCAGCAGCCCAGCACCTGCCCTGGTAAGTATCTGCAGTCTCTGGGGTGCCACGGTGTCCCATGGAGTCACCCGAGGTGCCACGAGGTGCCCACTGTCCCTTAGAGCCCCACGAGGTGCCACGAAGTGCCCACTGTCGCTTAGAGCCCCCCAAGGTGCCACGAGGTGCCTGGTGTCCCTTGGATCCCTCTGGAGGTGCCACAAGGTGCTTGGTGTCCCTTGCAGCCCCCCAAGGTGCTGCAAGATGCCCAGCGTCCCTTCGAGTCCCCTGAGGTGCCAGGCAGTGGTTGCTGTCCCCAGGGCTTCCCCCAGTGTCCCCAGAAATGGCAAGCAGCGCCTGGTGCCACCAGACGTGGCCCTGCAGTCCCCATGGGTGCACTGTGGTGCCAACCAGTGCCCCGGGAGGTGTCCCCAAGGTCCCCCGGGTGCCAAAGAGCACTGGGTGCCCCGGGAGGTGTCCCCAAGGTCCCCCGGGTGCCGAAGAGCACTGGGTGCCCCGGGAGGTGTCCCCAAGGTCCCCCGGGTGCCGAAGAGCACTGGGCGCCCCGGGAGATGTCCCTGGGGTCCCCCGGGTACCGTACAGCGCCGGGTGCCTCGTCGTTGTTCCCCAGCCCCCCCTGACCCCCCGGCTGCCGCAGGAGCTGCGCTCGGCCCTGCGCGACCCCTCCTCGCCCCGCAGGCGCCCTGGGGCCCGCGTGCGCCTCAACCCCTTGGTGCTGTTGCTGGATGCGGCCCTGACTGGGGAGCTGGATGTGGTGCAGCAGGCGGTGGCTGAGGTGGGAGAGGGGACCGTGGGGACAGGGCAGTGGGGACGAGGGCTGGGGTGGCGAGGGCTGGGGGGCGAGGTGATGGGGGACAGGGTGGCAGGGAGAGTAGTGTGCTTGGTGCTCGGGGATGGCAGGGGCTGGGGGTGGCAGGGGGGTGTCGGGGAACGGCAGCGGGGGTGGCAGAGGGTAGCGGCATGGGGACAGGTGTACGTGTCCCCAGCTGAACGACCCCAGCCAGCCCAACGACGAAGGCATCACGGCACTGCACAACGCCATCTGCGGCGCCAACTACAGCATCGTCGACTTCCTCATCGCCAGCGGGGCCAACGTCAACTCCCCCGACAGCCACGGCTGGTGGGATGGGGACGGGGACCTATGGACGCAGGGGCGGGGGGACGGGGGACCCCATAGCCACGGCTGGTGGGGCGGGGACCCACTGACAAGGTGAAGGGGGGCATGGGGGACCCTGCAGCTGCGGCTGGTGGGATGGGGACATGGACCCACTGATACGGGGTGGGGACATGGGGGACCCCCAGCCACAGCTACTGGGGCAGAGGGTGGGACTTGAGGACCCCACAGACATGGAGGAGTGGGGACACCTGGGACCCCCAGACCCCCAGAGCCAGAGGAGATGGCGACAGGTACCCCAAGAACCCCCACAGCCATGGGGAACAGGGATGAGGACCCCACTCCCCCCCCTCTCCCCCAGAGCCTGGGGTGATTGGGGATAGGGAGAGAGGGAGACAGGGACCCCAATAACCCCCCAAAAACCCTGGGTGAGCAGGGACAGGGATGGGGACCCCAGTTACCCCCAACAGCCCTTGGTGACGGGGGACGGGGAGGGACGGGGGACCCCGACCACCCTGTAACTGAGGGCAAAGGGGGTCCCTCCTCCCTAGGACACTGGGGGAGGGTTGCAGGGGAGCCCATCCTCTGCCCACCCCCCCAAAAAAATTCCCCCCATCCCGACGGTGCCAGGACGCCGCTGCACTGTGCAGCCTCTTGCAATGACACGGGGGTGTGCGTGGCCCTGGTGCGCCATGGAGCCGCCATCTTTGCCACCACCACCAGTGACGGCAGCCTGGCCGTGGAGAAGTGTGACCCGTACCGGGAGGGCTACGCCGACTGCTACAACTACCTTACTGGTACCAGGGCACGGAGGGGCACTGGGGGAACTGGGAGTATATGGGGACATGGTGGGGGTATGGGTACTGGGAGGGGGTGCTGGGCAGGTATGGTTATTGGTGGGTTGTGGGTACTGGGAGGGGGTATTGGGATGGTATGGGTACTGGGAGAAGGAATGTGAGTACTGGGAGGGGATTCTGGGGTGGTATGGGTACTGGGAAGGATTACGGGACACATATGGGTACTGAGGGGGTGGTACTGAGCAGGTATGGTTACTGGTGGGGTGTCGGCACTGGGAGGGAGTACTGGGGTGGTACGGGTACTGGGAGAAGGAATATGAGTACTGGGAGAGGATTCTGAGGTGGTATGAGTACTGGGAGGGGATCCTGGAATGGTATGGGTACTGGGAGAGGATACTAGGCATGTATGGGTACTAGGAGGGTGTACTGGGCAGGTTATGGGTACTGGGAGGTGGTCCTGAGAGGATATGGGTGTTGGGAGGGGATATTGGGGGTATACAGGTACTGGGAGGGGATACTGAGCAAGTATGGATACTGGGAGGAGGTATTGGGGGTATACAGGTACTGGGGGGGTATGGGTACTGGGAGAAGGTATATGAGTACTGGGAGGGGGTACTGGGGTGGTATGGGTACTGGGAGAAGGTTTGTGAGTACTGGGTGGGAGGTATTGCGGGGTATGGGTACTGGGAGGAGGGATATGGGTACTGGCAGGGTGTTTCAGGTGAATATGAGTACCGTGAGGGGATACTGAGAGGGTATGGGTATTGGGAGGGAATATTGGGGATATATGAGTACTGGGAGGGTGTACTGGGGTGGTCTGGGTACTGGGAGGGGGTATCACGTGTATATAGGTACAGGGAGGAGATACTGGGCTGGTGTGGGTACTGGGAAGGGGTATTGGGAGGGATACAGATACTGGGAGGGGATACCAGGACAGGCACGGGTTCAGAGCAACAGGGTGCCAGGGGTGCAGTGCCATGGGGAGTGTTTGGGGGGGGGGTCAGGGTGCTGACGTTCGTGTCCCCGCAGAGGTGGAGCAGAGCATGGGGGTGCTGAACAGCGGGGTGGTGTATGCACTGTGGGACTACAGCGCCGAATTCGGGGATGAGCTGTCCTTCCGCGAGGGCGAGCCCATCACCGTCCTGCGCCGCCAGCCCCAGGAAGAGCTCGACTGGTGGTGGGGGTCCCTTTATGGCCATGAGGGCTACGTCCCCCGGAACTATTTTGGGGTGAGTCTGGGGGGGTATGCCAAAGTACCCATGGCCCCAGGGGGGTCCCACAGCACCCACAGCCACCCCATAGCACCAGGAGGGTACCCACAGCACTCACGGCCCCAAGGGGGGACCTGTGGCACCCACATCCCTTAGGGGGTCCCACATCGCCCATTGCCCCAGGGGGGTCCCACAGCACCCGTGGCCACCCCATAGCTGCAAGGGGGTACCCACAGCACCCCTGGCCCCAAGGGGGACCCTTGGGACCCTCAGCACCCACATCCCTCAGGGAGTCCCCCATTGCTCATGGCCCCAGGGGGGTCCCACAGCACCCACGGCCACCCCACAGCCCCACTGTGGCCCTGAGGGCAGATTTCATGGCCTCCCTGGCCCCTCCATGGCTTGTGGTCCTAGGGGGCTGGGTCGGGGGGGAACCTTCCCCCTGACACCCTCCCCTTCCCCCAGCTCTTCCCCAGGGTGCGGCCGCAGCGGAAGAAGGTCTGAGGGGGGGCCCTGAGGACACGAGGTGGCCCTGAGCCGGCCCCGGCCCCCCCAGCCGCTCGGATGCATGGGTCCCCCTTGCTGGCGGGCACCTCTTTGGCTGCCACCCATCCCGTCCCCCCCTGTCCGAGCAAGGCACCGGGGTGCTGCCTTCCCCCCCCCCCGGTGTCACATATTCCCCCCTGGCTGGTGACAGCGGGTGTCACCCCACGGTGTTGGCTTTTCTGGGGAGTAAAGAGCCTTCGGCTGCGTTGGGTCCGTCCTCTGCATCGCAGGGGGGTGGTGGGGGCTGTGGGGACTGAGGGTGACACGGGTGGGGACACCCTGCATCAGACTGGGGGGGTGACATGGATGGGGACACTATTTGGGACTGGAGTGGGGTACACAGGTGGGGACACCCTGAATCGGACTAGGAGGGGGTGACATGAGTCGGGACACCCTGAATCGGACTGGGAGGGGGTGACACAGGTGGGGACACCCCGCTTGGGACCAGAGGGGTGACACAGGTGGGTGCCATGGGCAGGCAGGTACTGAGCCATTCCCCAGGGAAGTGGTGCTCTGTCACACCTAAGGGTGACCACCGTCCCTCCGAACGTCCTCCCCCCTTCCTCCTGCCCCCTCCCAGCTTTTATAGCTGAGCACGAGGCCACATGGTCTGGGATGTCCCTTCTTTAATCCTGGCCGGTTTTAGGTAATTTATCTGCAACCTGTCATGAAAAGATGGTGTGGTGGGTTGACCCTGGCTGAACACCTGGTGCCCACCAAAGCCGTTTGATCACTCCCCCCTCCTCAGCTGGACAGGGGAGAGAAAATATAACAAAGGGCTGGTGGGTCAAGATAAGGACTGGAGAGATCACTCACCAATTACTGTCATGGGCAAAACAGACTCAGCTTGCGGAAGATTAACTCAATTTATTACCAATCAACCAGAGCAGGGTAATGAGAAATAAAACCAAATCTCAGAACACCTTCCCTCCACCCCTCCCTTCTTCCTGGGCACAACTTCACTCCCAGATTCTCTACCTACCCCCCCAGTGGCGCAGGGGGACGGGGAATGGGGTTTACGGTCAGTTCATCACACATTATCTCTGCCCCTTCATCCTCCTCGGGGCAGGACTCTTCCCCTGCTCCAGTGTGGGGTCCCTCCCATGGGAGACAGTCTTCCACAAACTTCTCCAATGTGGGTCCTTCCCATGGGCTGCAGTTCTCCATGAACTGCTCCAGCGTGGGTCCCTTCCACGGCGTGCAGTCCTTCAGGAGCACACTGCTCCAGCATGAGTCCCCCACGGGGTCACAAGTCCTGCCAGAAAACCTGCTCCGTGGGCTCCTGTGTCCACAGATCTGCAGGTCCTGCCAGGAGCCTGCTCCGGCGCGGGCTTCCCACGGGGTCACAGCCTCCTTCAGGCATCCCCCTGCTCCGGTGTGGGGTCCTCCCCGGGCTGCAGGTGGAGATCTGCTCCCCCGTGGACCTCCCTGCGCTGCAGGGGGACAGCCTGCCTCACTGTGGTCTTCATCACCAAGGGCTGCAGGGGAATCTCCGTTCTGGCGTCTGGAGCACCTCCTCCCCCTCCTTCTTCGCCAACCTGGGGGTCTGCAGGGCTGTTTCTCTTACATCTTCTCACTGTCTCTCCAGCTGCCATTTCTGTCTGTCCCAGCAACTTTTTTTCCTTCTTAAATGTGTTATCCCAGAGGCGCTACCACTATCACCGATGGGCTCAGCCTTGGCTGGCGGCAGGTCCGTCTCAGAGCCGCCTGGTATCGGCTCTGTCGGACACAGGGGAAGCTTCCAGCAGCTTCTCGCAGAAGCCACCCCTGTAACCCCCCCGGCTACCAAAACCTTGCCACGCAAACCCAATACAGATGGTCGAGCCCTTGGTTGGCATTTTGTCTGTAGAGACTCAAGTTTTGAATCTGAGGGTTTGGCATCCAAGTGCCAAATAAGAGTATTTATGGGTTGGACTTTTAATATATCCATGCCTAATATTTTTAAGGGCCTGAGCACAGCTGTGGGTCTTCGTGTTCTTCGATTCGTCGGGGTTAACTTTATCTGAGCTACTGGGAACTGTTGCCTTTTTCCAGCAATTCCTTGTTAGATAAACGCTTTTTCGAGGTTTCTGGATGAAGCCAGGATCATCCTTCACTTTAATCATCGATACTGAGATTCCTCTGGCTATGAGTAAAGAGAATATCTATTGGTCACCACTCATGGTATATGAGGCCTTTTACTACTATTCATTCCAAAAATTTTGGCCACATGGGAAGGGTCATTGGATCTGCCTGGGCCAGCAGCTGGGATTTCCTCCCTCATTTCACCTTAGTTGGGTGTTCCTCCCTTAGTTCCTTATGATTCTGACCTGCCTTTGCCCTTTGGGACCATCCTTACCCTCTCTTCCTTCCAATGGACTGCCATCTCAGGGGTTCCTTGTAAAGGCCATCCACTTCTGCAGCCCCCGAGCCATCGTGGTCTTCCGGTTGTGGCTTCCACCACGTCACACTGGGGCCAGGCTCAGTATCCACCCAGGCAGCCCAAGGAGGGGGAAGGTTGTAGCCCCACGGTCTGTCCAGTCGTCTCACAGCACCAATTATTGAAGATAATTGAAATATTCTACTTCACTTCCATTCCATTCCATTCCATCTCATCTTTTATCCCATCCCATGCTATTCTATTCTGTTCTGTTCTGTTCCGTTCCATCTCATCTCAGTCTCTTCTATCTCATTTTTTATTCTATCCCATCCCATGTCATGTCATGTCATGTCATGTCATGTCATGTCATTCCATTCCATTCCATTCCATTCCGTTCCATCTCATCTTATTTTATTCTATCCCATCCCATTCCATGCCATCCCATCCCATCCCATCTCATGCTATTCTCTTCTCTTTTCTCTTCTCTTCTCTTCTCTTCTCTTCTCTTCTCTTCTCTTCTCTTCTCTTCTCTTCTCTTCTCTTCTCTTCTCTTCTCTTCTCTTCTCTTCTCTTCTCTTCTCTTCTCTTCTCTTCTCTTCTCTTCTCTTCTCTCATGCTGTTCTATTCTAGAGGGAGGGAGGAGGGTTGGGCTCCTGGGCACGGTGTGCTGGCCCTCCAGAGAAGCAGGGCTTGCTGGTGGCCGGGAGGGCTGGAGCTGCTGCTGGTGGGACGCTGGAGTGCAGCCCTCGCATGGTCCCTGCTCGGGGACAGCAGGAGCCCTCTCACCAGGGCCAATGAGGCCATGCCAGCCCCGCCGATTCTGGATGCCTTTGCTGACACAAGTCCCCGGCTGACAGTAGGGACAAGAGTCCCAGCAAGGGGGAAGCTCTTTACCATGTCTTTCATGGTGGTCAGACGCAGTAAGGAGGAGATCTTATCTTCCCCATGGAGCCGCGGTGCTTTAGCCTTTAGCATTGACCTGCCTAAACAGCGGGGGGGACACAGAAGAGTCAGTAAGACACAGCAGCTTTGCCAGCAAGCTTACCGAACGGCCCTGAGAGCTGCTTGCAAGATGGCAGGACAAAAGCGGTCAAGGAGGTTTCTGGAGGGTGTCAGGAGCAGCTTCTTGCTCCAGGCACTGGAGGGGCCAGCTGTGGTGGTGCACAGATGGATCAGCTCTTCACTAACAGGGCAGACGTGGCTTTGGCTGTGGGGACTGCAAAACAGCGGGGTTCAAGATCCTGAAAGCAGGGAGGAAGGAGAGCAGCGGAGAAGAGGTCCTGGACTTCAGGAGAGCACTCAGGTTCTGCAGCAAAATGACAGCTGGTATGCTACGGGGAGCAGCTGTGAGGGGCAAAGGAGGTCAGGAAGAGAAGCAGATGTCTGTGTGCAGAGGGATGAAGCCTACCACAACTCCCCTTACTTTTTTGATTATGCATGAATTCATGGAGGAGCGAAACAGCAGCAGAAGCCTCACAGCTTATTTGTTTCTTGGAAGAGCGGAAAAGGAGGAGATGTCCCAGCAGCTGTCCCAGGATTGGGATCTGGACGTCTCCATAGCAGACAGGGCCGTACGTGTCCTGTCCAAAGCGGTGCCAAGCCTGGGCGAGGGAGGCAGAACAGCAGAAGGGTTGAGGGCAGGCAGCTGGTGGCAAAGCCCTGAACCCAAGAGCGTGCCCAGGGCTGGATCCCTGGTGAGTCAGGGCTTTGCAGGGCCATGCCGGCCACGGCTCCCAAAGCAGCTAGCTGGGCAGCAGCCCCGCGTGGGGAGAGCTGCAGGCTGCTCTGGTGTGCAGGGAGGGGGAGATGGCCTGGCTGGAGGGTGCCTGGCTCCTCACCTTCAGTGTGGAATTCTTGGCCAGCAAAAGGCTCAGACCCTTAATCCTCCCTATGGCCCTCTCCTGCACAGCTGCTCTCTCAGAGTTGGTGAAGTTCAGCAGCATCTGGGAAGAGAGAAGCTGCTGGTGTGCCCTGGGAGCAGACATGGCCTCCAGCAGAAGCAGCACTGCTCGGCTCCCGGGCTGGACTCTCACAGTCCGTCAAGGCTGCCTGGGATCTCGAGCAAAGCCTGTAGCGGGGTTCCTGCCCCTAGGGTCCCTCGCAGGCTTAGGACAAATTCCCCCGGGCCAACCCTGTGGCCGGGCAGGAAGGCAGATGCCACCCTCTGCAGGCACCGTGCTCCAGAAGCGCCTGCTGGGCTGCCCCTGGTTACCACGGGAGGCGGGCAGCCTCCCTGCAGCGTGCTCTCTCTGCATGGCACTGGGGTGAGGACCGTGCACTCCAGAGTGGACACCCCCTTCCCCCCAGGGTGAGGAACAGCCCCTGTGAAGCCCCGCCTTTCACATGCCAGACCTGAAAGATACTCTGCAGCTGCTCGCTGACTCTGGTGGCAGAACAGCGGCGCACCATCGTCTCCAGCATGGTGTCCATGGCTTGCAGGGTCTGCAAGGAGGACAGAGAGTTGTGGCAGTGATTCTGCTGTCCCTCCCACGCCCCGGAGACTGGTCTGAACTCTCAGCGCCAAGGGAGGACTCCCGCGGTGCCTCCCGGTGCCCGGGAGAGACCCGGGGGCAGACAGTCTGCTGTGTGCAGAGCAGTCTGTGGCGTTGGATGTGGCCAGGCCCATGGGAAGGGCACAAAGGGATGAGGGTGGGAAAGCAAAGCCGAGCCCCTGCCCTGCCTTGGATCTCTGGTCGTATCGCAGCACAGGGTGGCCAGGGAACAGCCCAGAGGGACTGGGGGCTCCTGGGGCTCACCCAGCCCTTACCTGGCCATAGAAGTAATTCTCCAGGCTCCTCATTTCCTCTTCTGGAGGAAGCAGGAAGACACTCGTGAAGCAGGTGTGTAGGAGGATGTTCTCTTTGCCCTCCAGCGCCGTCGGCACTGAGCTGCAAAGAGAGAGAGGGGCCAGTTGGACACTGATGTCGGGAGCAGTGCCTCGAGGCCTCGTGCAGGTGGACACAGACCTCTGGGGCAGGGGTCCCCAGGAGGGACGGGCAGGTACCTCAATTCGGTGATGGCAAGCATGGCTTGCTGCCGCACTGCGCTGCACACCTGGTCCCTCGGCTCCTCTTCCAGCAGCAGCTGCAGAGCACAACCGGGATGGGACCTGGCAGCTGCCAGCACCCAGTGCCACCAGACCCAAGCCCTGCCCAAGGGCTGTCCTCAGAGGGTGCCGGTGCCGGGGGGCCTTGCCACCTTTCCCAGATCTGCCGGGTGTCCCCTCACCTTGATATTCTCTGCCAGCTCGTATCTCTGGCAGTAGACATCCAGGCACTGTGACAAGGTATAGTACCTGTTGCTTTGGCACAGGTTGCAAATGTCCCTCAGGAACTTAATCTTCTGGCCCTCCTCCTGGCAGCCGGGGGACAGAGAGACCAACAGGGAGCGTTAGAGTTGGGGACACACGGCCAGTGGGACCAGAGCACTGGGGGTGCAGTGCTGCGCAGGAGGCCTGGCAGAAGCTGCTCTGCCCAGCCAGCACACCTCCAGCAACCTGGCAGCAGAGCCCCTGTCAGCCGACGCCAGCACAGCTGCGTTCGAAATGGCCACGGTTACCTTTTCTGGGCTGCTGACAAAGGCCTGGATGAAGTCCACGATTTCCTGTTCCTCTTTGTACATGGGTAACTGTCTGATACCTAACAAAGGAGGAGAGCAGGGAGGGCTGTAGAGAGAGTCCGGCGGCGGGAGAGAGCAGAGGAAGGAGCTCAGCCCTCCTTGCAGCCTCGTGCCCGGTCCCCTGGCGCAGTCTTCCCATGTGTGTCAGGGCTGGAGAGTGCAGGGCAGACAGGCTTCTGTGATGCTGGAGCACAGTGCGGCGGGGAAAGCCCCCAGTGCATTGGGCTGAGGAACTGCCTTGCAGATAGGCAGGAAAGGTCCCCATCCCACAGCATCGCTGCCTGCTGCCAGCTCAGCTGCCTCTCTCTGCCCGTGCCCCGGAGCAGGAGCAGGGTCCCCTCTGCTCTCTCCCTCCTTGGGAGAGGCTGTGCTGGGGCCAGCTCCCAGCTGCCTGAGTCACTCAGGCAGCATCATGCCCACCACCCATGGGACCCACGCTGCCAGCACGCCGGGGAAAACGGCGATCCTGGCGTCGAGCAGGGTGCGGTCGCTGGCCCCAGCCCTGCCCAGAGCGTCGGGGCGCCTCACTCACCAGTCAGCAGCGGCTGGACCATGCACAGCTCGTCGGGCTCCGGTGGAGACCTGCTCTCCTGGGGAGCCCTGTCCTCCTCCCAGGCCACCCTGGGGCGGCTGGGGGGTCTCTGCGCCATCCTGCGGGATGGAGGGAAGGGGTAGGGCTGGGCAAGGGGGAAGCTTCGGCGAAATGCCTCGGCCTCACCGGGGACAGCGGGGAAAGACGTGGGCTGTGCTCGGGGGCTCCTCGCCTGCTTCGTGCTCCTGCCCTGTCCTGTCACCATCCTGCTGGACACTGCAGGCTGGGGGCTGCAGCTGTGCTGATCACATGTGGTGCAGTGCAGGGGTCCCACTGTGACTGGGCAGGGAGGGCCGGGGCTTCCCCTGGTGGGGGAGCAAGGGGCCGGCTCAGCCCTAGGCACCTGGGGGCTCTCAGGGTGCCTCCAGACCCCCTTTGCCCTCGGGACCTCCCTGTTGCCCTCTGGTGTGTCCCACAGCCCCATGTTCAGACATCCCGGCGTGCCCCCAGGACACCCCTTTCCTTATGGCGCACTGTAGAGCCCCACCTCTCCCCCTCGCCGGCATTAAGTGTGTAAGATTCGCTCTTACGCCAGCTCTCCTTCCCCAGACTGTGGTGCCATCTCCCAGCTTCTGCTGCTCTCCAGGTCTCTGCAGAAGCCCTCATCACCACCGCAGAGCTCCTCAAGTGGAAGGAGCTCAAACACCTGGTGCAGACACAGCAGACATGGAGGACTGGAGAGTGCTTGGTGAGGACAAGCCCCAGGGCCTGGGGACCCTGGCCCATCTGGGCCTTGCAGTGGGATGGAGGGGTCCCAGCACCCCTTGGACCCCTCTGCCTGTGGCTCTCTCTCAAACTCACTCCCACAGAGCTCCTGGCTGGGAGACGAGAATGGCCTGGGGGGGACGGGGAACGAGGGCTGCCGGGAGGAGGGACTGCTCCGGCCAGCTGGGGAGGCTCTGTGACATGCCCGTACCCTTGTGCCCTCTCGCTCTCTCTCTCCAGCTGGTGCAGGACAGGAGCAGGGCGGAAGAATACTTGAGCCAGAGCCTGCCGTACCTGGGGGACGCTCAGGCCACCTTGCGAGAGGTGGCCGTGAGGTTCATCGGTGAGCCACAGCCCCCGGGGTCCCTCTTTTGGCAGAGCCCCAGCTGTCCCGCGCGGGGCCTTAGCCTCCCTCTCCCACCCCTGCCCACGCAGGTGGGCTTGGTGGCCGCCTTGCGCAGTCCCACCCCCCTCGGCTACTGGTCTTCCCTGGGCTCAGCCCTGGCGAGGGGGAGGAGGGCGTGCAGCCCAGGCGGCAGGGCTGGGGCTGTGCTGCTGGGAGCATGCTGGGGAGCGGGAGGTCTGACGACGCTCTGTGCCTAGGGCTTGCTGCGCGGCCCCTGAGGGACCAAAGCAGGGAGAAGCTGGCTGAGATCGACAGGGGTGAGTAGGGAGCATGGTCTGGAGGGGACGCCTGGGGGTCTCTGCAGACACGGGGGGTCATCTCGGCTCTGTTTCTTTCGGTTGCAGCTCTTCAGCCCATGCAAGAAGACAGCGAACCCGCCATCGGTTCCCTGGCGCTTCAGACCATCTTCATCCTGAACTCTCCAAGGGTGCAGCAGACATGGGGACGCAGCCTGCGAGCACTGTGCTGCGGGTGCTGCTGAGCCAGGCAGAGGTGCAGCTTTCCTCGGGAAAGCGGCTGTATTTTAATAAAGCTGGAACAACAAGCCCAAACCCACAGTGTCCTTCAGCTGTCGCGTGCTGAGCAGACAGCGTCATCCCTGGCCTGTCCCGCTGCCTGCAGGACAGCTCGCCCCTCGGCACGCCCTGGCCCCAGGCTTGTTTTGCACGTTTACCCCTCGGCGAGTCTTTCTCCAGAAGAAGCCGCGTTTGTTCACCCCCTGGGGAAGTCTTTTCCTTAGGGAGGCAGAGGGCAAAGGGGAAATGGCAGCCCCCGAAGGAACTGGGATTGCCCGGAGAGCTGCCTGACGCCCACACTTGCCAGCAGCCCTCCAGAAGTTCTCCTTTGCTTCAGTCCCAGAGTCCTTCCCCACGCACAGCAGCCTGGCGTGCGGGGATGCTGCTTTGAACGACGGCCCTGGGAAGGCCTCAGGTCGCAGCCCCATCTCATGGCCCTGCAGCAACCCTGCTCACGCTTCCCCTCCCACAGCTCAGCTGAGACCCAAGAGGAGAAGCAGAGGTGTGCCACAGGGGCCTGCAGTCCCCTCCGTCACGCAGCGAGGGTAGGGCGCAGGAAGGGTGCGCCCAGCTCCGGCCATCCTGTGGCTCTCCAGGCATCCCAGCGAGGCCCCAGCATCCGCTGTTGCTGCTTCACCACTTCCCCGCCCCATGATGGACTCGGGAGGGTTTCCAAGCAGAGTCCAGACGTGATAAGGGGGCAACTGCGGGGGGACTAGAGGACAAACAGAGTGCCTCCGTCACCATGAATGCCTCACAAGTGGTCCTCTGGAGACCAGGGGGCTCCTAAGAAGGCTGGACGAGCAGCAGAAGGCTCTGGGGCATCACAAAGACCTATGGAGGAGTGCCGAGGGGACTGAAGTGGTGTATTGTAGAGCTAGGGGACCAGGCCCCCAGTGCAGTGGGGCTTCTTAGGGTGCTAGAGGTCCCGCAGAGGGGCCTGGGGGGCAATGAAGGCCTCAGGAGGGATCCTGAGAGGCCTAGAGCGATGCTGAGACAGCTAGAGGGCAAACGGAGGAGTGTGCCCGAGAGCCCTCCACTGGCCCCAGTGAAGGCCAACGGTGGGCTTTTGTGTGCAATGAGGGCCAAGGGCCGGTTCCTGAGGCTCCAAGGGAGGGCGCAAGGAGGCTAAGAGAGGGCTGCTGCGGGGACCAGTGGGCAAACTGAGGCTTCTAGAGCACATCAGAAGGCGCACTGGGGTGCTGAGAGGTTCCAAGGGGGCAACTGTGTCAGGCTGAGGCAAGCCCAAGCCATCCTCCTCTCTTTGCCCCCACAGAGGCTGAAGTGCAGCCCTGCCACACGGGCCCAGGGCTCCTTCACCCCGGTGGTACCACACAGCCATCCCCCCGTGGGCAGCAGGCAGCCGCGGCCGGCCTGAACGCATGCGTGCGTAGCAGCTTCGGCAGTGCCGGTACCAGAGTGCTGAGGCGGCATTCCTGCTCCGCCACTGCAGCACCTGGTGGGCAACAGCTGCCATTTCCCCCCCGCTTCCCACCCTGCTGCCCTGACAAGCTCCGAAGCCGTGGTGGAGGCACCAGGCTCCTCGTGGAGCGGAGGGGAGAGATGGCAGTCCCGAGGCACAGAGTGAGGGGCAGAGGCCGCGGTCTCCTGTGGAAGAGCAATGTTCCTCCCAACTTCAGCCACGTTCACCGGGAGAGGCCAATGCTCCAAACGACAGCAGCGAGGGGAGGCAGCAGGAATGAGGGCGGGTGAGAAGGAGCATGGCCTTTATTCTTTCCCTGCCTCAACTACTGCTCCACTGTTGCCCCCTGCTCACCTAAGGTTATCCTTTACAGCACTGGTTATGTCATCCCCCCATTTTTTTCCCCTCCACAATCTTTCTGAAGGAGTAATTGCTTCAGAAGCAGCTTCCTGCTGCTTTCCACATTTTTATGCTTCTATTATAGAGACGTCAGGAGTTAAGAGTCATTCTCCAATAGCCTCAACCTCTTAAAACAACCTGGAGAAACACACCAAACCCCAATTCCATTTCCAAGGGAGAAATACTTAAATCCAGTATGCCCCTGCTAATGCATGCAGAGAAGGATGATGCTAGCACAGCTCATACTGGTTTGACGCTCTTCTAACGATAAGATGGACAACCTGGGAGCAAGAGAGAACAGCAGTTACAGAATGGACTAACACGCCGTCTCTGCCTGTGGTCCAAGAGCCAGCAAAAGGGGTAGGCTTGGCTGCTGTGATACCTGTGTTAGGTACATACATGCTATGAAGTGTCAAAATACAGCATTTGCAGCTACAGTCCCTGAACCCCACCTGATGCTGCTCAGCCACGCAGCATTTTCATGTTTAACAAGTAGGAACCAAATAAAAGGGCATGACAGAAATTGCTACTGGCAGAAAATGGCAGGATATTACCAATAAACAGATTTAATGTACAGGTGGGTTGAGCCACTCATGATACTCATAGCAATCAGGCTGCAGTGATTAAGAAAACCATGTTCAAATTCCAGCATTGAATTTTGTGTCTGGCCAAAGACGAGTTAAATTTGCTGTCTGGAATAGGTGGGGATTACAAGAGCATTTCAAATCAGTGACCATAGGCAGGTTCAGGTGGTTGTACCTTAGGAGTGCCAGTGATGAGTCTGCGGCCCTGGAAGGCAGACAGAAGCCAGAAGAAAATCCAGGAAAGCACGGACACAGTCATCATCATCTACATAACAAGAAGCATCCATTTGCACAGTTGCACATATAGCTTTTTTTTTTTTTTTTTTAAGAAAACTAACATAAGTGTAGCTGCATAGTCTTACCTCACTGTCACAAATATGCCTGATAACAGAATCCCTTCAAATTACTTTTTCCTCCATTTATGGTTGAGTATCAAAACAGAACATAGGCCTCAGCAAATCTGTGCATCACAGAAACATCAAAAAATGCCTCATACTTCAGTAGTTTGTAAGACTAACTATTAAAATTTAGTACTTAATTCCTGTGTGGTTAAACAGCATTTGGCTGTCTGCCAGGTAACTTTTCTTGGTCCATTCTTTCATATCCAAACAGGAGAAATATTTCAAGTCTGTTAAAGGGACAATCTTAGGAAAAATACTTTTCTTTCTGTTAATTGCTAAGTTGCGACACAATCACCTTAAAAGACACAAGCCAGTCCCTCAGCTTGCAAGCCTCTCCTGTCAATTGCTTTCACATTCCATTTCTTGAGGTTTAATAAATAAAAGGTATTCATGTTTTCTCTTGTTTTGCTTTCAAAGCCAAGTATCAAAACAACGCCAAAAAAAATCACCAACCAATGAGGATGGCAGAAGGGACATTTTGTTTAGTTGAGGTCACTGGCTCCTTGTAGGCTTTGTAAAAGTTATTTCAAAACCTAAACTTCAGGCCCATCTTGATCTGACAGTATCCCTTGAAACAAAAGGAACATTTCATTATTCAATATGATGTGTTAAAATTACTTGACCAGACACATTCACATAATTCATCTATCAGCCACTTACATTACACTTCATGCATTATTACAGAAATAAGAGACTGATATAAAAGCCATCTGAAGATGCAGTGTCACAGTGAGATAGTGCAGTGTGCCTCAGCACACAGAAGCTTTAATCTGTGGGTCCTCAATCAACAACTTTACCAACAAAAAAGAAAAAAAAAGACCTTCACCAGTACACTTTCAGAGGGGGAGACTATGGCATGGTTTTCAGCATAGCAAAAACGTGCACAGTGAAACACATCTAATTTCAACTGGTTTGTGAAGTTTTACAATTTAGAAAGAACAAAACCAGGTCATCTTCCTGCCCAAACAAAGCTAAATCTGACTACCAAGAACAAGAGGAGGTTTCTCAAAGGCACAGTCTCGACAGATAACAGCTGTTACAAAGCAAACAACATGAGTTCGTATTTCTGTGCCACTGAATAATTGAGAGAATATGCTAAAGTACTTAAAGTACTTCAATTTTCTGTCTCCTTTTTTAAGAGGTTTTTTTTTTTTTTCTACTGTGGGCAACCTCTGCTAATTTTACTTGTTTTGTGAGCAGCACATATACAACATACCTATGGCAAAAAATAACTCAGTATTGAGAAACTAGTAACTTCTTAGAACAAATCATTCCTTGAAGAGATGAGTAGTTTAAGCTGCTAAGTGACTCTGCTGTGAGAAAGGAAGTCTGAGGATCCTGAGAGCACAATTTTGCTGCTGGTTGGTAACCAAATGAAAAAATAGTGCATTTCACCAAAGTCAAACCTAGTAGAATTTAGCTATGCTGCTGCCTTGATACCAGAGGTGTACGCTATAAAAGAACCAGTAAAAAAATCTTGTAAATCACACACTTATATTTAATATATTGAAACAAAATAGTTAAGAATGCAAGAACTGTATACAGATTAAAAAAATATTTTTTAAACCATCTGATCTTAAAAATAGACAATAGTAGTGAAGCTTAAAATACAACCACTCGCATTAAAATGTTTCAAGCAATACCACCTTGGTGTGTCCTGTTCCATCAAATGGCCATTAAGATAACGGATCAGTTGTTAAAAAGGTTGTGTTGGTTGGAGTCACTTTTTCACAATCCAAATCTACAACAGTTTTTCCTTTGATGGAAGAGCCCGAGCATTCCTGGTGCAAACTTTCCCGCCTCTCTGCAAGTTTAGAAGTGGATCGAGCCATCGAGCCACTTTGGCTTCCATTGGTTTGAGAGCAGACATTATTAACTTTAGTAGTTTTATTTTTGTGGTGGTTGTTGTAGACTTTATATTTCATGAGGAGAATGAAGATGAAAACAAGAACCGAAGCCACAATGATACCCCCAATAATGATGATCATGGTTCCTCCAAGAAACTGCGCGTGAAGGGATCGGCACTGTTTGTATTCTTCCTGGGTTGTAAACTGCACGCATCCGATCACTCTGGTTGCGGTCAAAGATGTCAATCCGTCATCATAAACAGCAAGAACACAGAGGTCGTACTCACGTCCTGCAACCAGATCAGTCAAGAAGAAGGATTTACTAGCAGCTGGAATCATCCTGGAAGAGAAAATGAGTACAGTAAACATCCAAGTTTATCGAGCCTAAAGAGAGCTCTTTTGACTGTCAATGCCACTGTGAGGAAACTAACAGAGCAGAAGATGAGCATGGCAACTGGACCAAGCAGCAAAAATCTAGCATTCCCTAGGTTTCTCAGTAGAGGTGGAAGATACAGATTTTAGTGATGGCAATATCTTTACCATGGCTATTTCAAACAAACATGGACTAGAGTGCACACGCTCGCCAATGGCTAGAGGAGAAGTCACACTTGATCTATTGTTTTGATCTGCATTGTCTTAAATTTCCACAGTTTCAGCATAAAAGGGCATAACATGCCCTATGCAGAATGGAATACGGTCAGCCGTGCAAAAAAACGTAAAGGAACTGAAGCAACATACTTAAGGACTTAAATGGCAGAAAAGGATAAAACTAAACACTGTAAAATGTATTTTAGTAATTTTATATACACAGGAAGCACATTTTGAACATTGAGGGAAAAAGGCAAAATCAAACCTGTGGTCTACAGATTAACCTTATTTCCATCTTCTAACAGCTCTGTGATGCTCAGTGTCTCATAATCAGGTGACCAGTAAGAACAATCAGAGCAAAATGTAAGCACTTGCAACTAAGTGGTATCATCTGTAGCCCAATAACAGCATCTACTGAACTCCTTACCTTGATGCAGCCCTACCACTGAGATTGTTCTATGTCAATTCCAAATATTCCCTTACCACAAAGTAGCACTGGTACTAAATTGATGTATGAGAAGGATCCCCAAAGAAGAGTATATGCTATATTACAAATTCCCACAGACCCTAGTCATGAGCATACAAATCACAGTATCTCATTGCAGACCAGCTCTCCAGATGTTTGGCTCAGATTCCTCTCTGGAATAAAGTAACACTGTTGCAGAGGAATAGGTGAAACTACATGCATTTATAGTGGGTGGGCACATGGCCGTCTTCTGGCCACAAAGGTGATGGTGGTGATGGTGGAGAAGACTAACTGCTTATCATACAGTCTTTTCGAAGTAGTCTTCCGTGGGACTAAGGACTCCACAGTGCTTAGACTGGAAAGAAAGAAGAGCTACACCTTCAAAAAACCATTCTCCAAACACATGGCTGCTACCACTTCATTTTTAACAACTAAATTTCTGTGACTGTGAAAAAACAAAACCACTCCCTTGTCGATGTACATGTGCCATCACAGATTCATAGAAACATTAAAGGAGGAGACCCCCAGAGCTCTCTAGCCCAGCTTCCCGTGCAGAGCAGTACTATCACAAACAGTAGATCAGATCAACCACACTTCTGCCTAGCCAACACTTGAAAACCTTCCATGAGCTCTCCAGGCATCACTCCAGCATTAAACTACCCTCCTAGTAGATATTTTTCCCCAAATGTCTGATCTGAATTTCCCAAACCATAACTCATAACCATTGCCCCAGCCTTAATTTATAACAGCAGCTTCACAGCCTCCAAAGAATGTGACCACGTGCTGGGTTTTAAGGCTAATGAGATTTTTACTGCAGGAAAAAACAGGGTTTGAGACGAAACTACACAAAGATTCATTTGTCAAACTGAAACACTCAAACAACTCCTAGCGTGTACATAATGAGATATTTGATCCAACATTAATGTAGGAGGAAACGTGCAAAGCTAACAACTGCTTCAGACCAGCAGAACAAGCCCTTGAAATTCCTCATGGCTGCTGTTACTCATTCAGAGTGCAGGCAATGCAGAATAAGGTCTCCCAGCTGCAAGCATTAACAACAGACTCCTCCCTTCTCTGCCCTGCAAGCATTACTTTATGGAACAAGCGTTTTGTCATGATTGTTGCTCTGCAGTTATACATCTCTTATACCTGCTGACCACTAAATCTTCAAAGTACGTCATGCTCCTTGCTCTTTCCTGTCTTACACAAATTTAATGCAGTGGTGTCATTATCCAACGTTACACCATGTTGAAGAAAACACCTAGGTTGTGTTGTCTCACTGGACTAGGACTCTGGAAAGTAATTCATTGATCCTTTGCTTTTCCAGGTACAATGTATGGTAGTTTGTAGCCAGCGATTCTCCCACACTCACCACGTGAACGTGGCCCTCGATGCTTAGGTGTGGCTGGTGCTTCGCAGAGCACCACTCGGTTGGCTTGACATTCACCTTCCTAAAACATATACCATTATCAATTACCACACAAATATCTAATAACTTTTCGGTCTTCTGTTCAGCCACATTTCACAGTGACCAGACACAACAAGAGAACACTGTGGCTCAGACTGGACTGCATTCCTCCCTCAGTTCAAACACCAAGTTACACTGAAACTAAGCAGAAGATTCTTGCTTGTCATGCAAAGGGATGTGACTGAGAAGATGGAGAATTTAGTTGCTTGCCTTCAAACACTAAAAGGCTTTGAAATCAGTCATGTGTCCCAGAAAAATACTTCTGGCAACTACATCCAACCATGGCACAAAGTCTAAAATCACTTGTCATCATCAAAACAGTCACTGAACCTCAGGGCACAATATGTAAAAAATTGAGGGATGTCATAGATAACTCTGCAGAAGAAGACACCATTAAAAAGACCAGCTAAGCAACAGGAAAGGAAACACCACACAGGAAGCATCTTTCTAGTCTTTAGGAGTCTGCCCATCTGTGAGAGGGAGGTGTCATTGCAAAAATTATGCAAAGTACAGTTTTCTGGCTTAATGTCCATATTATTTGCCTTATTCAGCAGCCTTTGATGTTCACTTTTCTTCTTTCAAACAACTTTCTGCAGTGCCTTATTGTCAGGATTATTCAATGAAGAGTTCTGTATTGAAATTTGACTAATTTCCATGGAAAGCTATGAACAGAATATGCTGTATTACAGTGTACCCAGCTATTGCTGAAATACTTTTATAGTAGCTGTCACCCAAAAGAGGATGTTCTAAATCTTCCTGATCTCCTGTGCAAATCTTCTGTACAAATGTTCAATAAGACCAAATATATATATTTGATTTCTATTGGCTTTTCTGGTAATACAAGGCTATTTTCAGCTCCATGAATAATGAGAACAATGTAGTCTTGATAAGGTTTCTTCACCGGCTAAGCAGTTATTCACAGACACGTCTCCCGGGAAAGGTAGCTATTTTAGCATATTTAGGAAGTTTCAAGGAAACCTCTACAAATGAGTAAGGACAGCTCACAACTGAGTAGGCAATCTGCCTACAGCCATGTCAGTAGTTAACCTCTGCATGTTTTCTCGCTTATGCCTACAGAGCATTTACTTCTGCAGTAGAGTATAGTGTTCCCTTTACCATATTTACTTTATTTCAGTAATGCTATAAATGATCAAATAGCAGTTAAATTCAATCAGCTTGACAAATTAGCACAAGCTTGAGTATAGCGGTTGTAACAAAGGCAGGTCTTTAGTGCCAGGCTGTGGTGAGTGGCGAGGACTTGTAGGAAAGGCCAGAAAGCATATGGGTAGATACTGGGAGCAAGCGTATCATCTGAAAGCTTTATCTTCTATCAGAACCCACAGACTACAGTTTAGAGAATGGCATCTTCAGAACAAACATCTCCATTAGCACTTAGTTTGACCCAATAACAATTTAAGCACCATTGACTAGTTTGTAGGTTTGTTACGAAACATACTGGGGATGCCATATGACCCTCGATGGCCCCAAATGACTGGGATATAGAGGCATTGTGATTCTAAGCGGGGGTGGGGGGGTAGGGGTGGGGGTGGGGTGGGGTGTAAAGCTTATCAACCTCTCAGTGGAATTGTTCCATCTCAAACTAAGAGCTTGCAGCAATCAGTCATTTACTTAAATAATTAGTTTGCATGAAAGACATTTCACAATAGTGATACAGAAACCCCAAACCCAAGCCTGCCAGGAGATTCTCAAATCTCCAGGGACGCAAAAACCTTTTACTTGGCTATTCTTTGGGGGTTTTTTTTGGTCTTTTTTTTAATTCTTCAAGAAATGTTATTATGTTGTTTCACAATTACTACCCATGAGTTTTTTGCTCTACAAAACCTCTTCATTTACATTAGAGTTTCATCAGGAGCTCGCTTCCCATTACCTATAAAAGCTGCCAAAACTGTGGTTTATAAACACAATTCCGCCAAATCTTTTTTTTTTTTTTTTTTTTTTTTGGTAGCTGAAAGTATACTACCTTTTCTCTTACATCTCTAGTATCACAGACTCTCCATGTTGGCCCACAAGCACCATCTTTCAAATGGATCAACAGCAGAACAGTAACTGTCAGATTTAAATGAAGAGTGCTAACGTAACTGGTTTAAGAGCACTAACATCTATAAACCATAATACGTGCCAGCATTTCCCCTGCCATCTGTAGTCAGCCAGTAACAAGTAAAGCCCTTTGGTAAAAGCTCAACTGTAAAACCTGCTCACAAAACTTCTGACAAAACATCATTTTGTGAGATTGGAAATATTTCCTAGCAACTTTGTCAACAACAACAAAATAAACTGAGCAGCTCAAAATCGAGATGGAGTCTTTTGTTTGGACTCTAATTGATCAATGATACTGCCCATAGGAAAGTGTAATACTGTGGCCAGAGTGCCTCAAATTAATCACTTTTACTTTGGCCAATCCCCAATCCAACACCACCATTTTGAAGGTTTGAAAACCAGAATTTCTTTTCTGCCATTTCAACTGTTCAGTTGGGAAGGGAAGGACGGGGATGAAAGGAAGGGATGGAGAATTTGATGTGTGGGAGGGACGCCAGTGACAGGAGGTCTTTTTGAACTGATTCTGTCAACAAACTCCTGAGCACCCAGTTTACTCAGCTGATTAAAGGGATTAAAAAGCAATCAGTATAGAGTCTGTTTTTTTCACAGGAACACCCACTGAGACCCAAATACAATCTATGACATCTGTGGAAGTAAAAACAACAACAACAACAACCACCATCCTAAGACAGCATAAAATCCTAGACCGTTACTGAACCTAGGCTGCTGGCTGCATTTTTCAAAAGAATTATTTTCACATGGTTCATGCTACAGTCTGGAAACGAAATGATCGTGCACCGGAAGATACAGACAGTTATGAAGCATTAACGGCAGGTTTCTTATTTATCGAGCTTTCACAAAAATCATGCCAAAATTTTTGATAGAAGCAATGACAGCAATTGACTCTTATTCATACTATTCTTAAAAAACCCCCATACTTCTGCATCAACAGTACGAAAGGAAACAGGGATGTTTTCCACCTCCAAAAAAAGCACAGCATCTTAAATATTTGGGAAACAAGACTTTGATATTTCACCTTTGAAAGATCTCTCCATAATGCAACAACTACCATCCATCATTTGGATCTGCAGGGTCTTTGATAAACCATGATGCAGCTCCAGCAGCAATCAGGTGGGCAGCCTCGTTAACAAAGATCACGGGGCATGGGAAGGAGGGGAATTAAAATGCAGAAGTGACTCTGCGGTTTGAGGAAACCAACTTTGTAAGGGTAATCCTGATTAACTGAGCATGCAGTCAACTGTGAGAATGTAAGGTTTTTCCTCAGAAAGGGAAACCTGAAGAAGAGGTTTCCAAGGAGAAACACCCTGAAAACTGCCATGACAACTGCTACATTGCAAGATAAGGAAAAAAAGATACCAAAATTAAAGCCAAAGAGTGACAAGTCATGTGATATTTACAGATGTCAGATGGCTCCTATATTTCTGGACTTCCATTGCTATATCCACCTTTTTGAGGAATGACTGCTGGCTAGGTGAAGAAATGCAAACATGACCATTTGTCCAAGATTTCCTCCTGACAAACAGCCACCGCTGATGTGCAGGCTTGCTGGATAACCACGACAATCCTGATGTACTCCCAAATCACTACAGTTACTGCACGCGCACGCAGCAGCTCCACCGGTTGAGAGGCATGTTGCACCCCCTGCAAAACTGAGTCCATCCCTACAGTGCACGTGCAGGGTCCAGTGTGCCAAGGGCATGCAGAAAGGAAACACAAAGTCTTATGGCATGTGCCTGACATGAGAAGCTATAAAACCTCTTTCAAACTTCACTCTTTGAAATCTAGCATGGTTCTGAGGCTCCTGAGGCTTTCCATTGCACTGCACTGAACTAATTTAAGAATTTTTGAGCAGACGTAGCGTGGCTGATTCCAACTGCTTTTCACGCAACAGATGTAATCATTGCTATATTGATCTGGCAATATATCACCTTTTCCCCAAGAGTGACAGCTCTGCCCTTTAAACAACAGTACTTTGTACTCCATCTTAAAAGTGGTCTGCCTCTCAATTTCTAGGTTTTCCTCTCAACAGAGAAAACAAGGACATATTATCAGCAGTTTTATGCAATATATAGTCTCTCAATTACCTATAGAGAAGCATCACTATTAAATACTCATCTTCTAATTTATAGCATGTAGTTGCAGCTAATTAAAGTTAGATGATCACTAGCTATTAAAGATTAAATTCAATGCTTAGGAGACTGTTGCCTTTGATGTTATGAGATCCCGCTTCTAATTGACTAGGACATCAATCAGATTGTTATGAAGCATTAGTAATCTGCTGTTTATATCAACTGCGGTAAAAATTGAAGTTTAGCCAGCCTAGCTCAGACATACAAAATCACTTGTTTTATCTTTAATTTGCTGGCCATTTGAGGAAGCACTGGCAGACAAAATAGGAGCACCTGCAGTTCCCTTCAGGGCATTTTGAGCATCAGTTGCTGCCCCACTTCTCTTTTGCACAGCGAACAAGGCTACAAGAGAGAGGTCACCCAGGGTCCCGTGGAGATGAGCCTTTTATCCCATAACCTAACGCAAGGATTCATCTTCATAAAGGTACATATGAACTCTATCAGCATACAAAAGAGGAGCATTTTCATCTGTATGTACACACAAACATGTGTGCGCATCATGACAAAGCAGCAATAAAATAGCATGGCTTCTCTCCGAGATTAATTATTGCTTTCTAAAGCTTGTATAATATTCGTCACTACTATTTTAGTATCAAAAGGTAAGTTCTGCTGATATCTCTTCCCCAAGACTAGCACTAGAAACCTGGGCATGACACTTGAGCAATGACAGTTAAACTAAAATTATAGTATTGTGAAGTCCAAATTGCGCAGGAACTGTAATCGGCATCAAGACTGTAAGCTGTTTAAAGAATACAGATCCGTTTATATCTCAGAGACGGAAAAGCTGCACAAAGTGGCTATTACAATTCTTGATTCACTCTATACATGGCTCTACAACAACAGTTTCCGACCTTTCTTCCAAAAACAAACAAGGCTCTTACTTTCAATACTGATGCTTTCCGCAAATTGCTACCTGCACCTTAATTTACCAACTCTGGATTGTTACTACTCATCTTGCCAGATGCTTCACTCTGATGCAATTTTCTTTCTCCAGAGCTAATGTCTGCCTTCAATTTTGCTAACCCCTGTCCCAGGAGATGGGTCAGTGTGATAGCTTCCATTTCACAGAAAGAGGAGTTAAGTGACTCACCTGAGGCAACAGTAACTGGCAGAGCCAGAAGCACAACTCCTATTTTCTTTTCCACATTCACCACTGGGAAAATCGCTGTGTGGCCATATGTTGTGAATCTCCCAAACTGGGAACAACAAGGAGCAATTATGGTGCACTTATGTGCAAGTGTACACAGGCAGCGTAACCATGTGCAGGGCACATATGTTATTCTCACATACACCAACGGATAGTTTGATTGCAGTCCAAAGGTAAAATTAGGAAGAATATCGTCTCCTCCCTTCACCTCCATAGGCTCCTAGCATGGGCACAGATGAACACACACTTACCCACACTTACCTATCCAGAGGGAGAAGGAAAGGGAAAGATGAGGAAAAATAAAGGAGTCAAAGGAGCAACTTAAATTTGCAAGATAAAGCAAAGTTGCCATAGCAACTGCTTTTCCCATGGTACAGCTCAACTTGACAGAAGCGACAGGTTTCTGATGCATCCTGCACCACTTAATACTTTTTCCAGGCAGCAAGCTATCGCCTGCCAGAAATAAATTACACAGTGTCCTCTAGGTAGAAGGAAGCTTTTCACCTTCTGTGAAACTCCTTTGGCAGCACTGAAGCATGGCCACTGCTGGGTACACTACTGCACATCTATTCACATCTTCATATATCAACAGACTGACTCCGTGAAAGACATGTGTCATGGTTTAACCCCAGCCAGCAACTAAGCACCACGCAGCTGCTCACTCACTCCCCCCCATCCAGTGGGATGGGGGAGAAAATCAGGAAAAGAAGTAAAACTCCTGGGTTGAGATAAGAACGATTTAATAAAACCGAAAAGAAGAAACTAATAATGATAATGATAACACTAATAAAATGACAACAGTAGTAATAAAAGGATTGAAATGTACAAATGATGCGCAGGGCAATTGCTCACCACCCTCCGACCGACACCCAGCCAGTCCCCGAGCGGCGATTCCCTGCCCCCCCTTCCCAGTTCCTAAACTAGATGGGACGTCCCATGGTATGGAATACACTGTTGGCCAGTTTGGGTCAGGTGCCCTGGCTGGGCATGAGAAGCTGAAAAATCCTTGACTTTAGACTAAACACTACTGAGCAACAACTGAAAACATCAGTGTTATCAACATTCTTCAGATACTGAACTCAACACATAGCACTGTACCAGCTACTGGGAAGACAGTTAACTATATCCCAGCTGAAACCAGGACAACATGTTTGTATACCTTACCAGAAACATGGAGTCCGAGACGCGTCTTGACCATGCAAAGGGTCAGCAAACAAACCGGGGAGCTCCTGTTTCTCCAGTGCACATTAACACACTCAACTTAAAAAATTCTGACATCTATAGCATAACTTGAAGTAGCAGTTGTTCAGATAACTGCAAATGCAGAATTGCTGCCCAATTACGATTCCTCTCACTTTAGCACAAAACTTCCTTTAAGGATCTATATTTGATGATTACTCACTGTGGGAACTGAATGAGAACGCACAAATTTTCATCTTTGAGATGCCCATTATGCTACAGTCTATTACATTGTATTATTTGAAATAGCTGCTCTGTGATTTGAAGCATCAAGTATTTTATGGTTTTGTTACCAACCTGAGCGTTTCAGTTAACAGGAATCTGGGCTGAGAAAGGGGCATGGAAATATAGTATTCTTCCCCATTTCTTCTTTAGGAATGAGGCCGTTCAGCAGCAGCAGTATTCAAGTCTATAGTTTTATTAACAAGCTACCACACTAGTCACTGATTTATTTTTAGAGACTTTGGGAAGTTTAAAACTCATTGAGAATGAATAGCTGCAATTGTATGAAGGCTGCCAAATCGGCTGACCAGCCATTATGGCAAAGGATGAAAAATCCCATTAAACACCTCTCTTAAACTACTGGCCATGCCTGCGATGCACCTACCAGCTCTAGCTGCTTCTCACTTTGCTTGCTTCACTTCACATTCTAGTGGGAGAACTGAATAAAATCCCTTTAGAAACCCCAGTCACAGCTATCGAGACATCTCCGCTTCACATTTCCCTTCATTTCGCAACTTTGCGCTTCTCTCAAACAGCAATGTCACAAATGTTGTCACAGCTGGCAATTAAATGAGGCTTCATCTTCCAGCCGGCTCCTCGCCATCCCTGTCAGATCCCAACAAGGCATCCTCCCACCCCCTCTTAAGAGACCCTTGCTTACCCTGAGACCTCCTGCTTCCTTTCTAGCTCGTAGCCGTGACAACAGGAGGATGGATGGCATCCTTCCTCAAAGAGGCTCTGGGGATGGGCGTTTTAACACGAGACTTCTGAAAATCCCAAGTGACTGTAAAGTGAAATGTCTGTTTCAAGGACTTCATGCCATTTTCATACACAGTTCCTTTTTTTTTTTTTTTTTTTTTTACAAGAATTTGCTTGCAATGGTAGGTATTTGAAATAGGAATTGCAGCAGAATGACTATCCTGCATTCCTTTCTTTAGGGGACTGCTTACCAAAGCACTAGATTTGAACCCAGACTTTCAGGTATATTACTGAAGCTATTAGATATCATTCTCCTTTTGCTTACTCCACTCCAAACTTTAGTGCAACCAGTGGCATTACATTAGAAATAATCATTATCACTCATTAGAGAAATCATTATCACTCTGTTTAGAGAAGTTATCATCCTTACGAAGCACACAACTATGAAACACTAAATCCAAATCAAATGCTAGCTCCCACTTTCAAGTCATTCTACCCCTCCTTATCCCTTCCACCCCTGGTTAATCCCAAA
The DNA here is from genome assembly GCF_947461875.1 of Haliaeetus albicilla. NCBI lineage: Eukaryota > Metazoa > Chordata > Aves > Accipitriformes > Accipitridae > Haliaeetus > Haliaeetus albicilla. Next base: position 72,413,839 of record NC_091516.1, on the reverse strand, counting down.
CAAAAGCCTATAAACAGAAAGGCATATAATCAGAAAGTCAACCAGCCCTGCATGAGGGAACAGCTATAAATGTAATCTGCATGCTGTCCATGGAGACTTAAATAGTTATTCCCAAGTAAATTTTACTCCAGCGGACAAATGTGAAAACCACACAAATACATAACCTAAAATTTTCCATGTGGTGTCCAATTCATACCAGTGAGTTTTATCCACATGACACTACAAAAGTGGAGAAAAGGAAACACACAGCAACTGATACAGGCTGAAGGTTTGGCTGAACATGCTAAGGCCATAGCCACATAGGCAGAACATTGCTTTGGATATCTCGCAACTTTGGGCATCTTGATTTCTTCTCTCTTGCCCATATTTTTAAGTAAAATAATTACACTTAATCAGCATAAAAGTAACTAAAATCTCCATCTCAATTTCCTTAAATGTTAACAACTAAGACATTGCTCATCAGCATCACTTGGTCCATTAAACTGGACTATGAAACTTAATTATGTCTGTAAAGAGTTTAGAGATCCTCAAGAGGCAGCACAGAAGCAGATGTATTATTAGTTTTAATAGTGTAGCTCCTCAACAACAGGAGTTTAATGAGCAAAGACTAAGGCAGCCATTGCCTCCTCATCCCCCCATTTACAGTTACTCTTTGCAGGATAGCTCTTATTACACAGAATATGTCAAACTATGCTCTCCTTTTTTCTTACTTCCACTGCCTACTTCACAGAGGTATGAGCATGGGAATGTGAGCAGCGTTACCTGTACACTAGTATGTCGTCAGCAGAACTGTTATACTGAATCTGGTACATTCGAATCCCAGGGAGGTGATGCTGAGAAGGCCACTGGATAAGAGCAGAAGATGATGTCAGCTCAGCAACCACGACCACCTTCTCTTGCTGAGCCTTCGTTTCGTTTGGAAAGCTGGACTTGGCAGATATGAGAATATCTGAGGGGCCAGGCTCCGCATCTTTATCGCAGTTGGTGCTGTTAGCAAGGTTAGGGTACGGGGTAACGAGGAGTTCAACTGGAGCCGTCGACTCTCCCGCAGCATTTGATGCTATGCAGGTGAACGTGCCCTTGTCAGTCAAAGAAGTAACCAAAATATCCAGAGTACCATTCTCATAAGAAATCGTCCTGGACGTGTTAGAGACCAGCTTCCCATCAGGTGAGATCCAGCGAACGTAGGGATCTGGATCGCCAACAGCTTTGCACTTCAAAGAGACACTTTGGCCTTCCGTCACTGTTAGTTTTGGGGTTCGATGCGTTATCATTGGGGGTTCACAGACAAATTCCTCCTCTTTAATAGACCAAAAGTATTTGCCCATCAGTTCTGGTGGAGAGGCGCAGGTTTCTAGATCATCTTCTCTGGTGAGACGTCTCAGCCACACGAGTTCACAGTTGCAGTGCAAAGGATTCCCTCCAAAGCTAAGCACAAGGGATGAGAGCGGAGATCCTTTAGACTTGGCATACACTGGTATTCTGGAAAACAAAGGGTCAGGAGGGATCTTTTTCAACTTGTTGGAGGTCATGTCTAGACGGGCAAGTTTGTGAAGGTTTGAGAAGATTCCCTCTGGCACAAACTCAATGAGATTATGATCCAAACTGACTGTATTGACATTAGAAAGTTTGGCAATTGTTTCCCAAGGAACGTTAACAAGATTGTTGTAGGACAGATCCAGGTCTTCAATTGTTTCAATAAAGTCATCCAACGACCCAGGAGAGATATAGTTTAATTGATTGTTACTGAGTATTAAATGTCGAAGGTTAATTAAACCTTTGAAATGATCTTCATTGATGTAGGTCAGTCTATTACTATCCAAGTGTAAGGCGTGAAGGCCTTTAAGATCAAAAAATGCATAAGGCATGATTTGACTTATTGTATTCCTTGATAGTGTCAAATGAATTAGATTAGTCATGTTTGCAAAATCTTTTCTCCTAAGTGTAGTAATAAAGTTATCCATTAACCTTAGTTCGGCTGTCCTCCTGTCAATACTGGGGGGCACAAAGAGAAGCCCCGTCTTCGTACAGAGAATTGTGAAGGATGGAGACAGGTTTTGACACATGCATCTTTTGGGACACATCATGGCCTTCACGGCTGTGCTAATAACCAGTAGATAGACAACCAGCCTTTCCATCGTAAGAAAAATAACAGACCTAAAGGGGGGGGGGGGGGGAAAAAAAGAAGAAATCCATGTAAATGTATTTTAATTGGGCATTAGAAATAGGTTTACATTGAAGTTTTCATTACAAGTCTGCCTGCGCAAACTGGAAACACCTTCCAAGACAATAATAAAATTACTGGTAATATTAACTTGGATGTTTTTAGAGCTAAGAGCTTCTAGTTCTGTGCTGGTTTGGCTCCACTTTCTTCCAGACAGCAACACTTAGATTGACTGTGAGGCAACAGTCCATCACTACTGCTTCTCCAGGATGCACTAACAGGGTTATCTACCTACTAGCAGCTCTTCCCAACCAACAGTGTTGACAGTTGTACTTTAATAGGTGGAACAAAGCAAGATGTGAAGCTGATACTTGGTGAGAGGAATGTGAGTGGTGTGGATTAAATGTGAGGAAGCAAATAAATATACAAGATTTTTTAGGTTAAAAATACCATCTACATAACTTTGTCTACACACATCTGACTATTTGCTGGGGCTAGAACCTCATTTCAACCTGCATATCACTTCCTCACTTTGTGATTATGCTCCCCTCACTTTCTTGCCATTATAGATGTCCAACAACTTTTTTGTCTTACACCTCAAGCTCATCTATGCCCCTCCTCAGTTTGACCTGTACCAAGCAGTGAGCTTTTTGTAGAAATGCATGTTTTAAGGACAAGGGTTTTTTTCCCCAGGAGGTGGCAGGGGTCTAAAACTTCTACAGCAAATAAGAAGGAGAAATACATTCAAAGGCACTTCTGAAAAGCAAGGCTGTGTTCAATCACAGAAGCAGGTATATATATTTTTTTTCTGTGCAGCACAGGTAGCAGCTTTAGAAAAATAAATCTCGTAATTGCACATGGGTTTGGTCAATGAAATTATCTCTGAGAAATCTCATGTATGCCAAGTTATTTCCCATTGTACTTGAAGTGCTTGCCTCCTATACCAAGGGTAGATTTTCATTTCTACTTTACCTCCAGCTGGCTGGAAAATTGCGAAGTGCAGTGACTCAAGCAACCACAAAGGCGAAAACTCCCAATCTGCAATGTAAAGGACTCAAACTATGTGTTTCGTGAGAGTGCCCTGGTATAACCCAATTCCAAACTCTAGCTGGCGAATCCTACTCCAAAAGAAGGGCAGTGGTCGTTTTGCAAATGAGCCCATGTAGTTCTACTTCACATCTAAGTTCTAGCACACTAGAGATCACAGCTGATTAAAGTTAGTTCCACGTGAAAATTCCTTCATATAGTGGGTAAACGCAGTGCAAAAATAATCAACTACTGCCTTTGAGCACAAACAGTGCAGCACAAGACATCGTCCTCAGTTTAGCCCAAAGTTGGGGACAACATAATCTGCTGAGTCAGCTATCTGTAAAAGAGCCTACCAAAGCTTTTGGTTACAAGAACACAATTTGCTCTAAGTCAGCAGATTCTTACAGTATGTTTGTGGGTTTGGGTTTTTTTTTGTTTGTTTATTTGTTTTTTGTTGGTTTGGTTTGTTTCACTTTAATGATTTCCATGAGCTAGAGCTCCTTTACAGGGCAACAGATCTTTGAGATACAGAATTACAGTATCACAGTTGCAGAGTCTGGAAATCAGTTTGGTTAGATCAAATTTAAAGCTCCACAGAGGGGAAGAAAGTTATTAAAATCAATCCATTGCTTATACAGTATTATTACTTCAATTCAGAGAGCATGAAACTCAGTCTAAACCTCTTAACCATTGCTACATATTCATTTGTTAGAGGTTAATCTTTAGTCGTATGCAATTCTGACCAAGTCTCTGCAACTGCAAAGTATTTTGTAAAAAGTAAACAAAAAAGAGACAACCCAATCAACCAAACCCTCTCCAAAACCTCTGAATGGTTAGAGCACAGACACTATGAGAGGCAGAGAGGACAGGGCTTAATCAGCCTGGAGAAGAGAAGGCTTTGGTGGACCCTGTCGTAGGAACCTTCTTGTACCTCCGAGGAGTTTATCAGGAAGATGGAGCCAGGCTCATCACCGTGGTTCATGACAGAAGATCAAAAGACAAGGGACAGAAATTAATACAATTAAGGTTCAAGCTGGAGATGAGGAAAAAAAAATTTTCTGGAAGCAGCTTGTCTGGAAAGGTTGTGGGACCTCCATTTTGGGATGAGGTGACTGGACAAAGCCGTGATCCCAGAGCTGACCCTGCTTTCAGCAGGAGATGGGACTACAGACCCTCAGACTTCTTCCCACCTGTGTTATCCTGTGACCTAATAACCATGAGTATCTCCACGTTTTTCACATTTCAGCTGTAGCTCTACAAACCGTAGCCTCTGCCTCTCTGATTTTTAGTGCTGGTTTCAAATTCCAATTCCAAACATCGTTTTTTATATTTAAGACTGTCAGTTCTATGCAGAAAATGATACATTTTCTGTTAAGAACAACAGAGCTAGGAAAACAAATACTACAGTAGAGTTTGCGCAAAGCGAGTTCACTTTATACTTACAATTTTTTTCTAATAAACATCCTCTTAGTAATGTCTTGCTTCCTGATTAATTTTTTTCTCAACAGCTTTTATAATATTTAATATAGTCCACTACAAGCTTTATCTTCCAAGTATTTCCTTTTTTAAGAAACCCATTTCCACTGTCACTCTGTCCTATGCTCTGAACCCTTCTTGCCTCTAATGGCTCCATCTTTTCACTTCTGCTAGGTACAAATGATTAATGGATGCACAACTATCCAAAACCAGGCTGCTGTGCAATATTGTAATTCCCTTGTTTTGTCACTAGCAAATATTAATGCAACATTAATGGATTAACTGACATCTGGGCTGTAAGAAACCAGGACAAAACCACCTCACTTAAACCATTATTCTGTTAAAAAAAAATAATTAAATGTTACTAATGTGAAACCATGGCACTAAAATTAATGATTTTAAAGCCAACAATGAACATAGTACAACTACTCTTACAAACTATATAACCATCGCAAAGAAAGGGTGACTTGTAAAGAAAAACTGCATATAAGTGAATTACTGCTGTTGCTCTGGATTCTTGGTAAAAGCAGGTTTGGCACTATAACCTAAAAACTGCATCGGGAACATACCTGACTGCATGGTAATACAGTAGTATTTTTAAAGACAGTTTAATCCACACCACCTCAACAGAAGACAGTAAAAGAAATAAATTTCATGCTTATAAGACTACCCACAGATGAAGGACATGCAGGAAAAAAAATTTCCCTGAACTGTTGCTTATTGACTCATTTCCTCAATTACCATCTGCACGGTTGCAGCTTAAAGTTCACGCAAAAAAAAAAAAAAAATTGGTTGAGGTAGTCATTTAATTGCAAAGTAATAAAGACCTATAGAATAGAATACTTCCAGTTGGGAGGGACCTGCAGCAGGGGGGTCATGTTCAAAATATGTGCAGAGATAGGGTTTTTTTCTGTTTTCCTACAGCAAAACATTACTAGGTGACCACTACCTATCATTTGTAGTCGAAATGGCATTTAAAGGAAGGGATATTTAATTCCAGCAATTCGCAGCTATTGGCCTATTAACTTTGTTCTGTTGGAAGGAATTCAGGTTGCCTCTGCTGTAAATATAACATTTTCAACAGCTTTAAATTGGTATCGTGGTATAGAGATTTCTTACACTCTGCAAAACACACACTGTGTGAATAATGATGCATAAAGACACTGTTTTACCAGCTTTAAGGAAGAAACTCCATCTTCCAAAAAATGGTCCTTTGTCAAGTGCCTTTACTGGGGAACAGCACCTTTCTCCAACACAAAGCGTACTTATTTCAGTGTAATCTGTTTCCTTTTCTTGCACCTAGCTATTCATTTTACTGGAATTATGAGCAACATATATTCAAGTACATGGTTTCCAGCCTATACATGTTTACGCTGCATCTATTTGGCATTCATCTGCATCTTTCCGTGGGGTTTAAGGGGTGTAGCTACGTCTGGTTTTTTGGTTCATTCTCCACTGAATGGGGTTCCTGACTCAAGTGTTGAACATCATTGCCAACTATTCTACGCCCAGATGTATGCCATGTCTAATACCGTCATCACCTCCGCCTTTGCCTGTTCAAAGACACATCTTCCTGCTATTTTTGAGCATGCACTAAAGGCTTGCTAAATCTGTTATTCTCTTATCTACACCATTTAATTGCTCGGCACTGGCCTCACACAGTACCCTGAATACAAAAGCTGCAGCTGCATCAGCGTCTGATCGTACTCAGGTCTATCCGAGAGAGACCTTGGCTCCCTATGGCACAGAAATTTTGATATAGAGACCGTGGCAAATAGAGACTAGGTATTAGAAACAGCTATTTCATACCTTGCACCCTCATCACAGAGAAACACAGTCCGAGATATTTCATCCACCCAAGCATTGCTTTTCCAACAAACAAAATTAAATCTGATACAGGAGATATTTCAGCAGAGGCTATCCACTGCTGAGTCTGGCTGAGATGAGCAGACTGTGCTCTGACATATTTCAAACGCAGATTGTTTGACTGTCAGACTGCTGTGACGACCTGGTTGCTGCACAAGACAGGGGCTCGCCATCAGCATCCTTAGAAGAAAAAAACAAAAGCTTTTTCTTGAGGGAAGCTTTATCATTATCCTTTTCTGATCCAGAGTTAGCCACTACATTGGAAAAAAAGTCTTTAATTTACCAACAAATAATAATGTGCTTAATTTAGTGTTGCTTGCCTTACCTGTAGTTGAGCAAGAAACACTTCCAGTAAGTGTTTAAGTATCTTGTTAATTTTCCTTCTTTCTTTTTTTCTTTTTTCTTTTCCAAGACCATTGGAAGTAAATCTCCAGACACAGTTGGGCACAGAGCAGATCAGCCACAAATCTGGTAGCCAGCATTTGTCCAACCCCAAATTACCATAATTAATATTAATCCTAGGATTTTTTTTGTAATTTTTTTTTAAATCTAGTTCACAGCATAAAAGGAAAACCAAACCATCTAATGTTAAAAATAACAAAATATAGAATATTTATTCTTTTTCCTGGCATTATTCTTCAGACACATCAACTATGCAGGTGAACTCATTTGCCTTTTCCTTTTTCACCAGAAGGTGGCACAAATAATATCCACCTGTGCACTGTTATTGCCTGCCACTCCTCAGGTGGATGGCACTGGGGAAGTGTATTTATAATGCACAAAAATCACATTTCCAATCCCCACTATAGAGGTGCAGAATAAGAAAACCAGAAGTAAAAGCATAGCAATAACTTTCATCTCCACATTCATTTTTGCCTTACCTACTTCAGTCATCCGTCAAGTGTGTTAGCAAACCTGAAAATAATTTTTTCTGTTTGTTTGTTTTGTGGTTGTTGTTGGTTTTGTCATCCCATTGCCTCCCCCTTCCCCCAAAAACCCCACAAACAAAACACAACAACTAGTTTCTGTCCCATTTCCTAAACTTTAGTGCATACCATATACTGAGGAAGGTATAGAAGGAATTACCAACAAAAGTTTAAGTGCTTTATGGATTTATTGTGTGAGTATCTGCACTCCCTCTGTCTCTGTCTCTCTCCTTCCTTTCTCTAAGGGCCAGAGAGCTCATGATGAACTGTGCTGATCTTCCCCACCCTGCCCCCGAGAATCCTGAACTGGAGCCATTAAATCTGTGGTTGAGGTAGCCAGGACACCAGTGTAAATTAGGAAACAGAAATAGCTCCTGTGGGTTTTGATGAATGGTCCAAGGTCTCCTGAAGATGTACTTGATGAAAAGCAGAGAGTGAATTATGTATTGATGTTTTATTTAAGGGTAGAGCAGCTTCTGGTGCAGAGAGTCTGGAGGTAATGCTACTTCAGAGTTGCCACGCTGATAAACGAGCTATTCTTAGCCACGCTCTATGTCTTTCACAGAGGCTACACTCAAACACAGCCAATATTAGCAATTAGAAGCATTCATTCTTTATTGGAAGATCTATTATGAATTGCAACACATCCCACCGCCAAGTCCTAGCACGTTGTACCTAGCGAAGTGTTTCTGTACACGTAAAATCATATTGGTTTTTATCTCCCTGGCTTCACCACCTGCTGCTTGTACTGGGGAATTTGGTGGACAAACAGTTCCACCTTCGACTGATCTGAATGTTATGCTGCAGGTGATGCTCTGTTAGCAAGAGCAGCACCTCCCTGGGGACTGCTGAAAATCTGGGAGAATCACAGAGAGTTTTCCTATCATTCCCACTTGTGCAAGGACTGTTTGAGATTATCTGACTCTGAACAGCCCCTATTTGACAACAAAACTCTTGGAAATACATAAAGCACATTGTTCTGATGGACAGTGAATTTCAGATGAACATGCATTTTTTTGGGACATTGATTCTTTCAATTCTTAAGATAAAAAAACAAGCATAATTAATGTTAGACAACCAAGACAACTGCTCAAAAATATTCCTTTGAGGGAAGGACATAATGATCATAGTAGAAAAATGCTGTACAGTTTAGATCAAACCTTCTTACTCAGGAAAGGCAAATTAGATCCCTGATGGAAGAGGTCCTTAGCCCCATTGGGTCTGGTGGATTAATGCCCGCAAAATCATGAAAGTTTGTAGCTCCATGTCAGAAACGGTAAGTCAGAACTTCCCCACCAGGAGGTGGAAAAGTTGAAGCCTTTCATCAAAGCAAAAATACTGCTCTTTGAGTGTCTGGAAATTTAGGAAAAGAGGCATGATAGAAGCAGAGGACTGTGTAAAACACCATGCACCAACCACCAAAGAAAATTGCAGCTCAAGCTTTAAGACTCTCTCAACTCCTCAAAGAGGCAGTTGGAGTTTTTATTTTAGGGTAGTCTTGAAGCAATTTGGTGACATATTTTACAAGACAATAAAAACCACAGATGGCTCTTTATGACACTGAAAAGGGAAACTTTTGCTGCTTAAACCAAAATCATCTTATTAGAAGGGCCTGGGTAGACCTTTTGTGGATAGTTTCTAGACATACTTTAACCACTGTAACATAAAATACCATAAAATGCCATAAAATATCCCTCTCTGGGTAAAGAGGACGGGAAGATGAGTCAAGGGTCTTAAGTCTCCGTAGTGTATAACTTCATTCTGATATGGACAGTTAATATTTGGAGTAGGGTTAATTGCCCCTCACTCATTTAACATCAAGTATTTGGATACGCAATGAAGCATCCCTGCGCATTCTGCAGTCTTGCCTAATCTGGTCGCTCCGGCATGGTCCTAATTTCTAAGGTGAATTTAGTTTCCTGTCATCACAACAAACTGTGATGCCTTCTAAAACAGTTTTCTGAACAACAAGGAAGGAAGAAATAAAGGAAGGAAATAAAAAAGGAAGGAAATAAAAAAGGAAGGAAGAAAAAAAGGAAGGAAGAAAAAAGGAAGGAAGAAAAAAGGAAGGAAGAAAAAAGGAAGGAAGAAAAAAGGAAGGAAGAAAAAAGGAAGGAAGAAAAAAGGAAGGAAGAAAAAAGGAAGGAAGAAAAGGAAGAAAGGCAGAAAAAAAAAGAGAAGAAAAAAAGACAAAAGAAAAGAAAAAAAAAGAAAAAAAAAGTATGGTCTTGCATGCTGTCCTGGTTTCAGCTGGGGTGCTTAGTTGCTGGCTGGGGTTAAACCCCGACACATGCCTATGTAAAACCCTTGACATGAAGCTTTGTTAGTGCAATTGCTGTTAACACTGAGGGAGAAGGGATTGCCCAAAGCTCCACGAGTCTCTGTGTAGAAGCCAGCGATCTAAGGCACCGATGCTAAAAATAGCAAAAAGGGGCCAATTACGAATGGCATGCTGCCGAAGTGCCGCAGTGCTGGGAGCTGCGGCATCACGATAAACGTACCTGCGAAAGACGGCGCATCTCCCTGCAGGCTTCAGAGCCAGATACCACTGCTTTGCATAAAAGACAAGCGACAGGGTTGTCTGACTTCCACTGAAGCGATGCTCACACGGCAGCTGCATGAAATACAACAAACTCAACTTTGTTGCAGCCCTCAGACAAAAGACTTTGCAACAAAAATCTTAGCACTGAATTTGCATTTCCTACTTGTGACCAACAGGTTGAGGGAGGGGATTCTGCCCCTCTACTCCGCTCTGATGAGATCCCAGCTCTGGGGTCCTTGGTACAGGAAAGACATGGACCTGCTTGAGCGGGTCCAGAGGAGGCCATGAAGATGATCCGCGGGCTGGAACACCTCTCTTGTGAGGACAAGCTGAGAGAGTTGGGGTTGTTCAGCCTGGAGAAGAGAAGGCTCGGGGAAGACCTCATTGCCGCCTTTCAATACTTAAAGGACGCTTAGAAGAAAGATGGGGACAAATTTTTTAGTAGGGCTTGTTGCGATAGGACAAGGGGCAATAGTTTTAAATTAAGAGGGTAGATTCAGACTAGATATAAGGGATAAATTTTTTACAATGAGGGTGGTGAGACACTGGAACAGGTTGCCCAGGTTGGTGGTCAATGCCCCCTCCCTGGAAACACTCAAGGTCTATGATCATTCTATGATGATTCTATGATTCTGCTTAGACTGGTGTAACGTAGAGGTGATAGATACTTTCTTCCATCACAAGGCAGCTTTCAAGAGGCGTGTGCAACCATTGCAAGGGCTTATAACACCTCATGACCCCTTCAGCCAAACCTGCATGAAACTCCCCTGATATCACAGCTGTGACCTTCCACATTTAGGTTTACAAACAGCACACACAATGCAAATTGTGCTGCACTTTATGATCTGACACAGGGGGATCTCTACAGACTACCAAAGTCTGATATTAGTGCATTTTTTCAGTGAAAGCTCTCACACAATTATCAGCAAGGACAATTTGCTGTGTGTTTACTATATTAGCTATTGTAGTGTTTCCAAAAGAATTAACAAATTTATTTATGATTTTTCCCTTTATGAAATTATCCACTCCATTCCAAACAATGATAACAGAACACAAGCAAGTTCTAGTATTTCTTTCGACTAATTCAGTGCAACTAGCTGTTTATCTTGACAGGCTGCAGAAATAGGCTGGCAGTTCTCATGCAGTTCAACAAGGGGAAGAAGTGCAAAGTCCCGCACCTGGGAAGGATCAACCCCCTGCACCAGTCTATGCCAAAAGAACCACGGAGAAATTTGTATGAAGAATTAAAAGCAAGTATTCTACAGCTCACTGCAAAAGCTTTTCTGACTCCAGTCTTGGCTGCAAGAAGAAATTGTCCCAGCACTTAAGTTTCGTGGCACCTCTTGGATGATCTTGACTTATCGGTCAAGACTGCTGGAACAGCTTTTTATCACTGCATAGCAACCCCAAAGGAATTACAGTATTGCCATTAAAGCACTACACACTTTTCATAAATATTCATGAAGTTCCACAAGACCAAGTGCAAGGTCCTGCCATGGGTCAGGGCAATCCCAAGCACAAATACAGGCTGGGCAGAGAATGGATTGAGAGCAGCCCTGAGAAGGATTTGGGGGTGTTGGTTGACAAGAAGCTCAACATGACCTGGCAATGTGCGCTCGCAGGCCAGAAAGCCAACTGTATCCTCGGCTGCATCAAAAGAAGAGTGACCAGCGGGTCGCAGGAGGTGATTCTCCCCCTCTACTCCACTCTCATGAGACCCCCACCTGAAGTACTGTGTTCAGCTGCAGGGCCCCCAGCGTAAGAAAGACGTGGACCTGTGCGAGTGGGTCCAGAGGAGGGCCATGAACATGATCAGAGGGCTGGAGCACCTCTCCTATGAAGACAGTTGGGGCTGGGGTCTGAAAGAGCTGGGGTTGTTCAGCCTGGAGAAGAGAAGGCTCCAGGGACACCTTATAGCAACCTTCCAGTACCTAAAGGGGGCCTATGAGAAAGCTCAAGAGGGACTTTTTAGAAGGTCATGTAGTGATAGGACAAGGGGTAATGGCTTTAAACTGAAAGAGAGTAGATTTAGATCAGATGTAAGGAAGAAATTCTTCCCTGTGAGGGTGGTGAGGCACTGGAACGGGTTGCCCAGAGAGGTTGCGGATGCCCCATCCCTGGCAGTGTTCAAGGCCAGGCTGAATGGGGCTTTGAGCAACTTGGCCTAGTGGAAGGTGTCCCTGCCCATGTCAGGGGAGGTGGAACTAGACAATCTTTAAGGTCGCTTCCAACCCAAACTGTTCTATGATTCTGTAGGAGGAAATATATTGAGACAGCTCTATTATGCTGTTAAAAGGACTCACAGATTCTCTTAAAGCAGTCTTAATGAAAGAGTGGAAACAAGCAGTGGCAGGAGGTCAAGCGAATGTCAGACATGAGTAAGGGGAAAACAAATTAGAAATTTATTACTCAGTCTTTGAATACAAGACAGTTTTTCAAACCACAAGAACTCACCCACTTTCTCTGCAAAACAAATGGAAAAATGCATTTACTGTTCACCGAACCGTGCTCAAAGGACTGACTTATTAATTGTGGGATTTCGACAGCGCTTAGCCCTTCTGCAAGCTATTTAAAAGACCGATTTCATCACACTAAGTCCTCTATCAATTATTATTCCTTTCCAGCGATGATTCATGAACTCTCATGTTTGACATATATTTGTATACCTTAGAGTGAGGTGTTTGCTGTTGGCAACAGGCAGTAGGAAGGGACAACGCAGCCCTTTCCCAATGCCTTGAGGAGCAGAATCCCTGTTGCTATTAGCTGGGGATCCACCTGCAATGGCAACCCCTAATTGCATGGCTGTTACATGAGCTTTCCTAGCAGGACTGTGAAAATTCTTCTGAGTTCAAAGCTGGAAGGCAGATGTTTGGGAAGTACCTGGAAAACTGCAGAGTTTTCTCTGTGGAGAAGAATCCAGAGTTCTGCACAATTATTTACTAACTTTATGAATTAATAAAACCTCTTGCATAGGAAAGAGCTTTGGCATCGCGATTGGAAGTGGCAGTGCTGTGCCTGTGCACTGGGTCTCTGTTACAAGGCTGTAAAATGAAATCTTGGGTGCGCAGCTACGGTTGTACAATAATACATGCACAGTCCCCAGTAGGAAACTGCTCTAGGATAAAGCAGATGAAATACCAGCAGTTGGGCTTTACTTGCTTACTACTTGTATAAACATTCATATTGCAAATAACATCAAACCATTGAAATGCAAACTAAACAAACACCACCAAAACCTACCACACACACTACAGCAATTTGTCCCCACATAATATTACTTTCTGAAACCACTTCTGCAGCCTTTCCCATTCTTGCTATCATTACGGACCATTAATTCACACTAACCAGACCACAGTCATTATGCAACTTGATATTATTTGGAAATATATTCAGCTGCAACGTTAAGCAAACTGCATGGAAAGAGCTGTAGAAGATTGACGCCCTAAACCATACTATGACAGACTGAGCAGGGAACACAAAAAATATTGACCTTACTTGCAGGCTTCTTCAGTGGCATTAAAAATCCTGAAGAATCATAGAATCATTTAGGTTGGAAAAGACCTTTAAGATCATTGAGTCCAACCATAAACCTAACACTGCCAATTCCACCACTAAACCACGTCCCTAAGCACCAGTCACGTTTCGCACCACAGATACTATAAACTGCTGTTGCTGCTGGAAAGAGAAGAACATCTACTTCTCCCAGTGCCATCCGCTGCCTCTACTTAGAGACCATTTCCCAGCCTCCTCTTAAAATGTCAGCACGGTGCCTGTCCCACGTGAATTGTGACCTCAAACCAAACAGCACTGTCTGCAGGCCAAGCCTGCACGGAAACCCACCGAGATGAACATAAGGACCGGCTGTAGGAGATGCTGTGGATGACTCAGGTTGGAGTGTTCTTTGCTTTGAGTCACTGTTGAATCAATGTCGGATTGTGATACTACGTGTCACAGTGCTGCATTCTTAAAAAGAAATCATTATGCCTCAGCTCTTCTCTCTTGCATTACTGAAAGAGGGAAAAGTGGGATTTCTATGAAGGGAAACAACAAGTAATGAAGTGTCCACCTACTACTATTAGGCATTTGCTATGAGAAGATGTTCAACACTAAGTGTTAAAACTCTACTGTTTCCACTCTTTAACTAGCCCAAAATGTTTTACAATTGATGACAGCTAATGACACTTATAACAAGGCTGGCACACAATAATTTCATTACAAATCCCATGCCACCACTGTTCCCACCATTCAAAGTCTAACAAGCATAAAATTGCATGCTCAGTATGTATGCAGGCAGGTATGTCATTACTCTTGACAAAGAAATGATAGTATTTGTAGAAAGTATGTTAACAAAAGAATAATATTCATATGAAAATCACCTTTGGTTCAATATGAAGAAAGTGAGTTGCATAGAAAAATATGTCTTTTTCTACAGAAATATTCCATTCTTCTCAAACTTCCCTTCTTCCCAGTAGTTGTTAGCACATTGAAGACTAGTCACTTAGCAATGGATTTCAGCACAACCATCGTGAAGCTAATCACTCTCCTCCTTTCTAACTCTGTACTAGGGTGCTGAGATCAACTTAACATCATGATTTTTTTTTTTCCCCTTTATGCAATTCCTTTCACCTTTACACAGTGCAAGATAAATCAAGTTACCCCTCTGTGGGTGCCCAAAATGTAGTCCCTAATAACAAGGAGGCTGCTTTAAACTGTTTCAGCAAGACTTTAAATAAATGTCTTTGCTCAAAAGGAAAGAAAGTACTCTACACTTAATCTGCAGTCCTGCCCATTTGCATTTGAGGAATTAATTGGAACATCCCAATTGGTTTAATATTAATGCATTTGAACAACTCATTCGTTGCTGGCACTGACAGAGGTATACTTGAGACAAATCAGTCTACTGGGATGGAAAGACTCTTCTGTAATGCAGTAAAGCGTGCTTTATCAGCTGATCTCTGCAATGCATCACTGAAAGCCATTTTGTTAGCCACTGGGAAGTCTCTCTTGTTGAAAACTGGCGGTGATACTTCCTCAGTCTCCCTCTCAATTGCTGTTTCATCTCTGAAGAGCATGCAACTGCCTTTATCTCTTGACAGCTCTGAGTATTTCTAAGGCAGCAGCACCTAGAGAGAACAACTATTCCGGGCTGCAAAGGGTATCAGGTGAAAGCTAAGCATGTTCCTCTGAAATGTGATGCACACCTCACTTTGGGACAGGGCTTAGGCATGACCAGCCCAGAGATAAACAAAGATTTTGACTATAAGCAGAGGACCATTTGGTTTGTACCACTTGACACCTTCCTTTTCTGTTTAAGAAAAAACACATTGTAATTTCTTTATCAAAGCAGCATCCCAAATTCCAACGCATTTGGGGGGCCCCACAAGCTCTACTGCCGTCATGAAGAGACAATGCACCATCTGCAGATAGCACGGCAAATGAGGCAGGATGAAGAACGACCAACAAAATGCAATCAACACATGGTAGGGCTCTGCTTTGCAACACAAGTGCAACATTTGGGGTCTTTTTTCAGTGTTTCCCCATCATCTCTACCTTCTGCCCTGCTGCTGGGACTTAAATCCACAGAAGAGCTGTGAGGAAGAAAAAACATGCCAGTCTCGGTCGTGTGCTGCACAAAGTAACAAAACCATATCACAAAGCCAAGCATTCTTGCCCAGCATGCATCAGTTTCCAAAGAGACTTATAAACCCCTAGGCATCAAGATTAATGACTTTTTTTTTTTTTAATTGCAGTTGTTCAGAACAATTGTGCAAAGTTTACTGTGTGTTCCTTTCCTCTTGGTTCGCAATTTCTTCTATTAGCTTGAAGCAGGATCTCTCTCTACCACCTTCCCTGATTAATGCAGAAAAATCAGGAAGCCATAGGTGCCAAAAATCAGAAGTTTGTAAGAAAATACTTCTTGCTGAGTGCACTTGTCAGGGGATGCCACCTCGGTCAGCATAGCAATAAGAAACAAGTCCACTGTAAACATATATATACAGCAGTTATAAAGACTGGCACTTTACTGTGCCTTGCCCAAAGGTCCAAAATTACACGTTAAAAAATGCAAGGTATTCCTGAGCCTTTGTGATAATTGCCAGCTCATCTATTTTCTCCTTGATTGCCAAATGGTTTAGCTTTACAGCCCCAAAATGCAGAGGGTCAGTGAATAGCTTCTAGCAATTGCCTTGGCATTACCAAAATGCAACTTCTTTGGTTCTCCTACAACCCAGCAGTCCTGCTCTTCCCCTCGCCTCAGACCAGCCTAATATCAAGAATCCCTTTAGGATTGTTGCATTTAAGTGCATCTCACCAGATAACTGCACTGTGCAAGGAAGCAATGGAATATTTCCCTTTATTAATGTAAAGCTATAGAGACTGTTCATAATCCTGTGTGCTGCTTATTAATCAGCCCATGCTACACATGGAACTTGCTCAACAGGCTCTACCATTATTCTTAATTTGCCTTAATAACCGGGATGGTGTTCAAGAAGCATATTTGTGCTGCAGATAGAAAATTCTTGTAGCAAGGCAAAGATATGCTGAGAAGCAATTTGATCCAAATGGATCTTGCTGGTTATATATTCAAAGATGACATATTAGTTCAAAAAATTCATCAAGACAATTAACACACACTTCAGACATCTGTACAAACCAAAACTCTTCAAGAAGGTTGTTAATGTACTACCACGTGGTGGTGTGCATGAGTTTTATTCCAGCTTAAACTGTATTTGTCGCTGGCCAGAACATGTTGAAAAGCTGATACGCTGCCTTTGAAGGACAAAAAAGATGCCAAAAGTTAATCTAGACTGACATTTTTATTCAAAACACAAAAGATACAGCAGACTGGGGAAATAAAAGAAACTAGCATATTAAGTGTTTCTTTGACCTTTGTAGATAAAGGATTCAGAAGCATTTGGGGGACAAAAAAAAAAAAAAAAGAAATATCAAGCTCCTCAAAGGTTTTAGCAAACTGAGCATCAAAAGTTACCACCATTCCCTTCAGAAATAAATGTTAAATATTTAATTAGAAAATAATCTGCCAAGCAATGCTTAAAAGGCTACTCTTTTCCTTTTTCAAATATGAATACCATGCAAGTGACCCCTCTACCACAAAAGAGACGATACTTCTGTATCAATTAATTCCTGACCACTAAGCGTCCCTCAGACACAACACTGAGTCTGGCTTTGAAGAGCAGACTTAAGAGGTTTTTTTTTGGTGGGGTTTTTTTGTTGTTCAGGGGGGTTAGGAGTTTTGGGGGGGTTTTTTGTTGTTTTTTTTGTGGGTTTTTTGTGGTCTTCCTACACAGGAAGACTCAAGTGCTCTGGCAAGACAGATGGATAGACATTTGGCAAGATCTGCAGCCTTCAACAGAAAGGGAACAAGTCTCTATAATTGTATAAGCATCTGCTATAAAGGAGACAAAACCCAATACTGGCTAGAAAAGCGACTCACTCTTGGCCCCTAGAGAGCACCTCATTTGTGAAATGCTTGTAATCCTCCAAAAAGGACTGAAGTGAAGACTGATGGATGTAAAAGTTGAGATTGCCAGATGGTAAGTTTGTTTTTGTCCTGCAGATAGGATAAGATGACAATGGAGTCCTACAACAACATAAAAAACCAGAGGGGGAAAATTAAAATAATTATAAAAAAGAAAAAAATCACTGAAATGTAATCTAAGCCTCCAGGTTTTGCTTGTTAATAGAATTAAAAATGACAGAGGAGGAGAGGATTTAAAAAAAAAAAAAAAAAAGGAAACAAAGCCTGCATTTTAGGTTTTGGTGGGATTTTTTGGTTGTGGTTTTGTTTGTTTGTTTTTTAAACTATTTTGAATTGGATTATAAAACTACATAACGTCTTATTGCTGCTGATACGCATAATATGCACCACAGGAGCTGTCAGCAAAGGCAAACTATTTACGAGGGCCAATTAACTCTGGTTTTGTAGCTTATCTTGATTTCTGCAGCAGAGAATGGCAGCCTCTTCCGGATGAGGTAGTTTGTCTTTATGACCCAAGCAATAATAAACAAATAAAGAGGCTTCCATTTCAGAACAGGGCTAAGAAATACCAACTGAAACACTCTTGCTCTAACACAGAGATCTTGACCCTTAGCAGGAGCACGGTGTGGATTCCAGCAGTTGATAAATCACGCACCATCTACAGTGGCTGTTTCTGGAGAGCTCTGGTGTAGCTAAAAGGAGTTTGGTCCCCCCCCCCCCCCCCCCCCGGAGAAATTTCTTAAATGACAGTGCTTGGAGACAAAGTATTTTTAGAAATGAGAAGTGTATTGCTGAATATTTAATCAGTGCTCAGTGAGCCTGGCTGAATAGAGTTTAGAAATGTTTGTATCCAAATATGGTTTTATTTATTTATTTATTTATTTTTAAACACGTCATATTTCTTCTCTTCATCTGAGGTCAAGCCTGTGACTAGAAAAAGAGGTGGAGGGTGCCTCTTACTTAACATCACCAGGTTATATCATGCCCCACATGGTTGTTCTAGAAATTAGCTGTAGGTACACATTCAGGCTGTTTATGTTGTGCATAAATAAGTACATCTATGTAATCTCCTTTAAACACCTTATTCCAGTTAAATTGGAACAGATAGGAAACACCACCAAAAAAATCCACAACATTAAAAAAATAATAATACACAGTGATTTCCAACACTAAGAACTTATCTAATTCAAGAGGAAAATGAGCTGGTGTTTCAGGGCAAGAGCAAGCACCACTATAAATCTCAAATAAGGGGCTCACCACTCCCATTCTCCCAAAAGACTCTACTGTATGTGAATTAATATTAAAAATGGAAGACTATTTAGAATTGTCCAGCACACTAAGACTGAGCACCAGAAAGCTCTATTTTTTCATCCAGCATCTGGCAAGCAAAAGGGAGTCCAGCTTCACAGGCATCACTATTTAGCACAATTCCCACACACATAGAACTAGCATTTGTTAGGAAACATGTTTTTTCTTTCCATATAACACACAGCACGTGTGTCATACCTCTCAGCTGTTAAGTATGCTGCTGTACGGCTCTCATGGTATTTGTAAATTCTCTCCCTTTCCCCATAAATATTTTATTTAACTGACAAGTTCTCATTTTATGCATGGGAAGGATCAACTACGCCTGAACCTTTCCTGACAGGTGTTGGTTTTAATCTTCAAATCCTCATCCATCATAGGAAACCTCTCTGCACTGCTCTTGACACCATCATGTACCTGACGGCAGCACACCAGATCTTCCCACCCACTGAATTAAGACAAGCGAGACCCTCTGCTCAGTCCCTCTGCCTTCTCCAGGGAGATGTTCAACCTCTCTTGACTATATTTGGTGTGGAGATGAGCAGGATGTCATTACAGGAAGGACATGGACCTGCTCGAGTGGGTCCAGAGGAGGGCCACAAAGATGATCAGAAGGCTGGAGCACATCTCCTATGAGGACAAGCTGAGAGAGTTGGGGTTGTTCAGCCTGGAGAACAGAAGGCTCTGGGTAGACCTTACAGCAGCCTTTCAATACTTAAAGGGGGCTTAAAAGAAAGGTGGGGACAGACATTTTAGTAGGGCTTGTTGCAATAGGACAAGGGGCAGTGGTTTTAAATTAAGAGGGTAGATTCAGACTAGATATAAGGAATAAATTTTTTACAGTGAGGGTGGTGAGACACTGGAACACGTTGCCCAGGTCGGTGGTCAATGCCCCCTCCCTGGGAACACTCAAGGTCAGGTTGGACAGGGCTCTGAGCAACCTGACCTAGTTGAAGCTGTCCCTGTCCATGGCAGGGGGGTTGGACTGCATGGTCTTTGAAGGTCCCTTCAACCCAAACCCTTCTATGACTCTATGGATGGGGCTCGCACCAACCTGATCTAGTTGAAGATGTCCCTGCTCATTGCAGGAGGGTTGGACTAGACAACCTTTAAAGGTCCCTTCCAACCCAAACTATTCTACAATTGACGATTCTATGATTCCAATGCCAAATTAAGGTTCCTCCTTTCTATGGAAGCAGGCTTTAAAGCACAACACTTTGCAGAGGTTTTTCTGGAGCACAGAGTAACTGCCATATTTACACCACCACTTTGTTAATCCTCACACTGGAAAGCATAAAAGGGAAAAACCCACACAACACAAACCCCTTTCCTGCAGAAATGTTTTAGCACTTCAGAGACTGGCTATTAAAATCCCACTTCATCGTAACATTCCTCCCCTAATTAAAACAGCTTCTGCAAGCTGAGGAATACAAGGGTATGGTTGAACTTAACCGTGGCTGTCTCCAGTACTTTTTGACCTTCCAGAAGCCAAGGATTGCTCTTGAAAGCTGAAAGGTTTCCAAATGTTACTACTTAAAACATAAAGAATATTGTTGTTTCTGATGTTGCCTTTAAATGTTAGGCCAGAGAATTGCAGCATCAGCATTACCAGTAATTAAATGCTTTGCAAAGCGCTACAAGATGTTCCACTTTGTGAAAAGCATTATGGAAATCCAAGTTGCTCGCTGCTGTGAGATAACAATCAGAAAGCTCCAGCCCCTTTTTACTGTGTTAGTGTAAAACTTTGTTGTGCTATTCCAGATAGCTCTAGTTTAGCAGACATTAGAAATTAAAGCATTTCCAACACTGTCCTTACCTTGGTGACCTCGAAACTTTAAGCTTTTTCATAGGTTTCTAAGCAATTTTCCTAAATATTCTCAAGAGTTTTGGCTTATGAAAAAGCAACTGCTGAACTAATCTTAAATGCTCTGTGTCTTGGAGGCTACCTTCCTTCCCTAAAACACCTCCTAATCCTCTCTACAGAGCAGAAATACGAAATGCATTACAAGTGACAAACAAATGCACAATTGCTGAGATTAAACTGGAGAAAGAACCAGGAATTGAAGCAATGCACAGTCCCAAGGGGTCAGAAGAGTAGCAGCAGCAGCAAGTTAAAAAAGCCAAGTGCAGTGAATTGCAAGGTGCTCATTTGGGAATAAGCCTAATG
This sequence comes from Haliaeetus albicilla, assembly GCF_947461875.1. Lineage (NCBI taxonomy): Eukaryota > Metazoa > Chordata > Aves > Accipitriformes > Accipitridae > Haliaeetus > Haliaeetus albicilla. Next base: position 72,392,866 of record NC_091516.1, on the reverse strand, counting down.
AACCCTTCGCTATCTTTTTCTCTCATTTAATTCTTTTCTCCTTGATCCATCTTGCTTTGAAATGAAAGTCCAAAGAACGATACAGTACTTCTGCAACAACTGGCAGTGTGAAACTTGTAGATATATTTTATTCTCCAAGGGAATATGTGACCTGCAGGTACCATATCTGACCAGAATCGCTAAGCATGCATAAACTTTTCCTCTTTCATTAATGCTCTGTAGGATGCTCCAAATTCTGTAGGATTGCAGATTTTTAACAGGATGCTTCAGAGACAGGACTGATGTAGTCATTTTTCTGGTGGTTTATTGAAACAATCTACACAATTAAGTCCGTTCTGGTGAATGAATTACCCCAAACTGGAGTCAGCTATTAATAATAAACTGAATTATTCATGATTCAATTTCTTTGCAGTATCTAACACATACACGCTCCCAGGTATTGATGAGTGTGCAGAAGAAGCATGTAAACCATTTGATGTAAACCCCAGAAATGTAAGTAAAAACAGAAGATAGGAAAGAGTCCCAATATCAACCCCACCTTTCAGTCATTGGATGCATAAACTTTTCCTGGTAGTTCAGCCGCAGGTTGCAGTAGTTGACCTCAGCCTTTTTTCTATCCACCCTCAGTATCCTGGAGCATTTTCCTTGAAGAATTACAATACCCGTATCCAAGATGAGGCACACAGGACTGTATATAACACAGCCTTATGTTGCTGCTGACCAAGTGCCCTTGCAACTATGCCCATTTGCTCACTGCTAAGTGGCATTTCCTATGGAGACCTGCATACACTGGACAAGATTTGCCCAACAAATCTGGCAGAGAACACAGAAGGGGTTTTAGAGTTATTTTCTGAATCATAAAACCTAATAATAACTTCCCGAAATCCTACAGTGCCAAACTAAGCAATGCTGAGAGCACAGAAAACAATTATTAAAACACAGAATACCAAATCTAATTACATGATGGCAAACAAAATAGGTGTAGATGACCTTAACACAGTATTAGTCTAGGGGACTATTCATACTGGCTGTAGTGGCTATTGCCTTTTCTAACTGCAGCACTTCATCCATTCCAGTTGCTACTTGGGTCAATGCCCTGTTCTCCAAAAATTGCTTTCTTGCTCTAAAGTAAGATTGTTTGCTTTCATATGAACTTAATTCTGAAACACCCATCTCTGGAAACTGAAGAAATGGTAGTTCAAAATCAATGGAAGCTCAACCACCTTTTTTTTCAAGGGCGATTTTACTGTGATTTTAATTTGTGCAGATGACCAAATACAAGAACATAGCTCTAAGGCCTTAACGACATATAAAAAGGCCCCTATCCTGATGGAAAAGCAGGGGGGATTAAGCTGTTCTTCCTTCAAAGTGACCATCGAGTTGATTGTCACACCTGTACCACTCTGTGCTGCTTTTTGGGAGTCTCCTGCACTTTCATTAATGGTTCATTTCAGTATGGAGTCCTCAAGGTAATGCATTTTCCAGTCAGATTCACAATGTAGCATCATGGACATCACGAAGTGGCCATCCATCCTGAAATTAAGTTATGTTCTCTTCCAGAATTGCACTTTATCAGAAGCATTAGGAGTGACAATATCACATCAGAGGCAGCAGCTGCAAGGATCGAATACCAAATGGTATAGCAACCTAGAAAGGGCAGCCAATCTCAACATAATCTTCTCTTCTAAAGCTCCTCTTCTAAACCTGCCAAAAATTGTTAAGAGACTGTTTTTCTCCAGAAATTAAAAGTTGTAGACAGAGTAACAGAGGCTCAAACATCTCAACTAGATACAAGGAAGAAGGGGGTTTTTTTACAATGAGGGTAGTAAAAGAAAGACTGGAACAGGTTGCTCAGAGAGGTTCTAGATGCCCCATCCCTGGAAACATTCAAGGCCAGGTTGGACAGGGCTCTGGGCAACCTGACCTAGTTGAAGATGTCCCTGCCCATTGCAGGGGGATTGGACTAGATGACCTTTAAAGGTCCCTTCCAACCCAAAGTATTCTATGATTCTGTGTTCTACTGCATAAAACAAGGTAATATACCCCAGGTGCACAAGGAGAGAGCTAAGGAAATAAAATTAATATAGATCTACTACGCCATGCTCCCCAGTGCTCATAAACTAGCTCCAAGTGCCAGGCTATTAATAGGTCCCATTCCCATTGGCAGGAATTATATTATTTATCCTGCCTGTACAAAAACACATTAGATTGACTATATCTCAAACTAAGCAGTACATGGACATTTCTGTCAAGAATCCATCAACTTGCGCACACAAGAGTCTCTCTGGCCCAAAATTCATCATCCCACGAGGTATTGTGCAGCAGCAGTACATTCAGTTCGACAGCAAAACTGGACCAAAAATCCCCAAAATCCAGGAGTACTGGCCCAGTTAAAATGCTGTACCTATTTAACAGAAATTAAATCATACTTAACATTTCTGCAAAGTTGGTTTCTAACGAAGCAGTGGCCCTCGAGATGGGAATTTCCTCATTTAGCTGCAATTCCATGCGAATGAGCCTGTCCCTGCTCCTTCCCCTTGAGTGATAAGCACTCAGCACAGGTGAGCAGCTGTAGTCACACCTGGACCTGATGGTGGGAACAGTGACTCAGATTTTCGAGACTATTCACAGCATGCAACAGTTTCCCTATTTCTTTCCCAGCTTTCCAGTTCTTCCTTCCCACTCCCCTTGAAGCTATTCAAAAAACCAGAACTCACCCCTTTGCTTTATTTATTTTCACATCATGTGTCTTCGTAGGGCAACATAAAAAAAGCCCTAAGAGTTATAAACTGTGAAGTTACTGGTTGGATTAATAATTTGATACTTGCTGAGTGCTGCTTTTAAAATCAATACTAAGAGAGATCCCAAGCAATGAGATTTTAGTGCTTGTGGCAGGCAACAAAACCTTCACCTTGCCACCAGCAGACAGAGCCTTTTACTGTATTACAACACAGCAAGACAGATACACTTTTATTTACGGACCCTGGAAGTTGTTCTCCTACTGACTCATCTCATTCTGCATATAAGTCTGGCAATTTATTAAGTGATTTTATTAGTTTTATGCTACTAAAAGAAATAAATAGTTCTCCAGGAGAACATAACTGTGCCAGAAACATTAAGATAAACTCCAATACTTCATCAGTATGGGACAGAGGTGGTGGAAATCTTGGTTCTAGTTATCTACAATCTATTCATAAAAAAAATTTTGTAGGGTGAAGTTGTCCAAAAGCAGGAAACATTGGGCAAATATCATCCCAACCCCTAAGGGTCGCAGAGTCAGTTCCTGCGGGTCTTTCAGGGTTTGGCAGAATACATGACTTGGTCCTTTCTGTTTTCTTGGAGAGGTGTCCAGACAACCTGTCGTGGTTTAACCCCAGCCAGCAACTAAGCACCACTCAGCCACTCACTCACTCCCCCCCATCCAGTGGGATGGGGGAGAAAATCAGGAAAAAGAAGTAAAACTCGTGGGTTGAGATAAGAACGGTTTAATAGAACTGAAAAGAAGAAACTAATAATGATAATACTAATAAAATTACAACAGTAGTAATAAAAGGATTGGAATGTACAAACGATGCGCAGGGCAATTGCTCACCACCCGCCGAACAACACCCAGCCAGTCCCCGAGTGGCGATTCCCTGCCCCCATGTCTCAGTTCCTAAACTAGATGGGACGTCGCATGGTATGGAATACACTGTTGGCCAGTTTGGGTCAGGTGTCCTGCCTGTGTCCTGTGCCAACTTCTTGTGCCCCTCCAGCTTTCTCGCTGGCTGGGCTTGAGAAGCTGAAAAATCCTTGACTTTAGACTAAACACTACTGAGCAACAACTCAAAACATCAGTGTTATCAACATTCTTCACATACTGAACTCAAAACATAGCCCTGTACCAGCTACTAGGAAGACAGTGAACTCTATCCCAGCTGAAACCAGGACACAACCGAAACAGTCCTGGGATGAAAAGAGGAAATTTCCATCCTAAAAAAACTGCCGACAGCCTCCTGCAATGGTCTAGCATTGGGGATTTTTTGCCCTTTATCTCTTGCTTTGGTTTAGAGCTCTACCAGTAATGCGAGTTCAATTCAAGGTTAATTAGTGTTAAGATGCCACTGCAGGGGATCATTACCATAGATGCATTAAGAGTCACAATTTAGAACTTACTTTTGGCCATATTGCAGCTCCTCAACACTGAACAGCTGGTATATATTTTTTAATTGCAATATAACTTTGACATTTCGCCGTTAAGCGGACACAGAAGGAGTTATCATGAGTCAACAGCTGGGTGGCAACACAAACCACCAGCACAGGGAAGTGAAGAAATGCTAGGGAATTTTGAAACCTCTTAAAAAACCAAACTCGTCAGTCTCAAAACTCCTGACAAATCTGAACAGGGTGAAATTTCAGCTAAGGCCTTTTTGAAGTCTGATAGACAGTTTAATTGCCTTGATAAGGAAGCCAATAACTGCAGTGGGTGGACTGAGTTGGAAACAGTAAGTTGGGAACAACTGAGCAGCAGTAAAATTTAAAGGCCAAGATTCAGAAGAACAAACAAGACCAGGACAATATGGAAGAGGACACCTGAAGCAGACCAACTCCTCCACGCCTATGTTCGGCAACAAAACTAATGTGAGTTTTGATCATGGCAAGTGTCCTGGTTTCAGCTGGGGTAGAGTTCACTGTCTTCCTAGTAGCTGGTACAGTGCTATGTTTTGAGTTCAGTATGCGAAGAATGTTGATAACACACTGATGTTTGCAGTTGTTGCTCAGTAGTGTTTAGTCTAAAGTCAACAATTTTTCAGCTTCTCAAGCCCAGCCAGCAGGAAAGCTGGAGGGGCACAAGAAGTTGGCACAGGACACAGCCAGGGCACCTGACCCAAACTGGCTGACAGGGTATTCCATACCATGGGATGCCACATCTAGTGTATAAACTGGGGGGAGTGGGGGCGGGGGGATCACCGCTCGGGGACTGGCTGGGCGTCAATCAGTGGGTGGTGAGCAATTGCCCTGCGCATCATTTGTACATTCCAATCCTTTTATTACTACTGTTGTAATTTTATTAGTGTTATCATTATCATTATTAGTTTCTTCTTTTCAGTTCTATTAAACCGTTCTTATCTCAACCCACGAGTTTTACTTCTTTTTCCTGATTTTCTCCCCCATCCCACTGGGGGGGGGGGGGGGGGGGGGGGGGGGGGGGGGGAGTGAGTGAGCAGCTGTGTGGTGCTTAGTTGCTGGCTGGGGTTAAACCATGACAGCAAGGATGAAGGTGCTGGAGCATGACCATACCACTGCATCTCAATAGCTCGTGGAGAGGGGAGCGTATTGCACCCCAGCTGAGCTCACTGAAACTCCACCTTACTACCAGCAGCAGTTCAAATGTTATATTTGTTGATCATTTTCAAACCTACAGAGCTTGTAATAAATCACCTTGGCTTCACAGTTTGAACGATGCAGCTCATTAAGTCAGCAGGAAATAATGCAGTGTGCAGCATTTCCCAACCTGCTTGTGAACAAGCTAAGCAGACGCAAAAAATGCAAGTCACCTTCTAGAAAATGACGGTTATCTCTAAGATCACATTCAGGGGGAAAGAGTTATCCTCTGATCAACAAAATGGAGTTTATCCTTAGGGCTCCCAGCTCACAGGCAAATCATCTGCATGTTCTCTGTGCTAATTCTCCAAAGAAGTGTTTTATTCTGGTGTCTGCTGCTAATATTTGGTCTATGCTGTCCACCACTCATATCTGTTTAGGCAGGATTCACAAGATGCATGGGTTATAAGCACTGTCACTAGGCTTGTAATGGCCTTGCTGTAGATGCAAAGGACCTGGACCCCAATTCTGTTAGAAGGATTAAAATGAAGCATGAAGAGCTTGAGCAAAATATACTGGGTTTGAGGTCCACAGCAAGATGAGATTACAGAGGAATTAAGTAGCACTAAAGGTGATTTGCTTTCCAAAAGTCATACTCAAATCCAGAAATACTTTGCACTAATGCATCATCCTTTGTGAGCACCATAAAAGATTTAAGACAGTCAAAGTAAACCAACAGAATTAGGGGGCTTTCAAACCAAAATAACAATTTCCTTCCAAAACTCTTCTCTCAGAGAGGCAGCAACCCAAGCACACACAGAGAAGTCAGAAATCGTGGAGAAAGTCTGAAATAGCATTAATGGTCAGCACCTAACAAAGCTTCCCCTAAATGTTGTGCACACTCAAGACTTAATGCTCCTTTGGTGCACTATCTTTAGACCTACAGCCTTTATCTGTTGAAGCCCTGCTAAAACATTTCTCAAAGCCAACTAATTTCATGTTCTTTGCTTGTCTTCTACTTCAGTAGGCAATAATCCCCCAGGTTTTAAAACATAGAGGAAAACATCTGCCTGTCAAACTAGATGGTCCTGAGAAGTAAGGATAAAATTAGGGAACAGCTAAAGAAATAAGAATCCAAACTTTTAATATTAGGAACCCAAGTTTTTCACAGCTAGCAGGTTTGTTAAGGATCTCTTACTGTCCCCGTTGCCCTCACACCCCAAGGTAAAATTTTCTGGATGCGACCTGTAGAAATTTGCACTGAGATTAATTAGAGATCTCCAACTATACAACTGCTTAGGTGCTCAAGTCTTGCATGTGGTGCAGGTATTTATTTCCCCTTCCTTGCTCAGATGGAAGAATGCCTGGGTTAATCTTCTGTGCTGCAATAGCCTTGTTTTATCTTTGATGCCTGTCTCTTCTGTGCCTTTTGTGTATATGCAAGCACAACCTCGTGGCACTATCAAAATAAGTAATAGTAGTGTAGCTTGTTAAGGGAGTGACTTGTACTAAATTAGTCTGAAGGCTTGTGTCTCAATGAGGAAAAATAAAGTAGCTGTAATTCCAAGATCAAGCAAGATCAGACCTTTTCATTACATCTTTACACTCTGAAATTCAGCTCTTGGAAAAACAGGGGCTATTTCACCAAGTACTCTGTCTTAAGGGAAAAAAACCCTTTGTTTGAAGTTTTCATGGATAGAACAGTTTATCTTCTGAATTGTTTCTGGCAGAGAACCCATTCCTGGTATTATGCTGAGTACAAACAGAACAATAGACAAACAAAATCCCAACATGAATTTAAGGACCTGCACACTTAGACTTAATAAATGGCTGCACTGCTCCAGTAAATCTAGGTTATTGCTGTAGTTTTAATTGTAGCAAGTATCTCCTAAACATCATTTATCTTCTAACAGTATCCTTCACAAAAAAAATGCACATGGCACAATAATAATAAAAACAACTCCCTGTGGTTAAAAGTGAGAGGAGATGACAGCTCAGGCCTAACAAACTAAGCTCAACTCTGCAAGCTACAGATGTTTAAAAAGCCTGGGGAGGAGCATTCATCTGAAATGCAAAAGCAACTGCAACCACCATCTAATTAACTGCAGGCTTAGCAGAAGCAAGACAAGAAGTCGTCCACTCTTGAGATCCCTGGTGGACCCTAGTTTAAGGCTGACCTAGCTAAAATCTCCAAAGTGAAGTCATTCAAGATTGCACAAAACTCCTCTCTTGCATGGACACTACTGTAAGTTCAGATGGTTTGCTTGGAAGCAGAGAGCCTGCTATACATGCAACCCACATTGCTATCAAGCCTCCAAAATGCAAAAGCCAGACATTGTCTGGGAAAGAGATACCAGTGCAGCTTTGGTCCATTTGGGTGGGGCTTTACTCGGAGCATGCAACCAAAGCTGGATGGCAAACATGCTGCAATGTCATGCAAGCCATGTTTTTCTTGCAGTGACAAAGAAATCGTCGTCACTCTGTTGTGCAATGCTTACGCATCCTCAGTTGTGAGAGTGTCACATTAAATATCATGCTGCCAAGGGGAAGATGAACTATCTAAACACTATAATAGATTAATGATCCTGGAAGCAGAGGGTAGTTCAAAGGCCAAAGTGGGACAGATAGACACTATCTCATCATTCTGTTTAGAGAAGTAGCCAAGCCACACCTTTGACCAAGACAAAGAAAATGTGTACTAAGCAGGGAGGTCACAATTTGCAATTCAGGATGTATAATTACTGCAGCTGAAGAGGACGATGATATAAGCACATGAAGAGGGCAAAGCAACAGTCCTGGAGCGTACAGAGGGTGCTACAGCTGAAGGATGCTCATGAAATGGGAAGCGAGAGGCATGAAGCTGTAGGGCAGTATATGCTGAATGAGCATAGCAAACCACACCTGACTGCTCGACACAGAACCCACACTGAGCAGGTGAGCCCATGCCCCAGGTAACCCCTGCCAGAAAGCACTGGGTGCTGTTCTGCTATTTTTCTGTAGTGCAAAATGACCCCTCAGCTCACAGCTGGGTGCTAATTTGGGATGGCAAGTGCTGCTTTAACACATGAAAAGCACTATCCAGGCTGCAGTCCTATGAAATTACAGTGGAGAGGCCTCATTAAGAACCCTTTAGCAAGTTCTCCCACTCTCACATAAATTATTATATCACCTTGAGAAGAGTTAATGAAACCCTTGAAGTAAAATTCTTCTGTTCTCCCAGGCAGAGAAAACAGTGCATCAGGTAAAGCCAAATCCTTTCTCTCTATCATTTAAGGACATGTCAGTTTACGAAACAGCCTGTAACAATGATGAATGAGAGCCATTTAAGTTCTTGACCATCACCTTCATGGTACTGAATGAAGCCTGCACTGGGGTGGCAAGGTAAAACCAAGGTCTCCTCCAAGCCCACGTACTTGTGACAAGTGCTACCCGCTGGGGTTGAACAGGCTGTCTCAAAATGGAGACACTGCACAGTTTTGCTAAACATCATAAATCTGGCAAGCTTGCAAGCTTCCTCTGAATAAACACGATGACAAACTGGTGCATCATCTGGCTGTCTCTCAACACATCACTGTAGCGCATCATGGTTTATCCTTGTTCTGCAGACCCTCCGCCCCCCTCCTCAAATCTCTGAAGCTGGTTTAAAACCAGCACATCTTAAGCAGAAAATGAATCAGAAGACAATTCAGGAGGCTGCCAAGGATACTAGATGTGCACCAAGGCAAGTTTGGGCTCTCTGTGTATGTGTCAGCATCAGCAATCATGTCATCCCTCCATGTGAAATGGAGGGGAGGAGTTCTGGGGCATGGGAAAAGCCACTGCACTAGCGAAAAGAAAAAAACCCACACCTATGGAAGTGAATACTTCCATATGACATTCATTCTGGAGCCTGCTAGGAGATATCGTTCCAGCTAGAAGGACAATGGTCCTTCTAGGAAGGTCTTCTTTCTAAGAAGGTTCTCTCAGCCTGAATTCCCAGCAAATCCACTGAAGGCATCTTTCTTTGGCAATTCTATCCCCATTCAGTCCCAAAACACTTGCTTTTCTCATCTTACTTCACCATCTGTGTGGGTGAGTAATGTCCCATTATTGAATAATAATACAGTGTCTAGCACACAGAACAATACCTTCTTTTTCTGGTTTATTTAGTCTTGTGTCCCCCCCCTGCACAACCAAAGCTGGATTTTAGATTATCTAGTATGTTGAATATTGTCTTTATAAATTTCATATTTTTACAGTGTAGGGAAATGTGGAATGAATTAAATGCACATCATGAAGCACAATCCAAAAGGAAAGTAAAAAAAAAAAAAACCAAACCAAAAAGCTGCTGGGGAATCACTGCTCAATTTGTGATTTACAGCAATGTTTTACTTTTCATTCTGGAAAAGGAAAGGGAAAAGCACGCCACACAGAGGTGCCATAATCCAAACTATGCTGCCTTTACAAGAACACAAGCTATTTAATCTGAATTACATTCCTAGTAGATTATTTAAACTGCACTTAGTCCTCGTGTGACCACTTTTAATCCCAGCTGCAAATCAGGATTAGCCAACTCCACTCATTGACAATGAATGAATGCATTTTAATTCTGAACAAAATCATCCACTTGGGGATTTATTTTGCTTTAACTCCCTCAAAGTTAAAGCCAATTAGTTAATGCCACAAAGCTGTTGGCTTACAGAGGAAAAAAAAAATGACCAAGGAAAACATCTAACCTCTATGGGAATCACTGTGATTTGCCTAGCTGTGAAAGCTGACGTTGTAAAGCAGAATAAGTTTGCATCAAGAGAAGCATCTCTGCCTTCCTGCCTCCGCTTTGCATACACCGCTTGTGCCAAAGCTACCAACATTCCAAATTCCTGGCGCATTAACCCAGATGAGACCTTTATTCCCACCTACCCCATTAAAATCCCAAACATTTCCATTCATAATCGTGCATGCAGATTGACATAATTCAGTCATTCCCAAACCACTGGAGAACACTCTGAAAAATTGTATCATGTTTTGATAAGTGACTGCACACACCTAGGGAGATCCCATAAAGAGTAAGACAGGACATGTCTAAAGCCAGCTACGCTTGCTAACGTCATCATTCAGCCAGGAAGCACGAAAGGCTAGGAGAGGTGACGTCCGCATGCTATGGAGACCATGCATCCCCTGACTCGGCCACCTGAGCATCTTGGTGTTGGATGGCTCTTCTGCCAAAGCTACGTGCGGCACCCAGCCATCGTGCCGGCAGGATAGCAGTCAGGAAAGCTGGCTTGGACATCTACGGAGGCAAAAGCTGCCCTCTTGCTCTGCGCATCTCAACAGAAGACCACAAAAGGGACAACATCCCAAACTCTTGGCCAGGTTCATGGAAAACCACCAGGTCCCTAAGTCCCCTACTAGCCTTGAGATGTTCTCATAGCCCAAGTTCCAGCTCCACCTTCCCCACAGTGTTTGTGAAACTCATCAGTCCTTCTACATCCTTTATTTTAAAATCTTCCCCGAGGCAAGGATTTGCATCGTGGGGATGAGAGTCATCCTCTCAGCCACCCTCTCCTTTGGCAACATCCTCTTCGGGGAGCCGACAAGCATTGCACTGTCCCTAGCTGGATGAGCTGACACAGCTGACAGGTATCAGGCAACTATACAATTACCATTAACTCCTTCAACTATTTCCTTTTGCTTTTCCAGGGAGTCCAAGACATGCTTTTACTCTACACTTACTGCAGTCATATCTCAAATACTTGCAGGGAGCACATTTCGCTGTACCACTGGAAGACATCAGTGGTTTTTTGTCTGCCTTTCTAGGAAGGGAAAGGAGCATGCTTGCAATCAAAATCCAGCTCGTGCCAAGCTTCATTAGTCTCTGCAACTAATAACCGTCTTTTTGGGTCTCAGCTAGTGATTTATTTCCCCCCCCCACCTTAGAATTCATACTACTTCAAAGGTTAATGAACACCTTGACAGAAGAATCCTAGTGCTTAATTTTTGCAGCAATAGCCACACAAATGCCATTAGAAAACATGTTGGAAAGCAGGAAACAAAAAGTGTGAAAATTTTAAAAGGGAAAAAAATAGGAAAAAAATTTTAATCCCTCAAATTCCCTCAGACATTGAGGGATGCAGATGCAAGCTAGAACCATCCAGTATAAACATATATTCTGCAAGCTTTTAATAATAATATAATAAACATATAAAACCCCCTGCTTTGACAGTCTCTTTTTCAGGAGGATTTGATAAATTGGTGTTTTATAGGCACAATTTTAAAGGTTCATTTTAACACCATCTAAAAGGTAGCAACTATTGTATTACATGGCAGTCACTGGTGAATCAGCTTTTGTAAAAACCTTTGCAAACAGCTGAAAAGAAAGAAAATGAGATAGAGTAATAATGACTATTATATACACAAGAAAGCAACTTTAAAAGATGCAGCATATATCAGGAAAGGCATTACCATCCTCTTGTTAAATTCAAATATGCTTTGAGATGCAGAAAAGTCTTTTTTCCAAAAGCACCCACACAAAGGCAAATAGCTCCTAATAGAGCGTATGTCACAGAGAAAATGTAAACGTAAAAGCAGACCTGGAAGTCTAGGCACAATCTTATCTCTCAGAGCGTTTTAGGGGAGGATTATATTCCAGTAAGTAAAAAGTAATGAAGACTGTGACACTGAGATTTACCATACTAGAGCAGAAGCTTCTTGATACCCCAGGGTTGCCGCATCCAACTGAATTAGCTGCATTTCAACATCGAGAATCCTCCTGAACTGATCTTATTCTCAAAGTGGCGATCTTCCCCAGACTGTAGCTGGTAAGCCTTGTACCAAGCCAAAAAAAAAAAAAAAAAAAAAGAAAAAAGAAAAAAAAAGATAAAAAAAGATAAAAAATTGTGCTGCTTTTCCAGCAGGTTAAGACTTGTGCATGGAAAGCTTCCTCTGCGGCATTCATTGGGCTGCACAACAGCACAGTATGGTCCCCATCAAATGTATTTGGTCCTAGCACTGCCTTGTTGCTTTAGTCTTTCTGTACACTCCTTGTATAATTGTTAATCCTGATTTTCTGCTAAGCATCAGTAGCCTGTGGCAGTGTGCTCCCCCTGCCTCCCCAGCCTGACCTGTATTTCCCACGACCCTGCTTAAATGATAACCACCAGTAGCAATTCTAACAGATGCATCAGACTGTGTGGATTTGGGGGAGACAAATAACAGCACAATAGCCAAGGGCTAAATTGGGCTATGCGCCTACCTAACCACAGTGCTGGTCAACATCCTACTCGGGCCAAATTTGGAAGAAACAAACTTCTGTAGTCGATATGTAAATAGAAGTAAATTATCTTACTCCATAACTGGTGGACAGCCCAGGGCCTGTTGAGCTCTCCTGCACGGCAGTAGGCTGCGCGCTGGGATCTCCCCTTGAGTAGGGACACCTCTCAAGGTTACTCCTCAAGGTTGAGAAAGTCCTTGCCGCAACAGATTCTCAGTAAGTGTTTAATAGCATGCTGAACTTTGAAATCCTAACTAAGTGATATATATAATAAGGATTGATTGTGCGCATATAATCCTTTAGACATAAACTGTTGACTAAGTCAGGATCCAGCCACACCTAAACTCCCCTCTGAGAAGGAGTCTGGAACACAAGGGGATCCTTTCTGAACCTCACGACTCAACAGGAGGGTCTCCCCGACAGCTTTGTCTGGCACTGTCCTCTATGCAATAGATACTCAAGTGTACCTTGACTTTGAATCTTGTTAAACCACTGTTGCATTTACTGTCAAACTTTGTTAAATCACTGTTTCATATCAATAAAGGTATTGCTACTTCTCTCTTATGAGTGAAGTGTGTCACTCCATCCGCGACACAGCCCTTCCTGGATCCCCGCCACTGCCTTTGCCAAGCAACACAGCATCTTCCACTTTTCCTGCTTTCGGCAAATCTTATTAGCAAGCCTAGAGAGCTGAAGCAGCTTTCCCCACAGCTATTGGAAACCCAAGGAAGCAACAAACCATGCAGAGGCTTCCCCAAGCCTTGAGCCCACCAGACTAGGCAAAGAGAAGCCATTTCCAAGCCCACACCTCCACTGCTGGCGCTCACAGACGGCTGGTTCACTCCAAAGAGCTGTGAATTAACTCCTCCTACACGAGCTTTACCTGAAGACAGTCAACCCCAGAGAGAAAAATCTGATTTCTGCATAATTAATAGACTCTAACCCATCACTCATGACACCTATGGGCTGTCTAAATTCTGTAGATGCGGAATTACCTGCAGGCATCTCTCCAATACCATGGTGTGAAAGGCTGGAGGCTGAAAACATTTAAGTGCATTTTGATAAATGCTCTGGCCTCTTCCTCAGGTCCTAATACTTCTGGGCTTTAGTGTTATCAGCTTAATAGTGTTTGGATTTATTTCTCAGAGCTGCAAGATGGGGGAGAAAGGTACATCAGCACGCTTGCAACCTGCTGGTCCAGATAAGCCTCTCCTGTTCCTTCTCTGTGCTTCCGCTACCAAACGCGGATACTTTTCAAAGCATTCCTGCAAAACAGCAGAAAGCCCTGCTGTCCTCAGGTCTGTTATGTAGGATTGACACCCCATGCTTTCCAGGGGAGGGGTATATTCCTTCTGAGAATACTCTGCCATCAAGTGTATTCCCTCTGGAGATGTCCTTGCAGACTCCAGGGACAGAGGAAATTTCCTGCTAAACACAGACAAAACCATCCATCCAATAAGCACAAAGCACCAACAAGACCCACAGCTCTCATCAGGCCAACATATAAACTAAATCATTTTCCAGCTAAATACTGTATAACCACAGGAAAAGCCACTTTAACTACCCACATCTCCATCTGCCCTTCTCCACAACACCCACACAAGTTATTTGCATATTTATTGCATATTTATATAGCACACCTCAGCGGTATGCTCCATGTGCCACCAACATATGTGTCCTTTTGGTCTCCAAGTCTACGTGTCCTTGTGTGCAAGACCAGACACAGACTGCGCCTCACACCACCCCCCTGCAAAAAGCCACAACAAACAGACACTGCAGAAGAAATATCACCAGGTTTCCTCCAGAGGGCAAAAATATTTAGGGTATCTAGCTGTAAACTGACCACATCTGCTGATGCCTATTGTTTCCTCCCATGATGTGCGCTGTCAGGCCATACAATCTGTTAGCTGTATATTTAATTGGGTCTTTGAGTGCATGGTCCAAGAGCCGCTTACCTTTTGATATCTAATTTTGCTGATAAAACAAAACACTGCAGTGTTTCATTTGCTATAGCCATCTTTATAGACGGTAGAATAAACAGGCAAAATAATTTAAAGACCACGCTCTGCTTCCATGGAACAGTAAGAAGGCAACCACAAGAGCCTTCCCTGTAAATTTAGCATCATTCCCTTTGTTTAACCTCGTAGCAGCGATGGAAGTCATTCCCATACACCTTCAAACACTTCCAGTCCAGCATCACCACTCGTTTGGCCCATGCACTTGCTCTGGTACACCCATGAACCATGCCAGGCAGTGAAGCAGGGATGCTCCAAGGTCTCCAGATGAACATATGAAGCTTTGCAGATCCACTTTGACACTCTGTAGGTGACGTGTTTGTCTAGCACCAGGGCAAGCGTAGAAGCCACCCAGGTCCCAAACAAGTTTGCAAGGTCTTATATATCCATCTGCAGCAACCTCACATAGTCACTGCTCAGACACTATCATACCAATGCCTTCAAAAATCTTCCCTCTCCTCCTACCATCAACTCAGAAACAGCGGGCCAAATAATTCCCCTTCAGCCAGCACTTGCTGGAGCACAGAGTCTTTTTCCAAAGAACACAGAGACATCCAAACAGCATTAGTTCCTTGCAAATTGGGGGAGGGAGGTCTGAGTGGTAATAGAATAGAATCATTAAGTTTGGAAAAGACCTCTAAGATCGAGTCCAACCGCCAACCCAACACCACCATGCCCATAGGATCTCTTGCAAGACCTCGTATTATCAGAGGCAGGGAATGCTTCTTCATCAGCACAGCTCCAGCATCCACAGGATTAGAGAAGTCCAAACAGGTCTCTGAGCAAGCGGGAACATATCTAGTTCAGACAGAGAGCTGCTCACGCTATAATTCACTGAAGTGCAGGTGCATTAGCACAGCTCTGCACCCAAGGTTAATTATTTCTGGGTCCGTCAGGGCTGATTCACCTCCAGTGGCATGCTGACACAGCCAAACCTGGCTTCGGAAATAAATCTGAGGTTTTTGCAGCACGCTGTATTGCACAGCGGAACCGTACCTGGAATGGCTTTACCAGTTTCAGGGAGCGTGTGAACTGTTAAAGCCAATTTTAGCTCATTCCTCCTTAAAAGAAAGGATACGTGCCTGGACATAGACAGCTTCCAAGACCTTCCAGGGAAAGATGCAGCCTACCCTCTGGTTGTCAGAGCTGCAAAGTTAAGCAGCTTATGTAGGACAGCTGCAGATATAGCTAAAAAAACCCAAACCAAAACAAAACCACAAACACAAAAACCCCCACTAAAAACCAGCTCCAAAACCCACCACACACACAACCACATCCTCACAAAGAAGAAAAAAAAAAAAAGAAAAAAAAGAAAAAACAAAAAAACCACTGCTCCCCCCACACCAAAAAACCACCAAAACCCCCAAGCATGACAAGGACTGTAGTTTTCACTCTTCACAGACTGGACTGATCTACATTTTAAAGCAAAAACTTCAAACAGATCAAGCCACTGATTCTTGCAGATATTCCCAACAGGCTCTTTTGGTCCGCACCGAGCATCCAGCTCCCACTATTCCCACCCTCGTCTAAATAAAACACCAATTCTGAATTCTTCTCTCCATCCTCAAGGCCACTCATTGTCATCTCTAGCTCATTTTTAGGGATTTTTATTTTGCTTCAAAATAATAACCAAGGTGTCTTGCTAAGAAACACATAACATACTGGCAGAGAAAGGTACCACTTCAGTGGGGGGGGGGGGGGTGTATAAATATATATATATATATGTAATATATATAACATCTGTGGCATAAAAGCAGATTTCATTTCTAATTAAGTGAAGGAGGAGGAATAGGACCCCTAAATGCCATTTGAACAATTCACAGTACCTCTGTTTTCTGCATCCTCCACTTTTCCACCCATCTCAGCCAAATACTTGTCTGAAATCTGTAAGTTTGCCAAAGAACTCCCCGTCAGTGCTCATAACTCTGCTAATTCATAAGGTGTGGGTGCTAAACTGGAAGTTCAGGGGAAAAAATTATGAAATTAGCCAACAGGAGTGAGTTCAAAAACTGCAGACAGCCCAGCACTATTATGAAAATATTCCTAGAAGAGGCATTTTATTTCAGAGAAAAGCAAGTGAGCAAGCTAAGTGTCGATTCTCGGTTAACTTAATGCAGGAAAACCACCCAGTTTCATTTGATTTTCCCATTCTGGCTCCTTTAATAGTGCTACTGATTTCCACTGCTTGGGTATGATTAGTCAGGGGGTTGGGGAACCCCCTCTTTTTTCTCAGATGGAACATAATTTGCAATTCAGACCTTAGTTACGGTGACTCAAGGAAGAACATTTTCATTTAAAAAAAGAGCAGAACTGGAGAAAACAATAAAATTCAAGGCTTCAAAATGAGAATTAATTAAGCCTCCACAAGTGCCACAAGCTACTGGTTGAGGAGATCCTTCAGGTACCTTGAAATAAGAGTGGCATCACAGAGAACCAAAGACTTGCCAAGTCTTTTCCTTCTATTTTTTCTTTGTATTTTATCTTTTTTTTCCTTAATACAAGTAATTCTGGGGCAACACATCCAGCATAGCAACCCTCTGACCTAGGCAGATGTCCAGGAAAAAAAAAGGCAAAATTCAACGAATCACACACTGCTGACATCAGTCATCCTAAAATATTTCAGGGGTAAAACTTGACCTAAAGACACACACTCAGGCCTGTGCTGTGGTAACCTGAGTGTTTGATGAAGCATTAAGATGAGTATCTTGGAACAGCCTGAACGGCTTCAAATATTTACGCACGATAGGACAGTGCTGCTACGCCTCACTCCACTCATGGCCATCTGTAAGCAAGAAAACAGGCAGTTTTGGAAGGTTGAATTCAAAAAGGTAAAGCAAGTAAAAGCCAGAAGATAAAGAAGTTGCAAGAAAAGGCAACAGCTTTCCCAGCATTGCACAGCAGCTGCAGACAAAGGTCCCTCTCCTACACATCCCAGCCAACAACGGGTCAAGACCAGGGTCAAACGACTTCCTTCAATGCAAGGCAGAAGCAGCCAAAATCTCCTTTTTCTTCGCATTAATTCTATGAACAAGGCCAATTCATTCTGGCACAGGAATCCCGACACAAAAAATGCTGTGCTGTTACTCATTCTCATGCAAATATCCCTTGGAAATACAAAACCAGGGGGAACCCATGTACATACACATCCAGCCTGAGGGCATCCTGCTATTCAACAGAATTCAAAGGATGAAGGAGATGTGTTTTAGAAGGAAGTACTGGCCCTAAAAAAATAAAAATCTTACAATTTAGTTGCTCATTGGCACTCTGGCAGCTCAGCCTGATAAGAAAACATCCACAAATTCAACCTCTGTATGCATCTACCTGACGTTCACCTTAAATCAGGATTATTTAGCCACCCTAGACCACACCTTTGATTAAAAACAAAACAAAGTCAATCATGTGAAACTAAGAACACACACTTTGGGCTTAATATAACACAGAAAGCCAGCACTAAGCGGGCACAAATACAGACAATTTAATGCTGATGACCTGGTTTAGCATTGCTTATGCATATTGCATTTCACGACAGAAAAATAAGAACAGAAGAAAAACATGCCATCACAGCAAAATCAGTAGCTCTATAAGAATGCCAGAGTGCCACGCAATAGCACTATTCTAGGATTTCTCTCTGTTGCTGATGGCATAAGTAATACTGGGGAATTCAGCGAAAGGGATCTGCTCTCAGGTGAATTTAAGAGTCTGTAATTTCAGACAGAGAAATGGCTTCTAATTACAGTGAGAGAAGGAAGGGCTGTGGGAAAAAAAAAAAAAAGCTGAATAATCTGGCTTCTTTTGTAAGTGCTAAGAGGCTCCATTCGCATCTGAAGGCTGCCACATGCCTGGTCAGTTTGAAAGGACAAGTCCAAACAACGCGTCCACCTTATCCTCTACACGCTTAAAACATATTTCATGGGGAGGCAGGAGTGAGCTATGCTCTTCTGGGTTACCTAGTGATTTTATACAGCAGACATTGAAGACTAAAAGCATTTGTAACCTACTTTGCATGAAGAATGCATGAATCTTGGTGTTTCACACCTCAAGCAAGCTCCTATTAGCACCAAAAAACCCCAACCCCTCCCAAAACCCCAAATCACCCCAAAACCCCCCAAACAACCTCCTCTTAAATTCAAGCTCTGGTTTAATGAATCATTAGAAGCTACAAAATTAATGAGCCTCTGGTGGATGGAACGGCCATCCTCAAGACAGCATTACTCCCGATCCCTTTGATGGGTAGTGTGGAGCTCTACATATCACCATTCATCCTACCCATCTCATTTTTCAGATTAAAAAAAGAAAAAAAAAAGGAAGTTACATTGCTCTGAGAACCCTTGTCTAATAAAAAAGAAAAAAAATGTCCCTGACAAGCCATCGGGGGAACAAGAACCACTCAAAGTGCTTTTGCTGTTTCCAGCGTGTTCAGCATGAAGGGAAGCCATGCTCTTTTCACACTGAAAAGAAGAGGTTTTGCACATATTTTTGCCTCAGCAGCAGCTGAGCAGGACAGACGGCAGCTCCAAGCATGGCTATTTCCAAATTTGTGAAAACGTCATCCAAGGAACTTGTGCCAGGAACCGTGCTTCGTTCCAGCTGGAAACAAAGAGCGATTCCGTACCTCAATTCTCTTGTGGTGGTTAAGTAGAGGGAGTAGAAAGAAATAGGTTCAATTCTAGCAACAAGTCTAAATAGATCAGTGTTTTTAAACCACAAAGAAAAGGAAATATGTGGTTGTTCGACCCCACTGTTTTTCACAGCAGAGAAATGCCTGTGAGCCCACCGCAGAGGGAGCCTACTGCCCTTTAGCTACTGAACTTTGCAGCTCCCGAAGGATGCTCAACTGCTTTGCAATCATCTCAGACCTCCTGCCAAGTGGCAGTCGCCTTTCCTTGCAGGGTCTTCTCCAGGATAACAACCTTCGTTACTTCCAGGCACAACAGGGCAGTGGATCCAAGGCTTACAGAAGACTACCAGCTGGTGCTAAATGCAATTTTCTCAACCCTTTTTTTCAGGTCTAACCAATATACAGGGCAGTGCTCATGCTCATAACAAGTATAGTTTTAAGTATGCCAGCACACAGTATTTTGCCGACAGATTTCGGCTCACGGTCCCCGTGTTCCACATCTAAAGGACATGAAGCAGCTTCCCAGCAGGAACCACCAGCTGTGGTTGAGGCAGTCCTAGCCCCAGCCAGAGCCATGTTTGGGGACAACAGTTTGTCACACCAGGTTGAGTTTATATGGTCATGTAGTTACACGACCTCCTGTCCGGACTTGGCTTGCAACCAGCATGGATGGGCAAATGCAATGCAAAAAGCAATGTTTCCCATCATTATTTATTATGCAGAAATGTAAAAGCCTCACACAGAGCACACTGAGAAAACACTACTGTTTTAACAGCTGTTACATCCCACGAACCCACAGTATAATTTAGGTTGGAGTGGGACCTCCAAAGGTCATCTAGTCCAACCCCCAAGTCATGCTTCTCTCTGGCTTCAGTCATGACCTCAAGCGATAGGCTAAGTCCAAACTGTTTTCAGAGACAAATGAGAAAAAACCCCCTTTCTGAACATAAAGGTCATCTGGCAAAATAATCTAAGCAAGCCAGCAACACAAATAGAGAGACTTCAGCATGAACATGGAAGGTCTTCTTCCAATATGAAAGCCAGGCTGCACCTTCCAGCTCTACCTTGCATATATAAAGTCAAAGCAGAAGTTACATCACCATTTTACTGTGATACACAGAAGATGTATTCCAGGCACTATGAACAGAACACCACCAATTCCCAGAGAAATATTGCTCCTTGATGCATTCCGAGACATGCATCTCTGCACCAACACACATTTCATTTACTGTTTGTCCACCATGGTGAGCAGATTTGCCTGTGCTTGAAATCAAGTTGCTGACTTTGCTAAACTGGATCCTGGAAGATATTTTCCAATCAATACACATTATTTTCATCACAGCTGGGGCTCCCAGCATTCATCCCAGAAAACAGGCAAGCACATACACCTCCAAAATACAAAGCATATCTGTCTAAGAGTTGATTCCACCTCACATTAGATACCAAAAAAACCCACCAAAAAACCCATCAGTGACATGAGCACAAGCTGCAACTCTTTTAGTATAGCAATTGAAAAGCTTTTCTTATAAGCTGCCTGTCTGTCTCCCTCCCACCTCCCATCCCTTCCACTCCTCCACGCAACTCCAGAACCTCCCAGCTCATGAAGTTCAAAGGCCAGCGGAGGTCGACGTTACTTGTACCGTTTAAAGACCAGCACAGCAAGAAATAGCAAACTCATGATGTACACAAGTACCACAGGCTGCTCTGAAATTGCTGAGATTTTGAGTACTAAGGAGAGTCATGAAGTCACATACAATTATTTTGTTAAAGATAAGAATCATACAAAGGTACCACAAAATGTTTCTTTTTAATACCGTATGAAGCGTACAATTGTAAGCACCTTAAACAATAACAAGCTGTGACCATCAGGCAAGACTAAAGTTTAACAAAAACTTCCCACTTTACATTACAAAAGCCTGGCTGAAACCAGTTGGGTGTCACAGAGCATCCATAAGAATATTAATAATTCAGCTTTGAATAAGAAAAGCGAAAGCATGAACAGCAGTGAAAGGAGGAGGTATTTGGTCCTTGCAGATTGCACTCAGTGCATATGACAGGGCTCAGCAGAGGTTCAGTGATCCTTGAAATCTGTCTGGAAGTGTGATTGTTACTGATTAGAAAAGAATACGCACATATTTCAAAGACAGTCTGCTTCATGGTGAACTCCTGTCACTTTGGGGCTAAGTGTTGCCAGTTTTCCCAGACTAATTGCTCTTCCAGAAAAGGACACAGAGCTTAGTGTTGGATCAGAGAAGTGGAGATTCTCCCTGTTACAAAAAAATTTAAAGTAAAAAAAAAAAAAGTGCAGCTTCTCTTTTGAGATTACAAAGAATTTTCCTTT
Source organism: Haliaeetus albicilla (assembly GCF_947461875.1). Taxonomy (NCBI): domain Eukaryota; kingdom Metazoa; phylum Chordata; class Aves; order Accipitriformes; family Accipitridae; genus Haliaeetus; species Haliaeetus albicilla. The sequence continues at coordinate 72,371,339 of NC_091516.1, read as the reverse complement.
GGCCAGTATTTCCTACTGCAACAAAACTCCCTTTATTCAATCCATAGAAATGTTTTCTCTGTTACATTAGTGAAAAATCTTTCATGCAGATGACAACGATTGTTTTCCCCCGTTTTCTAAAAGAATTTCAGTGAGAAACGTCTGCTGTGAAGTCATGCCCTCTGCTCTAGGCAGCCTACAAGCAGGCTGGCAAACAACACTTGCCGGGGGGGGGAACCCCAAATCCCAATTTTTGACTGGTGAGTGGCCTATCTGTAAACCCCAAGGAGAGGCATTCATCTTGAAATGATCTGCCAGAAGCCTCATTTTTTTATTCCCTCTAAGGGACAACTAACACCTCAACCCTTCTCAGGACAGTGGTCAACAGCAACAGCAGAAGAAACAAGTGGGAATCCAGTTGCAACAAGGTGGAGCTGAAGCAGCAAATAAAATCCTACTTGGCCCACACCAGGTTCACCTTCATTTCAGTCATGACCTAAAACTCTTCTGTGGTAGGGACCAGGGACTGGTTGAGGCATGCACACATGCTCTCGTATCTGCAGATGCAGTAGGAAGGATTTAGCTTTTGTCCATCCATTCTCTACATCATCCAAAGTCTCTGACCAAACCAGGAGCCCACCTGGAAAGCCATCTGCATCATCCTCATCTGAGTGTTCAGTGTCTCCTTGCAATGTCCCAACCTGGGGTACACAGAAAGTACTGGGAAACAAAATTGATATCTATATCCAGTCATTTAATACCTAATTAATTCAAGCAAATTATATGGTTTTTTTATAAAGGAGGGAATAACCTGATCAGCCTGATTATACTGATGGACCAAGAAGTTGTCACCATGGCATTTCATTGACAGTCTGTAGGAAAACCCAGTCCAAATGCCCACCACCAGAACAGATGAGTAGAGCTGGTTGAAAAAGATGAGAACAGCCTGAAGTTCCCTGCCTGGTTTTTGAACCTCCTAATGAAAAAGAAGCTTTTGCAAGAAAGACAAAAAAAGTCCTGGGAAATTTTCATTAAGATCCATTTTTGGGGGGAAGGGACACGGAGGTGGGACCAAACCAAAAAACCAACACAACAGAAGTCTGCAATTTCTTCCCTTCCCCCATGCCAGGAACTTCAGCTATGAAGGTCCTTTTTCTCAGAGTGGTAGAGAAGGGCTGATTTGGAACAAAGCTCCCTCCAGACAAACTCTCCCCTCCAAAGGAGAGACATGGGTGGGTACAATCTCTTCCCCTTCAAAGCTGAATTTCAGACATCCAAAACCAACACCTGTTTTGGAGAGAAACCAAAACCTTCCATCACCAAAAAGGCCAAGACCTGATGAGACTTGTGACATGAGAATAGTCCGTGCTTATTTGGGAGCATGTTTCTCAGAATGAACCCACCCCATTCATGTCAGTACCAGGAACAGCAGAACCTGCTCTACCCAAGCAGAAAGTTTTGCTCTTGAGGCCAACAAGAGAGTTGAAGACACTGCTTCTGCCTTGCCTGCCATGGGCCAACACCAACGAAGTTTCAGGCTGTAAACTTGCTAATTTAGCCCTCAAACAAGCTGCCATGCCAAGTTCCTGGCAGCCATAGCGCAGCACCCCTGGAGACCTTTGTCTTGCAGCCATCCAAGCACTTTGTCAGGTCTACAGGAGTATCTGATGCCAAAGGACATGCTGGAACCTCTCCCTTGCTCTGCAGATCAGGATTGTGGATCTCTTTCTCTTTAGATTGCTCTTTAGCAATCCTCCATCCTCATCAGTGGCAACGAGCTTAATGCAAGAATTGCTTGGTGGAGTTTTCTGGCAGCAGGGGAGAGGAGATGAGCATAATCATCCTTTTTCTAACCTAAGGGTTTTCCCCCGACAAACCCATATTACACACCTCATTTGGAGCAAGAACAAGAACTCCACCGCGCACAGCCACCAGCTCTGACCTGCAAACTGGAAGTGCAAATACTGCAAGACAACCCACTGGCAGGAATACCTTCCTAATGATGCCCATAACTCACCGTTAAGCTCACACCCGCCAGCTCGAAGTAGGACATTACCTCCCGTGGCAACAAGGGGCATCTTAAACACACCACTTATTTCCCATGGAACATTTTGAACAAAAGCATTGACAACCCCAACTACAGAAGGGTGGGATTTTTTTTCCGGCGACTCCTTCCTCCACTACAAGTATTAGGTTATAACAATAATGCAATCCACTTCTAAAAACGTCCTGACAGCTCTGAAAACAGCACAGATCTACCAGCCCTAGGAGGATCAGCGCGAAGCCCAAGTAGGGGAAGAGATATTCCTCCCTCAAGGAAAAGTGTGGGTCCAGCATGAGGCAGCTCCGTTCCCATATGCACATCACCAAGACCAGGCGCAGAATGGGCCCTCTCGCGGTAAACGTGGTGAGCAAGCACTGCACTGGAGAAAAATCCTCCAGCGTCAGACAAGCCAGTAGGTAGCAAGAAAGAAAATGCTGCACTGCCTGCGGCGATGCTGGCAATCTCAGAGTTGCCCAGGTTACCAACCTGGAAAATCATACAGAAGATTAAGAACATATAATTTCTTCCTAAATTATGTAAAGGGGGGGACTGAGTGGGGAATGGCCAGTTGCCTGTGAATTATGATCGTCCAGGCACATAAAAAAATTGAGCATTAAGTACAACCACTGTCTACTGCTGCTTTTTTTTTTTTTAAGACTATAGAAGTTATTTTTAAGGTTTAAAAATAGATTAAATACCCTACTTGCTTCATAGCAAGAGTTTTCACTCACAGCTGCAGAATGCAAAAAAAAAAAATTCAGCTACAATAGGAGATTCTGGGGCTCTTTTAGAACAAAATCTTCCTTTGCTAAAAACACAACCCCATTCTCAAACTGATTTTCTGGGTAATGAGACCCCAGTTCCTATGCTGCTCTGCTCCCCAGCATGCCATCGGAGGAGATTTCCTCCTGTTTGAGCAAACTCAGTCCAGCTCCATGGTCTATGCAGTCTTTTCACCATTTCGATTGCAGAGAATCACCTTAGCCAGTCTCAATGACAACGCTATCACCCCTGACACGAACACTACATGCTTCCCCGTAACTGTAGTGTCAGTCACTCCACGCCAGAGAGCAAACGAGCCTAAAGGGTTGTTTCGCTCCAACGTTAACACCGGTTGTGATCGCAAGCTCACCGTGGCCTTTTACGCCCCTCTGCAACATGCCATCCTCGGGCTGTACCACCGCGTAAAGGACACGCTGCACTCAAGATTCTGCAAAAAAATAGGATTGCAAACCAAGCAGGCGTACCTTGCCATCCAAGTACTTAAGAAAAGGAACAAAAATGCACAAAAAGCAAGATGAAAGCATCGGTAACCATCATCTGAACTGCCCACTAGGAACCCTTCTGCCCTGTAAAAATCCACTCCAGCCACTTGTGCTTCAAATTCAGTGGCTCAAGCTGCATTCTAACAGACCCAACGCGTGCCTCTCAACGGTAAGGGTGGATCCTACCTCTCTCTTCGGGGTGAAGCGTTAAAACCGAGCACAGAAGCAGAAGGCATATCTGACAATGACACTGCAATTTATCAAGAACTGGGAGGGGGAGAAAGAAAAAAAAATAAAAAAAATAATAATAAATCATGAAAGCATCACTCTGGCTGGTCCCAGGGTATTTATTCTTACCCTACACGATGCCGAGAGTCTTAAAAGCCAGAAAGTCCGGAGGATGAACATTTCGGGGGGGCGGGGGGGAGAAGCACCCCATCTCCCCCAGTGATGCTCTGGTGAGGCGGCGGATAAAGGATGGAGGGCAACAGCAACCCCCCCCCCCCCCCAGCACCCCTAAACCCCCTCCCTCCCACCCCCGCAGCTCACCTCTTCCCCCGGCGAGCCTAGAGGGGCGGCGGACCCCGCATCGCTCCGGTCTTCCCCCCGCCATCCATGGCCGGTTACCCTCCAGCTCCGCCGTTCACCCGGCGGAGCAACCCGCACCGGCGGAGCCGGGCAGAGCCGCTGCCGCAGGGGCCGCCCCGCCCCGGCTCCGCGCAGCGGAGGAGGATGAAGATGAGGAGGAGGAAGAAGAAGCGCGCCCCGCCCTACGGCCGCAGCGCCGGTGCGGCTGACTGGGGAGGGGAGACGTGGTATTCCCGTCCCCCCCAAGAGCATCCCGGTCCCGGTGGTCCGGTATCGGGGTAGGGTGGAGCAGCATCCCCCGGGATGCGAGCTGGGGAATTAGGATCAGCCGTTAATTGGTTGTTAATTACAAAGTGCTGGCAGGTGCAGATATTTTTTATAAAAAAAAAAAAGTAAATAAAAGGTAAAAGCGGGGTAAAGTGCCTTCATCTGGTACTGGGGATGTCTACACGAGGTTAGTGGGACTTGGGGTTGGTTGTTTGGGGTCTGGGTTTTTTTTTTCTTTTCCTTCCCCCCCCCCCCCCCCAAGTAAGAAGCAATAGGATGAGAGGAAACAGCCTCAAGTTGCACCTGGGGAGGTTTCAGTTGGATATTAGGAAATATTCCTTCATGGAAAGGGTTGTCGAGCACTGGGACAGGCTGCCCAGGGAAGTGGTGGAGTCATAGTCCCTGGAGGGATTTAAAAGACAGGTAGACGTGGTGCCTGGGGACATGATCTCGTGGTGGACTTGGGTGCATGAGGTTAAAGCTTCGACTCAATGATCTTAGAGGTCTCTTCTGACCCGAATGGTTTTATGATTCTCTTCTGGTTCAGAGCTGCAGAGCATCTCGGGGGCTTCAAGGGGCTAGGTTGGTTTGGGTCTTGGACCACACCTTATATTTAGTCAGGCTGGGCTTGGTGGAGTATTTTGGTTTGGGTCATATTTTATGTAACTTGAAGAGCACAAATGTGGAGCAGTGATGTTGCTCTGTCTGTACAGTTGGCTGTGTTAGCAGTGGGATGCTGAGCAGACCCCTGGTGCACAGGGTCCCTGTGCTTTTTCTCTGCTGTAGAAGTGGCCTCTCGTAGTGAGAAACTGGGTCCTGTTCTCATGGGTGTAAAACGTAGGCGTAGGTAGTGAATTCTGTGGAAGCAAGGGGGAAAAAAAAACCAAACCAACAACCAAAAAAAACCCCTGCAAAATCCTCCCCTCGTTGCACTGGAGGAATCTTTAATCAAAGCAATGATGAACTCTCCAAATCCTTACTTCACCCCATGGGATTTTTAAGTGTAATGGATGTAAAGACCATGTTTTGAGGGATTTCCTTTGTTTTAAGACAACACCTCATCTGTTAATATGGATAATGGCTTACCACAAAGCAGACTCCTCTACTAAATAACTTCATTACAGGAATCCAAACGGATTTCAGCCTGCCCTGTGGAAGGTTTGGGGAATGAGAAGAGCTGCTATATCGCTACTCTCCCGTGACTCATGCCTTGATAATACCAAGTATAAAAAAATATCTGGAGACGTGATTCATGCTCCTGAGGAGGCCAGAATAGGGCAGGCTATAATATTTACAGCAAGTAGCATCTTCCCCTTCGTGATGAGAGGTAGGTGTGTGCTTGCATGTCAACGTTTTCCATGTAGAGATGCTAATGACTCTAATCTGTGTATGCATGATGTTAATAACTGTATGGGGAATGCATCTTCGGGCTGAGATGAGAAGTCCCCAGGCATGCATGGAAGAAAACTGGGTCTGAGTCCTCTTCTGTTTGGAGAATACTTATTGTATCTGATTAAGTTGTGGCTGCAAATCATATTTGAATATTCCAGGATGTAAAGCAGGAAGGGGCTTGTGCCTCCATCTCCTCCTTCCTGCAGGGACCTTCCACTGATCATCTCCATCCAGTGTTTTACAGTGGGTTTTAAGCTACTTTATGGATTATTTTAGCAATTCTCTAATAAATTCCAAAGTTTTAGGAAGGAATTTGCCAGTAGGGAGGTGAGGATGCAGCAGGTGAGTGAAGAAGTTGAAGTTGTTTTGCTTCCAGTCTCTTGCTAAATTTTCCATCCAGTAAGAGACGTCCGGGTTACCAGACTTTTGCAGCCTGTCAATTTTTTTATTTTTTTTTAAACAACTATGGCATTAGGACTGTATTCTGCCTTCTCTGGGAATAGCCCACTGCTCTGCAGAATTATTCCTGTGTTAATGAGTAGTAAGGAGTCTTCTCTTTCTCATTTCCTGTATCTCCTTCTGACACTCAAAGAGCTTTTACTGCTTCATCTCCAGCTGTCTCGGGGATTTTTTTTAGTGCACCTAGGTATGAATATTTTTGCCCCTGTGTGCCAGGATCGATGATAGAGCAGTGAACTTACTGTGAAAGCGATCGTTTACTGGGCATCCTTTAAAGATGCTCCTCAGCCATTTCTCTCTGCATCTTCTTGCTCCCAGGATGGGAATTTTATTGGGGGGAGGGGATTGCATGCTCCCAAGGCTGAGATGGCTTTCACGACTCTGCCCCTGATCACCCCATGGGACCTCAGGCCAGGGATGCTTGGTCTTGGTTTCAGTTGGGTACAAATGTCAGGTGTGAGGCAGTTTCTCCCCAGATTTTTTTCAAGGAGGGCTGTGCATGGTAATACAGCAAATCTGTGACTAGAAATTTTTATTCATTGCTAATACACAGCTTTAACCACAGGTATGGGGCAACGACAGCTTGGCTGTGACCAGGACTCTTACTTGCCCTTCCTTTTTAAGTACTTTGCTCTAGTTTTTAATTGTTTTGCTAAATTAGCAGTGTATCTGCCATGTCGGGGCATCTCATCATTAGGAGTAACTGCCGTGGAGGACCTCATATGTAATTAACGCCAGAGCAATTTCTATTGGCTCGATCACTCTCTGCAGGATCTGACAAACTAAATGATGTCAGCTGGGATAACAAATACAAATGCCGGGGAAAATGAGTGTGCTACTTGTTGAGGAGCAGCAAAAATAATTCATCTCTCTGGGGTGTGGGGAAGAGAAGGGAGTGGGACTAGTTTCCAGTCTTGATCCTTTGGACCTGCTCTTTGGGTCCACAATAGGTGCAGCAGAAAGGAAAGAAGGAACAAGGCAGGTAGAGTTTGGTAATCCCTTCTCTCTAAGACAGTACCTCCAGGTGTTTTGTCTCAATGAAGTGGACTGTTTCTCAGATGGAAATTTAGATTATGATGGCAAGTGTGGAAGTGAAGATGGAAGGCATAACTGGAAGGGGTTGGGGGCAGCCAAAATTATTTGGACCCTATGACTCTTATTCCTGACCTATTCTGGAAGCTGAAGGTCGCCAGTGTGTTTATGGTTGATCTGTGACAGTCCTTGCTCATGCGCTCTGTGCTTTGTTGGATGAGGAGCAGCACGAGTTGGTGACTGCCCAAACTGGCGCTTCCCAGAGGGGATACTTGGGAGGCGTTTTGAGCTTCCCAGCATTGCAGTACCCATGATTAGCTCTGGTCCTGTTCTCCGCCCTGCAGAAGAAGCTCCTAATTCTCATAGTTCTTATACTGAAACAGTATTTTGGAGAGAAATTGAGCCCTGTTTTCATCAGAATAGAGTTTTCTGACCTGTAGATGTGTCTACATGCATCTCTGTGTGTTTCTGACCTGAGCGGGGAGGGGCATCATTAAATGCTGTGTGGAGACAAAATGTTGCTGAAGAGCAGTTACTTTCAAGTAAGAAAATTAAGGATTCCATAGTATATAAAGTTACATGTGTAGCTATATGAGCTGGTGTGATCCTACATTGCTATTCGAAGGGGTCACATGCCAGAAGAAAATTCATTTTATGCTAATACCAAAGCTGATGGGGGGGGGATTGTATTTTCCACCCCCAAAATAACAAGAAAATGTTATCTGGGGGAGCCTAATCACTGGCACTTGCATTTGATGTCACATTCTCTTACCTATATTCAAGGGGGTTTATTGCAGACTTGATTAAAAAAAAATTCAGATATCTCACTGCAAATAAGAGTTCCTAGTGCCCCAGATTTGCCTTTTGTGAACACTGGTCTTCCTTGGGAAGTGGCTGGTAGCAAAAAACAAACAAACAAAAAAAGAATGTTGAGGTCTTCCTACATCAGCATTTCTCTCTTTTGTCCTTGTCTTTAAGATCACGAGATGTCTAATGCTGTGGGTACCAGCTCTACCGTCTTGACTTCTTTCCTGTTCCTGCCAAGCAAACCCCAGGAGGTTTGTGCTCATATTAGATGTTGCTTCCAGGTGCTAAAACTAGATGAAAGGCCTGTGTTATTGCTGTGTGCAAAGTCTCTGAAAACCTAAGGATATATCCCATGCTGCGATATGGAGAGCACACAACCGCTTCTTGGGGCAGATCTGAAAGGGCATCTGGAAGATCTATGCGTGTGATATCCTTGGTTGCAGGAATGGAAACCTCAACTGGTTTCACTTCCTTTTGGTACCTGAATTGGGGGTGACCAGCCTCTCTCCAGGGGCAGCTCATGGCTGTCTTTAGCTCATTCTGCCATTGTGCTGTGCTTGAATTGGAGGTACAGGCTGATGATGGACCCACGCTGCGGATGAAAGCTGGACCAGAAAGCTGCGGAGACATGTTGCTGAATTGCCGTGGGACCAAACCGTGTGTCCCATGGAGTATGGGATCAGCGCGTCAACGTGAGCCTGGTGCCTGCAGTTCCAGCAGGATCCAAGAGCTTGGTGCTGTCCTGGTGTAGAGCTCATCTCCAAAACTGGAGTGCAGGACCCTGATGATCTTCATACTCAGCTCTAGGCTGATGCTATGATGAATGGATTCTATCCATCAGGAATCTGTGCTAGACGAGAGCTAGAGTATCAGTAATAAATCGTCTATAATGCAATTGTATCAATAAATGACATAACTACCCACCTCTGTGTTTTATGAATGCCTTGGTGAATATGGTTTATCAGAGCAATTTGGTTTTTGGCTTCTTTAGTGTGTGCAGCAAGTTTCCGCCCCGTTCAGGGTCTTGGGCTCTCTTGATTTAAAGAGCTAATCTCCGAATGAGGATATTTCTAGGGCAGTGTATATGGCATTGCATGGCAAGAAAGGGCATCCACTAATCTGATTCCTGGAATAATATGGGAAGGTGTTATGTTATTACCATGAGGTGCTTGCAGCTGCTTTTACCAGCCTGCCAATCGCTCACTAGGAACTTCAGCAGCAATTGCTGTTTGGCCATGGTGTAACCACATGAATTTGGAGATGAAAGCAAGCGCGTGTCAAATCCAGGGCCTTGGCAGCAGGCAGCACAAACATCTGTGTGATAAGCCTCCAGGTAGGAAAAATGCCAAGGGAAGAAAACAGAAGCAACTCCTAGACACAATGGAGCACGGATGTAAAAATACAACTTATGAATTGCACAGACAAATCGCTATCCAAATATGGTTTATAGCTCCTGGTTATGGTTGGAGTTCTTTTGTTGTTTTGTTTTGGTTTTTTTTAAATTTTATTTTATTTTTAGAAATCTTTGATTACTGCAGGCTGAGGAGCAACCCCTCTTAGCTGTCGCTGATGACCTTTTCTATAAAATATACAGCCAGCCCCTCTGTTGAATCGGAACCAGCTTTTTGCAGCAGCAGATTACCTTTGCTACCTTCAGCTTCAAAGTCAAACCGTAGCTTTGAGGTGCTCAGGTTGCTTTTGGAGTCAGGCTTTGCCCCTTGTATTGCCTATCCATGGTTATTTCAGCCCAGCTGACCTGTTTTGGAGCTGGTGTAGTCAGGATTTGGCTTTACAGCTGCTGTCTGATGGGACTGCTGCCAGCTATTTCCCCTCTACAGTTGTATGTTGTCCTAGAATAAGATCAAGAAAATACGTATCTGTTAATGTCTGTAGGCTGGAGGCATTTGAAAATTGGGAAGAACCGTGTTTCTTAGAGCTGCAATCTGAATTTATTTGCATCACTGATGACTTCAAAATTAGAAGCGGTTATTGGCATCTGGCTTTCTGGAGGAAGGCAGAGACTGCAGAATTGCAATTGCGACTCCTATATATTAATGGATTTGGGGCTTGTTGTCTGCGGAGAAGGTGGGGTTTTTTGCTGCACAGGGGGAAGGCAGCACAGAGTTTTCAAATGCCTTATTCAGTCCAAAATATTCCATTGGCATCAGCACAGGAAAGGTATCCAACATAAACCTTAAATACTTGTCAGCTTGGTTCTTGCCTGTGGAAAACTGCAAATTAGGCCCTTTGGTTTAATAAACAATCCTTTAATGGAGGAACAACTAGGCAAGGTATTCTTGCTGTAACACTCGAAACAAAATAGACACCCTGCTGTAGAGACCTGGGGAGGTAAAAGCACATCAGCGTTCTCACTACAAAAGAGTCCAGAGTACCTGCAATAAAAACAACAGGGTTTTTCTTGGTTTGGTGGGTTTTTTGGGTTTTGGGTTTTGGGGTTTTTTTTGGGGGGGGGAAGAGGTTGGTTTGTTTTGTTGGGTTTTTTTTCCCCCAAGGCTTTTGAGTGGGTGTAAGTGGCTTCCATTTTTCAGATGTCTCATTTCAATACCTGATGGCATCTGACCCTCAGAGGCACAACTCTGAAGCACAGCAGTGGAAGTAACTTCGTGCATTTAATCCTCGAGGCTGAACGTGAGCTGGTTTAAACTCTGTTCTGCATCCATAAAAATAAAGCAAAAAGGGACTTACATGGCCAGTTTTAGGGGCAATACACCTTCCCCTGCTGTGTAAGGGGATGTGTGCTTTCACAGCCGAGTTGACGAAGGACCATCGGCACCTCATCACTTCTTCTGATGCCTGTCTAGACCAAACAGCCAGGTCTGAATAACAGGTTTAACTCAGCCCCTCGGCACTCACTCTCCATCAAGCATGAACTGTCATTGTGACAACCAATTGTCTGGTAACTCTTTGAAGCTCAGCAAAGAAGAGTTAGCGAGTCTTTTCAGTGAAATACTGTATTTCAGCACTTGTTGCCATGCCTTCAGGGCTGTCTCCTTGAGCTAATAACAGACTGAGAGTGGCTTTTTGGAAATGCATTGTGGCACCTCCTTCTAGAGATGGCTGGATATCATATCTGTGTTCCTGCACGCTATGAATCATCACAGATCAGAGCACTGTTCTCTGCTTAGGCTCCAGCAGCCTTTAAATGTTACAGGCTTGCATGCCAGAGTCTGAGGGTTTTTCTAAAGCACCTGCCCACGTCCTAATCTTGTCATCTGCCCCTTATCTCAATTCCCTTTGTTTCTGGTTAATCCTTTCTTACCTTGAGTCCTGGGATCTTTATGCTATATTACCAAGACAGAATGATATTGCACAAATGGATTGCCAAGCATTCCATACTCCTCTTTTTCCTTTGGTGGCTCTTTATGAATATAAGGAGGTCAAGACATAACCTATTGGTCCTCAGGAGTGTCTCCTTTCTAATCACATCCACGTCTCCTGGCCTCAGTAAAGCCTCTCTGCTTTCAGGTGAGAGGACTTTTCTGATGGCCCTGATGTTTTATTTCTTCCTAGGAGGAGGCAGGGGTTGGTGTGGGGCTGGTTCAAGATATCACTTCCACGCTAAGTTTTTCTTTTAAGTGAGGGCACGTCTTTGCTTTTAGAAACGTTGACTGTTTTCAGCTCAGTCGAATAATTCAATTGCTGTGTTGGTCTAGAGGAGTATCTTCTGTAGCCAGTGATTTTTCTTCATTCCTGTTTTCCAGGAAGATATCAGAAAAGGTTCTTTGTACATTGGAAGAAATAACCAGGTGACCATTGACACCATCATAAAAGATGACATTGTACCTTCTGTGGAGGATCTTGGGTTATTTTGCAACGAGTTAATGAAGATTTGCTGCCAAAGCTGAGGTCAGGATTATCCACACTGAGAAGTAAACGTTACCAGAAAACGCCTTCTCTTGATCACCACCTCTTGAGCCTGTTCTTTTCCTCTACAATGAGTCATTCCTGCTGGAACTGACTTTTGATGTGGACTGGTCTCCAGACCCAACCTGATGACTGCTTTGAGTTTCCAGTCAATTCTGAAGGTACCAAAGAGCTGCTGAAGCAACACCTTCCTGAAATGGTGCTAGCTCCTCAGGTTGCACGGCGGTATTTTCTTCCAAAAGACTCCTCTGCTTGTTGGCATCACTGTCAGAGGCCTCCTCAGCAAATGAAATGGCTAAAAAGAGTAGAGGTGTTTGCTCCAAGTTAGGGATATGGCTAGGTATACACAAACACCTCTTGGGAGGCAGCTCTTGCATCTGAGAACTGGCCCTTGGCTCTGCCAGATGGGAGTATGTAAGAGTGATGATGCAAGGTCACTAAGGCAGTCCAACCACTTTAGGTCACCTGCTAGCCTTGCTGCTAGCACTCTCTCCAACCTGTTTCACGCTATTAGGTGCTCTTTTTTTTATAATTCTTTTTCTTTATTTTTCTTCTTAGTTTCTCTCATACTGAGGTTTGTTATATATCTTTCATTCTTTTGATTTGAACAAGGTATTTTCTATTGCGTTTTTTGATATTTTGCAGTATAAGGTTATTGCAAGAAAACTACTGGAATTCATCTTAGACTTTAAAAAAAAAAATTTTTTTTAAATTTCAACTTTCAAGACATTACAAGTTAATGCCATCCTGCTGCACGCAGCCTCTGCTCAGAGCACGGAGGCTGCATTGCGGACTTCAGCGTATCTTTGCCTTTATAGCGGCTGTCCCTTTGTGAAGTGCCATAGGCGTACCACATTGCAGTTGGTTACCATGTCAACCTCTGAATGATCCTTTTTTCTTTTTCTTTCTTTTTTTTTTTTTTTATTGAAAGGAGAGAAGGTAGGTACATGAAGTCCATTGATCTCATCTGCCACCACTCTTTCGTTGCATTGAGCCTGCTTCTTCCTGGGGATGCTCAGATGTTAATGGAGGATTGCTTCTATATCCAACCTTTGAGCTGTATTTCTTCTCTGCCGTGTTTCTTCGTAGGGAACTGCAGTAGTCGCCAGAAGGGAAAGCAATGGCATATGAAGACCAAATTGGTGAAATCGCTATATGTGTGCGTGATCCTCTTTGTCTGTGTCTCTTCTAAAGAAGCTGTTGCTGGTAGTGGTGTAGTAAATAGGGTCTAGTATGGACCTAGGGCTTTAAAAACAGTCTAATGTGGGTTAGATGAGACTTGGGTTGGTTTGCCAGGGATTTATGTAGAGCTGTTAGTGACAGTGGGGTCTCTTGAGAAGACCCACTACTTTTACCTTCAAGTTGTCTTTCTGGGGTGCTCAGTTTTTTCTTTCACCTGGAAGCATTTGAACTGTATGCCAGCAGTGCTGCAGGCTTTTTTTTTTTTTACTAGGTCTTGGGTGTTTCCTCTTTACCGTGACTCTTTCTGTATTGCTGGGACAGGGGGGGAAAGACCTGCTGGGGAAAGATTATGCTTTGGTTTTGTTCCAGAAATCAAATTAGGTCTCTTACACTCATCTGAGTGATATCTGAGGTAGATAAGTACCACTTAGAGCAATGGACTGAGCATTCAGTCCATGATGTCTCCATATCAGAACTCATTTGTAAGGTCTGGTTTCTTTGCCCATATCACTTGATTACAAAGGCTTTTACCGTGTAACCAGCACCAAAATAATGGAAAATATGCCACGAAGGCAGGAGGAGCAGAAAGTGCCTGACTTCCTTTGTTAGCGTTATTGAATTCAGTTGAATTAATCTCCCTCAATTTAATTTGTTGAGCAGTATGTGCAAGCACAACTAAGCATACTGTGTTTGGTTTTTTATCGTGACCACGTGACCCAACATGCTTAATACTGCAGAAGCAAAACAAACAGAAGAAGGAATGCAGATATTGGAGGTGGAGAAGACCTGGGTAAGTCTGCTAATGAAATATTCTCTTCAGTTGTGTTCTGGCCTTGTTCTAGCTACCTGTGAGAAGATGTGTCTCCACCCAAGGAGACACTGTTCATGGGAACAGGGGTAAACACCCTGTATCTGTTTTAAGAGTAAATACCCTGTACCTTTTTCCACACTTCATCTTGCTGTAGTTCTTGGTTTCAGCATGATTGCAGAAATAGTAATTGGTGCTTCAAGGCTTGTCCAGTCTAGCCTATTTGAAACACTTGAAATCCAAATACTGGAGGCAAAAGAAACCCCCCAACTTAAACCATTTTTTAAAATTTTGCCTACTATCCACAAATTGAGTTCATTTTCCTTATGCATTTGCTCAGACATGATCTGTCACATCTTGGTGCTCATGTACCAATGCCTGTGTAGTTTGTAGGTAACAAAGCAAACATCTGCAATCACATTGACATGGATTTCTTGTTTCACAGCTGGAACTTTGCTAGTTAACTCTCTTCTAAACTCATGAAATAATTCAATAGCAGAGTTGACTGAACTTTTTCCTATTAAATTCCAAATGTGCCCAACCCAGCCACTTCCACCTGCATGGGCAGCATCAAGATTAATCTTGTATTATTGCTTATAGCCCAGCATACAGCAATGAAGTCTGTACGTGATGAATAACGCTACTCCATGCAATGGGACTAAGTTCTCTGACCTTTTGTTGTTGAAATGCAATAACAAGTTGTGGGTTGACCCTGGCCAGCAGTTGAGATTTTGGGCACTTTTTCCATCAAGTTGAGATTTTAATTCCCTTGAAAGCCAGCTGCAAGGCTATTTGCTGCCTGTGCTGCTACATGCTGCCTGCTCCGGTTGACTCAACGAACTACTTGCCTGAATTTTCGAAGACCTGTCCTTCATAATAAAATCATACCTGGTGACTTAAGATTCTCTTTAATAGGAACTGAATCAGCACAGGATTGTGCTGTTTGCGGTTCTTTGCTAACAGCTGTTCCTTAATATTCATCTAGGCTGTTGCTGACTATGAGTACACTCCAAAACACTTGAGCTGTACCACTATTAACAGGTTTATTTTCCCTAGGCTGTAATGAAGAAAGACAGTAGTATGTTTACTAGCAATGTTTATGTCCCTAACATTAATATTTAGATTTTCTAACCCCATTAAATCCTTCTCCAAACCTGAACATGTATTGGAGGTCACTTTGGACAGGTGTTCAACATGGTAAGCTGTGAAAATGCCTGACATCACTCCACGCTGTGGTGGTCTCGGAGGAGCCGATAGAAGTTAGTTCATCATGGCTGGCAGCAAGATTTTTATTTCAAAGGGAGCAGGGGAAGCAGCAAACATGATGTTTGGGAGTTCTGTTCTGCTGCAATGAAATATCTGAGAAGCGGAAACTTATCTAATGCTTCTCCCTGGAGACTGCAATGCAGGTGGTTGAGGCCAAGTCTTGAAGCATCAGGTTCTGCTGTATGTGTACGAATAAACAGGGATTTTAGTAATACACTGGGGTTGCTTGCCTCTGTCACCTCTGCAGAGTGTCCTGTTGCAAACAACATAGGTCAAGATACAAGCACCCTATTCCCCCACTGATCTGAGTCACTGCTTTAAAGCTGGTGGAAGAAATAGCATGGGCTCCTGCATGGGCAGTGCCATTTTTACTGAGTCTCATGGTTTTTATTTGCCATATCATGGAGTTTGTCTTGATTATCAGATGTGCTGCTCAAAATAAATTCAGTTGTGCATTGGAATTTTTCTCTAATGCTGCCCTGAAGCGGTCAGAAAGGATTTACAGGCTCATGCATCAACCCTAGAGCAGGCGAAATTGTCTTTAAATGGGATTTTGAAGTGATAATCTTCCCTCTCAGTGGAAGCTGTTTTAATTTTTCTTTCAGAAAGCAAGGTTGGGGGGCTGGTGGTGGCATATTGTGGCTTTGGTATTTAAGTAACACTCAGGGAAAGTAATTGCAAACACTGCTTGTGCCAGCGATTCCAATCAAGTAAGCATTTAAGGTATTAACTGCTGCATGCATTGTGCTACTGTTCACATTCTTAAGAGTCGTATGCCAGCATAATTGGAGGAATTGCTAATTCAGTCCTGGTTATTATTTTCCAACAGGACAGAACTCGCTTTAGGACTGCAGAATGGACAGACATACTCCAGCTAGCAGCTGAATATTTCTGGATGTAATTTCCCATGATCAGGAGATGGGGACTGTTCCTGGACAAAAGAATTAAAATCCTGAAGTGAAAAATTCTGTGTGATATTGAAAAGCTTGGGAGAGGTAGGCTTGCAATTTTTGTCTTAATCAGTGATGGGGGCTAGAAGAGAACCTAGACATAAAGATAACCAACTGGCTTGTGCTCAGAAAAGGTGCTGGACTACAGTTTCAGGTTGGGTTTTTTGTTATTATTTCAAAGATCAGTTTGTTTTCCTTACTGGCAAGTTCTGTTGAGTGAAATTGTGGGGCCATTTGTTAAACTTACTTGTTTTCTACTAAATCTGTAGTTCCACTAACTTCCTTACCTGGATGCTTCCCTTTTATTTTATTTTAATTTTTGTCACTTAGTTGTATGTTGTCTCTTGCCCACTTTTCTTGCTGCCTCAATCATCACCTTCAAGTACCACATTTTAACAAAGTGCTGAAAGAATGAGTTTCATTATTAAAAGAGCTCAAAAACTTGACATGAATGGAAGCGGTGGATACTTAGGAGGGGTTGAAATAATGTTCAACTAGTTAAATTTCAGGATTCTGTTACACAATATCATTTAATAATATGGTCTGTCAGTTTGCTGTACAGAAGTGAAAAAAACCCCCAGAGCTTCCTTCCATGAAATACAAAACGGCTTGCTTTGGAGGTGGTTTTTTTTTTCCCCAACATGAACTTAACCCCCCAAAAACAGTGAATTTGGGAGCAAACTTGAATTCCTTTGAAAATTGGAGGTGGTGGTTGCTCTGGTGTGGAAGATCAAGGTTTAAGGCTTTAGGGTTTCCCATGAGTATATGCTGGGCATCCTCACCTCTTACCGCTCTTCACTCTCTCTTTCATCCAAACTATCAAAGAAAACCAGCGGCTGGGGAGAAAGCAAATCATTAGTTTTCATATTATGCAGGTCCCAAAGCCATGCAGTGACTGGTCTAAGGGAGGTCTTGGAAAATGGCTTTCCTGGGGCTGCAGCTGAAAAGAAACTGTGATGATCGGTAGAAAATGAGAAAAAACCTGTACAACTGTTGATAAGGAGAAAAGCTAGCAGTGCCAACGGTGCTTTATGGAAATCTTTTCTCCCATTAGTGATCTTGTTATCCATCTGCTTGGGAATGGGCATAATAGCATTAACTGTTACTTCCTTCAATAAAAATATAGAGCCTTCAGTGGGAGTGAGAGCTTGCTGCCAGGGAAGGGTCGGATGCCGTCCTGCAGCCAACACAGCTTTCTGAAGTCTTGTGAGTTCAAGCAAGAGCAACTGGAGACAAGCCACCTCCATCCCTTGCCTTCCACTGATGCTCAGCAACACCAAAATTTGCCACGTTAAGGTCGAAGTGAGCTGGGCATGGTCACGGACGCCAGTCTTCAAGTCTCTCAAGACCATCTTGGGACAATCGCAGTCAGGATGATGGTTACATCTCACTTGGCTGCAGCAGCAGCAACATGAGCTCTATTAATTCATTTCATGGAATATTCACATTAACAAGGTGTAAAACCCTTGAATGTGAACTTAAAGTGTGCTTGGTTTTTTTTCAGTGATAGAGATATTCATAGTTCAGTTCCTGTTCAGTTTAGTTACTCACCTGCAGCCTGGAAGTGAGAGGAACTGTTTTGTGTTCCTGATAAAACTAGATTTTTGTGGCAGATTATTCAGTCAGCAGAACTGGGAACCCTAACTTGCACATAAAATGCTGGTTGCAGTTGCATCAGCTGCAGAAGGGAAGCCCGAGGGATGTCCTGAGAAACTGGGAGGGGAGTAATTTACTGGAGGAAATTGTGCATTTTTCTTGAGTTTCTGGTGAGTGTAGGGATGCACAACTCTCTAGATGTGAAGATGACTTTATATTGCTCTCACCTTTAAAAAGAGCAACGCACAATGGTTTAGCTACTTTTTATGCTGTCAGAATGGCGTAAAAAGAGTATAACTAACCCAAATTAGACTTCTTGCTCCCATTGCATCTAGATTTGGGTTTGCTCTGTTTTTTCACCAGTATTCATCAGCAGGGTCCTTAAATGAAGGAGGACCAGGCTTACGTAAACGTATGCACAACTTGACCTCAAACAGTCTTTATGCGCTGCTTTTCAGTTGATTAGTGTGTAAGTATAGTTAACTCAAGGACTAGTAATGGGTCACGCGTTTCCTAGAGGAGGCTGTTTGTTGTAGTTTGACTTTGAAAGCAACTTGATTAATGAAATAGTTTAATGGGGGAGAGAGAGAGAGAAATGCAGAGCAAAAATACTTTCCCCCTTTTTACTTAATTATGAGCATTAGTTGAAGGAGCAATGGAAAATAGAGTTGTAAAGCTTTCCTTTCATGCGACTGTCTGATGCCCTAGAGATATTTTCCTTGCTCTTTTATCATTATAGTTAGGATCATCTTGTATTTTTAGACTAATAGCTGCAGCTTAAGTAATTTGTATAATAGTTGGTAATAGCAGCTTATGCAAAGCAGGGAGCTTTGTGTATACCTTGTGAAGGAAGAATGTACTGCCCGCCCTTGTGAAGACAAAATTAAATTAATGTCTCCAAAATAACCCATGTAGGAGAAGGGAATCCAGACAGCTAGATGGTCTGTGGCTTGACTACAGATCTACAATATTCCTATATGTGTGGGAAGAAGGGAAAGACTTGCTCCGTTTTGGAAGAGGTGCATAACTACGTTGTGGAAGAGGCTTCTTTTTCCAGTCTGCAAGGGTGAATGCTTTTGATGGTGAGAACAACTCATGGTGAAGATCCAGCTGAGTCCCCTACTGCAAAAAATGTCACTAGTGCATAAAGAAACTCTTGAGTTATGGCAATGGTGGCATCTGCTATTGCAGGATCACCTTAGGCATAAAAGCCCATGAAACACATTCACAGGGTTTGATAGTGGACGTTGGTCCAGATGTGGCTCGTGATGGAGACCTCTCACCCTGGGCTTTGAGCGACTGACACATGCTCCCCATCTTGCAGAGTAGGTTCTGCAGGTCACTGGCCTCGAGCACAGATTTATTGCTTTGACTGAGGCGTTTGGCTAACACATTTGGCTCTCAGGTGTCCTCCTGGCATCAAATATTATAGGACTGCTCTGGGGAAGCACTGAAGTAGCATGGAGCAGTCCAGGGATTTGGGGCTTGCTTGTTGATATGTGCTCTTCAGGGTGGCTTTCCCAAGCTTATCTCATCATGAGTCATCAAAAGTGGGGTGAATATCTATATCAATTCCCCCCCACATACTTTTTTTTCTTTTCCTTGAATTAGAGAGCAACAACACTAAATTTTCCTGGACTGCAGAATATCTCATTGATATGTCAGTCTTATGGCTGGATCCAGGCTACAAGGTCCTTTCTTTGATGTTAATGAAGGAGAAAACCTGGGGCGGGGGAGGTGCCTTCTGCAGCAATGAAAAAATAATGTATTTCTTTCCCCGAGTACACAAAAGAGAGAATGCTTCAACCTCAGTATCAGATGTTAACCTTTGAACCTGAAAATGCAGGAGGAATGTACTTTTATTCAAGCAGTTTAGAAAAAAATAAAAACATCCACATGACCAGAACAGTGTTCATAATGTTGGTCCTCGAAATTTAGACCATGAAAACCTGCAGAGCTGCAGCTGTTTGCATTAATTCAGTGGCAGGGATCGTCATTTAAAGTCAGTGAACAATGTACATGTATGCATTGTACATTGGAGGTAGTATGTAAAAGCCATCAGTCAAATAAGGGGAAAAATAATATATCCAATATTGAGGTCAGGATGGAAAGAAATCTATTTACTGCCCTTTTCCTGGCTTTTAATTTTTACACCATTTTTGGGGAAGCTGGCATATATTCTTTTGGTGTCCTGTGCAATTGCAGGATAGAAATTTAATTACAGATAACTTTGAATTGGGTGTATCTGCATACAAAGCTCAAACCAGCATCCCAATGAAATCTAAGGTTTAAAATAAAATTTGCTTAAAATTAAAAGTACAATGAACCTATAACAAGACCCAGAACACTGAAGTTCTCCCTGGTTTGAATCATGGTTTTTATGCGTTGCATGGGAAGTAATAAATACTTTTGCTGAGTTAGCAGGTTTGCTGAGTGATGCGATACAACAGTAAGCCTTTTATTTTCCTGGATTAATTATGGTCTGCATAGAACCAGGATGATTAAAAGAAATAATGAGTAGTGTGTGAGGTTTGTTTTTCATTTTTAAGATGGTAAACGTGAAGTTTCCCTCTAAAGGAAATGAGTCTAAAAGAAAATTTATGGCACTTGCATAGGCCATAGCTTTAGGAAGAGATTCCTGATAAATGAAGTATATACAAACCATTTTTTTTAAATCTGTCTCTTCTGACTCGATCTGTATGCAGGAGGCGTTCACTCTGATGCTGAAGGTTATTCTATTTTTAACACCCTTCTGCTGCACTTTTTTTTTTTTTTAATAAGGAGAGGTAAGTTCTGTAAACTACAAAACATTTTTCTTCCATATATCAATTAAAAGAAAGGCTTTTTTTAAAAACAAACAAACAAACAAACAAACCACAAACAACCTTACAGGAGCAATACATTTTCCAGACCAGGCTGTATTTCTTGACATACATTATTTTGACAGCACTTACAACCCTTTTCTGAATACTTACTCTATCATCTATTTCCAAAAAGCTGGCTCCTTGTAAGGGTTTTACTTAGTGTTTCCATCTTATTGCTTGATAACTCATCCAAGATAACTACAGTGAGGAGGAGGAAGGTACCTCTTGCTGGGAGAGCATGGGCAATAACCCCTTGCATCTAGTTTTCGCTGCTGATGGAAGTTTTAATGCTGCTCTTGCCAAGGGGGAGAGATGCTCTGCCTTGAGAGGGTGGAGTAACAGACTCTGCTTGCTGGTTTATGGAGAACACGTCGATGCCAAAAACCTTTTCACATTGTTTGCAGCAGCGGAACGTAAAGGGAATGAAAACTAGGGCAGGCATAGCAAGTGCATATCCCGTCTCCTGCGAGTTGCTTGCTCAAAAAATGTGGTGTTGGCTTCTGAGCAGCTTTGAGATGCTGGCATGAGTGTGTGTGAGCAGAATCTGTATTTTCCTAGTTTTTTTTTTCCTCTGTGTCTTACAAAGACTAGGTGGTCTAGTCTAGTTTGGGAAGAGACTGTACTGACAGCCTGGACCTTAATCCTGCTTGACAGTACAGCCCAAAGGAATGAAGTAGTCAAACTTATGTAAAACTCCTGTCAATAATCAGAAAAATTATTTTTTGTTGTTGTTGTTTTGCACTGTTTCTGTAAAAACTAGGCTTTCCATAAAAACAACATTAAGCATCCTAAACCTCATCCCTGCTACACCCACCCGCTTTCACAGAATATCTTTTCATTTCAGTATATTGCTGGGTTTTGGTAGGTTTTTTTGCTGAGCGCTACTTGCATATGGAGAAGCATCCTATTATCTGTCAAAATGCCCTGTCCTGAACTGAACTGCAGTGGGGGTGGGGGGTGGGGGCATGGGGTGTCAAGAAGTGCGTTTTTTTGTAAATTAATCTGCTTTCTCACATGCACAGAAAATGCCCACTTAGTGCATCCTCCCAGCACACCACTGCAGGGCAAAGCCCCTTTTGTTTGCATTACATAAACCTCAAAGCAATTTAGTTTCAGTAGGAACTGAAAATACAAAAAAAAATCTTATTTCATTGTTTTAAAAAAAGAGACATTTCAAAGAGGCAGCTTCACAGTAATAACACAGCAATTGCTTATTACTTAGGTTAATTAGGTAGTTACATCAACCAAGCATGACTTATGTAGCTGTCTTGCTTTATTTCTGGTAGCTGGATAGTGTGCCCATCCTAGGGTTTAAGTAAAGTTAGATTTACAACTAGGATTAAAAGTGCTATTTGGGAAGGGGTTTCCATATTGTGTCTTCTTGATATAACCAGCTTGATTATTCTAATTAACTTTTCATACAGAGGGATTGAACAGCTTGCTGTGGGAGACAGGTAGGACAGTCATCAGGTTTGGCCAAGGTCCTGCATATAATACCAAACTTGCTTTTGAAAACAAATACCCAACAAACCCAGGTGCTTCCACGTCAAGACTTGAGGGATGACATGTCCTACTTTTAACAGCTACCAATTTTTACCTAATTCACTTAAACTTTATAATAGGGCTTGAAGTCATATGTTTGTACATGTTGGGTGGATGGTCTCTCTGGTAGTGGTCAGTATTGAAAGACCTTCTCATGGTCCTCTGCTTTCATCATCCTCCAAACCCAAATTAAAACAGAAAAGGTGTATGAGTGAAGTCGGTGAGGAATTTGTATGATGTTGTTTACTTAAAGTGAATTGGGCTGTTGCTGAATTTGCAAGTGGAAGGGCCTTTGAACTATTTATCTTTCTTTTTCCCCCTTCCTCCCCCTTCTGCCTTTTGCAAAATACATTTTTAATTTCATTTCTGAACTTGTACTGTCAATATTTAAAAGCTTAGGGCTCTTCCTCATTAAATAGTGATACTGACTTTTTTTGTTGGATATTCTTCCAAAACACTAACAAAAGGGTTAGATTGCTTGGATAGCAGGATCTATTATTTTGCAAGGGAACCTATTGAACTTTTCTGAAGATTTTCCACCTTCCTGACATTTTCACTGCCTAAACTAATTCTTACCTCCACTGTATTTCCTTTATATTATTACTCAGCTTAACTTTGTATGCTGGACTCTATGCCTTTTCCATGCTCCACTGCATTACAAATTATTTTAAAGTCTTAGAGATCCTTTGCAAAGGGTTTGGGGTTGAACAGCACATGGTAGCTGTGAATAATTATGACTTTCCCCATGTGACAGGAGTTTAATGAATATGTTTTCTTATCAAAGCACTTTTTTAAAAAGTAAAAACATCAAATGAACTAGCAGGAAATCTGATTTAACTTTTCATCACATATAGAATCTCTGGCATAATTACCAGAGCTGAGATTCCCCACAAGCCAAAAAATCAGCTGTGCCATAAATATTCATGCCAAGTGGAAATAGCAAGAATTTAGGGCCAAGTGTCAATTTTCATTGACTCTAGGAAATGACTGTAGATGCAGCAGGTTAGCCGCCCGCGGTGCTGCTATGTGGCATTGGTGGTGGCCGTCTCTGTAGAAGACACTGCAACCGGTAATAGTTTTTGAATGGAAAAAAGGCTGCAAAACTTGATCAAAATGAGAGATTTCAAAGAGAGCTTCAGCTCTGTAGGATAAAATAGTTTTCTGCAAATAAATGATGGCTTAAACGATAGATGAAAGCTCATTGGGCTTTTTGTATCCCACTGTCTTCTTGCCCTTAGCTGGTTTTCATCAAAATATTTGACTTCTGAGCTTTCATCTGTTTAATATTTGGTATTGTAGCATCATAATATAGTTTGGACTCCTGTGCAAACAATGACCAGAAAAGTCATCCTGAACAATTTTAGCCTGTTTATGGCATAAAAACCTTTGGTCTATCTGCTACCTGGGAAATAAGCAATTTTACAGACCGAGAAATAAAATTACGGTCTGTATTAAATAACTGTTTTGCTTCAGTCTTTTTTCCCAGGAAGAACATCTACGCATAGTTGAATTAAGTCCAGGACATTTGCAAACAGCAAATACGGAGCTGAAAATCCATATTTTTATACTCCTAAATAAATTGTTTTCTGGTTGTCGTGGTATTAAAAGGAAATGAATTTCCAATTCAGGGGTAAAACATGGATATGGATATTAATTTCTTATTCAAAAGCTCTTACCATGTAAGGTTATGGTGGCTTATTGCTTAAATAGCTTAATAGAGACTGTTATAGGCAACAGGCACCATCATATGATAAAGAGAAGTGTCTTAAGGATATACTTCAAGCCTGAACCATTAGTTACAGAGGACTTTGCACGTGTTTTGTTCTGCATGCTGTGCTGTACCTAAGCATCTGCAAAATATTCATGGTGTAAATGGAAATTGGCTGCTGGGTCTTCAGTTGAAGACTGAATGTGAGTTCATGTCTGTTTCCAAGTTTGTGTTAAAATGTGATTGTTTGTTGATAACTTCAATGGGATTTAATTAAGTGTACTTAAAGGACAAGGAAAGACCATATGGTCCCACTTTTAAGCTGATTTAACTTTTCCCAAGGATAATTAAAACCAAATGATGTATCTGCTATATTAACAACTGCAAAAATCAAGAGTTCTCCCTCCTAGCTTACTTATCACTAACTTCATGAGCGAAATTCTCCTTTGGGATTTAAGAGTAGGTAATACCGTGTTACTACCCTTGGTCAGCCTTTCAGATTGTCCTGCCTGGTTTTCAGTCAGAACTCCATTTTTTTTTAAGGTAAAAAAATTGTTCATCATTTGTGTTGTGTGCAGAGTGAGTTCCCACCTGAACTACACTTCTGGGTAAGGGCTTTGCTTCATTTTAAGCAGTATTTCTTTGCATTTGAATGGTATCTGATATAACTGTTTTTATTAAATGGCTCTTCATAGCATACCTGCTCTTTAAAAGCAGGGGTTTACGTTTTGTCTAAGCCCACTTAAATTTTTACTGGATCCAGTACCCACCATCAGCATGATAAGGAGAGGCTGCTAGGTCACAGTTTCTGTTCCCTTGATTGTTAAATGACAGCTAGGTGCCTCTTCAAAAAATAAACTGGAGTACAGCATCTCTTCCAGAAATATCTAGTCTTGGTATCAAGACACAAGTGGCAAATCCTCTACCTCCCACGGTAGTTTCTTCAAAGCTCAATCCTACTTATTGTTAAGAGCGTGAGTTTTGGTACTAATCTGAATTGCCGACTGCAGCTTCTAGCCATTGATTTGCAATACAGCTCCTTCCTCTGGTTTTAAAGATCCTTTAATACCTGGTATTTTCTCCTCTTTAAGATATGACGCACTGTAATCAAGTCGTCTCTGGGTTGTCTGAGTGATAAATGGTGCAGGTGACATTCTTTGTGTCCAAGTGCAAAAAGCTTTTTGTAAGCCTGGTGTATAGACGCGGCTTTATTCTGCCTCTTCAACCCTTTTCTCCATGTGCCAAAAGTGGGATGCTCTGCCTTGGTGCTGGTTTCGCTTACTCAGAGGTGTGTTGTAGAGGAGAACCTAAAAAAAAGATTAAAAAAAAAAAAATCCTGGAGCTCTGATAATGCACTAAATCTACCTAAAAAAAGGGTCATCAGGCTTATCCCAAGAGAAATGGTTTGACCCGTGTCTTTTGCAAGCTGTGGGTTTTCAGCCCTAAAAGTACTGATCTTCTCAGGACCAGATGTTATGGAGGAGTAGAGGAAGCATCGCTAGAGCTGGCACACTTTTGTCAAACTTCAGGCTTAGCACAGCTGCAGAAGCATCCTCTGCTGAGCAGCAAATACACATGTTCACTGCCAAAGCCAGATGACCTCCTTATTCCTGCAGGGAGACGTGGTCACGTCACTTCTCAATCTCACTTGACGTTTGGTCCTCACCAACTGAAATGTGTGGGAAGGGGGATAACTGAGAGCATCTTTTAGACGTGCCAGGAGCTTGGGCAGTTATCTTAATCCACTGTGGCAGGCTAAGGATGGCTCTGCAGCTGGTCTTCAAATGGCAGAGCTCTGCTGCAGCCCTATCCAGGCAAGAGAAACTCTCCTGTTTGCCTCCTTCTGCAGCTTCACTTGTCACCTTGGGTTATAAAGCGGGGGAGTGCAACTCTTCTAGCTCCCTAGACCCTACTGGGAAGTCAGGACTCAGCTTTTGAAGAAATGCTTATCTCCTTTTTTTTTTTTTTTTAGTAGTATTGCCCTGGAGGAAATCCTGCCTGCTCGTTGCGACAGCTGACAATCACTGAGGTCCAATTCTACTGTTGCTGTCTGTTTGGATCCACCCCCGTGTTGCTTTAATACAAGTTCTTCCCTGTGTAATATCTTGCAGCATTTTTGGCTGGTGACCCCTATTTTCAACTATCTTCAACTAGTTACGACTATAGTCATAACTTCCTCTGAAGAAACATGGAGAAAAGCCCCTGAATAAAGGATTTTAAATGATGAAGCATGAAATAGGAACACAGCATCTGGAATTATTGATCAATATGCCAGTGTAGAGACCAAAAATTAAAGGTGTGGGGCAGCGGGGGCTTGTTTGTTTTTGTGAGGGCAGCAAGCTTGGAGGCAGCGTGAGAGCTCGAGCACATTTGTGGATGGCAATGGAGAAGCATGTTATGGTTGCACTGTTTGAACAGCAATTTCGGGGTTTTGACTCTGCATGTCTCCATCAATAAATATTTGAGAACTTGAGAGGATTTAGAAAACGGCGTGTCTGGCTTCTTCTTATCCTCCTTGGGTTTGTTGTGTGGCATCAGTTTTTAATAATGCTTTTGTAGCTACCCAAAGGATCAAGTTCTCTTAAGGAAATATTGGTATGAACTTAGCGGGGGGGGGGGGGAGTCGACTTTTAAGTATTTATCTGAGGTTTTGATTTTGTACATGGGGAAGAGCAGTAGGAAGGTTTCCTCTGCATCTCCTCGTGACATGAGGGTGCCTGCCCGGAAGCACTTGTGATCAGGATTCAAATAACATGCAGTGATATTTCTTCTCTTTTTCTCTTGCAGTTCCAGGAAGAGAGAAAAAATGCAGGGGAAAAAAAGTGAGTACAACTGCGTTGTGACTCTATAAGCTTTTCTGGAGATGTGCTGGCACAGTGCAACGCCAGTACAAAGGAGACTTGCTGTCCTTTTGTCTTGTTTATTATTTAATCTTTTGGTCTGCTGGTGGGAAGAATGTCATAGTCACAGTGCTCTTGCTGTGCCGTGAGATGAGAGCCCCTCTCTGCCCTCTCCAGCAGGATTTAAGTTTTCAAATGCTCCTTTAAATCCTAAACGGCCTCTTCTTCTTTTATCATTTCTTTCTCCCAGCTGGAGGGAGATGGTTTATTAAAAGGAAGAAACAAATTGTATTTCACTGCAAAGTCACCTACCATTTGCAAAAAAAAAAAAAAAAAGAAAGAAAAAGGAAGGAATCCAGCACTGCTGGGGTGTAGCTCTTTGTTAATTGAAATGTCTCAAGGATATCCTTCAAGTTCTTTATCCCTTCCCAGCCTTCTCACCTTCCTGTCCCTAGCTCTGAATAGATATCCTGCCCATTTAGTATGCATTTTTTTTTTAAAGAGGTAGGTAAAAGTGCAAAAGGCTATAAAATCTCTCTATAAAATACCCAGATGGAAGGAAAATGTAAAGAAACAGATGGCACTTTTATAACGTAGCATTTTATTGAGCTATAGAGTTTTCACTAAAATATTTCTATGGTAAGGAGAGGTTTTGTAGATAGCCACCCATCATATACTTTAGTAATGAGATGTTTGTTTTGAAGAGTTATTTTACGTTTAAAAAAAAATAAATTCCTTTTTTGTAAAGAGAAGGACTTGACACTAGACCGACATGAGATGCATTCACTGTGCGAAGCGGCCATGGCCCCAGAGCTACCTCTTCTGAAACACTAGCTGGCTCCTGCTGTTGTTGCTCAGAGGCCCGTTGCATGATTCATCTGCTCCCTGCCAGACTGAAACAAGCTTCGGGGACAATTTTCCTTGGCGATGAAAGGATTTTTCCCTCTTCTTGGAGGAGGGACTTATAGGCAGGAGCCGAGGAGGAAAGCTGCCCAGGGTGTTTTGTTGCAGGGCAGTGGCCTCAGCTGCTGAACAAATATAGATGAGGTGACCAGAAGGAAGGAGAAAAGGAAAAAAAGGAAAAATGAGCAGCGTACGTATGGAGCAGCGTGGATATGTTTCAGGGCGGTAACATCATGATGATCCCCACCTTGACCTGTTAGGGGTCATAGGACCACACTCGGTGGCTTTATATTGAGCCAGCAACTTCTGCTTGGTGTAGCCTATTTGTCAGCAACAGCTTTACTTAATTTTTTTTTGGTAGCAGCTAGAGACTTAGTCACACTTTTAATTAAAAAATTTCAGGAAAAGGCTAGAAGTCTGAAACATGAACAACAGCACAGACAAGTTATTACTGCTGCTCCTGCTAACTAGCAGTATGTCTTTCACAAACGTCTCTTGGTGTGTCTTGCTCCCTTTTCCCCCTCCTGCATCCTTCATTTTATTTACTGGTTCTCAGCTTTTTGTTGTTCCAACCAAAATATTTTAGGTATAAACTGGAGATGATGTCTGATGATAGAATCGTAGAATGGTTTAGGTTGGAAGAGACCTTTAAAGGTCATCTAGTCCAACCCACCTGCAATGAGCAGGGACATCTTCAACTAGATCAGGTTGCCCAGAGCCCCGTCCAACTTGACCTTGAACGTTTCCAGGGATGGGTTTTGGTCTTCCTACTTTAAGTGTTTTGGCCAAAGTCCCCTGGTCTGTGGCAAAGCCGAAAGGAGGTCGATCACCATAGGTAGATCACCATCTCTTCTCCCTGAGAGTCAACAGTACCAGTTGCTGGGACATGAGGATGTAACAGGCACCAGAGAGCTTGTGGCTCTGTTTGATGCTTGTTCCATTGCAGAGCTGCTATAGAAGCTGAGATTTCCATCAGCTTGACCAACAGCCATCTCCAGGGTTGTGCTTGCACAAATTGGACAAATTTGGACATCATCTGATGTCATCCTTGCATGGGATTCATGAAAAAGATTGCTTCTGCTAGTTTGGCTTGTGGTCCTGAGCTCGTAAAAGCGACTTGAATGACAGAAAGTTTAAATGTGTGGGGCTTGATTTTTGTTATTTTTAGTGCAAAGCTGGAATTGCCTGCTTATCTTAGAAGAGCAAGAGCAGAACTAAGCTTTCAGGTCCTGTCTTTTTAATAAAAATCTTTGATGAACATGAGACCAAATGATCAGGCAATGGGGATTTTTATGCAGGGCTGGGCTAGCACAGCGAGCCTAACAGCTTGTATCTGTCTGATTTCAGTGAGAATAAGCTTTTTTTTTTCTATACCAAATCCTGAACTTCTTTCCAAACCATGTTCTGCTCTGTTGGTTTGTTCCTGCTGTCCCTTTCCACCTGACTGGCTTCTGCCCAAGGCAAGGAAAGTCTGCTTTCATCCAAAGCTTCAAGAGAAAAATCACATTATCTTTGAAAAAATGTCGGTCATGTCATGGATACCTGTGAAATTTTTGTGAGCTCTACCTTCAGCCACCTCTCCGCAGATGGGACATAGCCATGGTGCTTCACCTTTCCTCCTCTGCCATTTACACCCATGAGATGTAGGTTTAAAAGGCAGCTGTTCAAAGGTAGGTATTTGTCTATAGGTCTATCCTAAACAGGTGCTGAAAATCAAGTCCCAGTGTGCTGTTCCCATGAGATAAAGTGTATGGGGGTGACTGAGATAGCATGAATCTTAAGTAGTTCAATAGAGGTTGAAATGATCTTCCCATGGCTACATGGACAGATAACTAACACCACAATTTCTTAGTGTACCAACAGAAATTTTATCAATGGGTATCCAGGCTTCTTCCTTTTTGATTTTCAGGGCTCTTCTCATACAGCACCTCACCCAAAGTCTGTCCTGAGCCACACTGCCCAAGGGGGTCCTCAATTCTGAGTCCACCTGACCTGTATCTTAGCAAGAAGCTTGTGTTGATTGAAGTGGGTGTCCCCCAAAGGGGATGTCCCACCTTGGGTAATGGGTTTGGGGAGCACCGGGTCATGATGGGTATGCTCATCAGAGCATGCTCTGAATGCTGTTGGATGCTCCTAGAGAGAAGGTTTCCATAAAGGTTCTGAGAGATCTGCCACAGCATTAGGTGGACTCAGAAAATGATGAAAGAGTAGGGGAGTTGGAGGGTTTTGTTGGGAGGCTGGGCAGTGGGGATAGTGCAGAGCGAGGAAAAGGCAGTTGAGGGTGCAGGACAGTTCTAAGATGAGCTGGTGAAATGAAGTGGTGGTGTGACATTGACACAGCTAAAATAGTAGAGCCATATCTAGCAAGCATGGCTTGTAACGAGCACATGAAGCAATAGGGGAGGGTGGTGAGTATGCACATTTTCTGGCTTTTCAGAAAGCAAGAAGGTGTGCGAGGTGTTGAGGATGCATCTCTTTTTAGTGACAGTGGATGGGAACTAAATTAATATAAGCTGTCTCTTGTCTTCCAGCACAGGACCCATCAGCAGACCCTGACCTCAGTCCTACTGATCTCTGCTTGCATAGAGGTTGTGGAGTTGTGGAGGCATCCATGAGATGTTCAAAAGCTGTCTGGACATGATCCTTGGCAGCTGGCTCTGGGTCGCCCTGCTTGAGCAGGGTCATTGGATCAGATGACTTCCAGAGGTCCCTTCCAACCTCAATCAGGCTGTGACTGTGAACTTTGCTGGAGGATGAATAACCAAGGTTTGAGAGCCCTGAGGCTGTAGCAAAGTGGAAAAACCTCTGTTAGCAACCCCTGTGTGATGATCTTCTTCATTGCTGTTCTGCTCTAGCGTTCATCTTGGGCTGCTGTTCTTTGGGACGCAGCCATCTGTTTGCTTCCTGTATATGTGTGTTGGTGTTTCTTAAGACTCTCACTGGGGTGAGGCATGCCTGGTGATGATGAGAAAGAGCAGGTTTGCTTAATTACTGGCCTCTTAAAAGACCTGAGGATAACATCGTTATATGTGCACTTAAACTTGACCGCTCTCACTTTTGATCTTGGTGCTTATCTGCAGAGTTTTTCCATTCTTTAATCGGTGTGAACTGGCAGACGCACTGAGACTGAGCAGTTGCTTTTTCTTCCAGCCTGAGCAGAGTAGCCTGTGCCAAGCCCATCCCACACTGGCGAGCAAGGCCAGGCTATTAAACGTCTCTTGGAGCTGGCTGTCAGTCTGGAGCATGCCTCCTGCCACGCTGGCACAGCCCTCTCACTCATGGGTGAGTAGACAAATTCCAGCGATGCCTCTCTTTGTTCATTCAGTAAAGGGTCCTCCTAAGCAAAGTGGCAGATGGTGATACCTCCATGCCAGGCAGTGATATTTGCAACTCGGTGGTGACTTCACAACATGGAGCAGTTTGCCCAGAAGTACAAGCTTGGCTTAAGCTCATTTTTTTAAAATTATTTTTTCTGTTGGATCCTGCACGAAAATTAATATAGTGCCTTCACAGCATAAGATAAAGCTCCTAACTAGGCTTTTTGCTAGGGTAAATCAAATTCTCAATGTTACATTGGCTTAACTCAATCTAAGAACGGAAAAGCTTAAATACAACCCAAATTGGCATTGCTATTTCAGTAACACCTTTGAAATGAGAAGTCAGTCCAGCCGAGGCTATTGGACTCAAAGGAGAGGTGAAGCATTGAACATGGGTCTGAAGCTGGGTTCTGTCCTTCTTGTAAAGCTCCTGTTTTCAGGTGAAATTTATCTCCCCCCCCCCCCCCTTCTTTTTTCTTGCTCATTTGGGATATCTTCCATGGATACAGACCCTCTGCCACAAAACAGATTGAGGCAAACTGAGGATTCCTCCCTGCCCCAAACTCTACCTTGACCCTCCAGAGTAGGGGAAGGCAGCAATGAGCCATTTCATGCAGGACTTCTTGACTCTGCACCCACTTCTGGTTATTTCTGGTATTGTTTGTCCAACTTCAGACTGGTTGACCGGTTCAATTTGTCCCCCAAATATCTGTGTGCTTGCTTACTGGGACTTCAGCTCAGTGTTGTCCCCTGCTGCAGAGACACTTTTGCAGCTCAGCTCTCCCAATATCATGGAGCAAAAAAACTTTGTCAAATGTCTCCTGTGGTGCTTTGAGCTTCTGCCTTTGTGTGCTAGAAGAGGTGCTGTGCTGGCCTCATTTAGGAGTGGTCTGTTGATTAATGTGATGATGCTTCCTCAGTGTTGTTCTGCTTATGCATATACTGTTGGTGAGATTTGGACTCAGATGTTTTCAAAGGAGCTTAGGTTGCTCCTTAGCACATCCAACATGAGATCCACCTTCCACCCTGTCTGTAGTTCATGAGATTTTATTGCATACATGCAATTCCAGCTACACCTGCGGTGCGTTCATACAATTTGGGTTCAGAGTGGTTTATAGTGGTACTCATACACCTGTATGTCTTATGCCTATGCCATGCCTCCAGATATTGGAACTCTTTAGGACCTACCTAAGGCACAAGGGAGTTGATTGGATTGTGAATCTCATGGAAAACTGATGTGCTGGAGAAAGCAGAGCTGGCAGCAGGATACAGAGGGGTCTGACTGTAAGTGCTCTCACACAGCAGCCTTATCACTTCTTTCTCTCTATGCTTAGTGCAAAAACAATGGGAGTCAAAGAGGTATCGCAGAGTTAAAGAGTTTGGGGCTGGAGTCCATCCTGCATGGTCTGGCTGAGGGCATGAGCATTTTTCTTTTTGCAGACTTGAAAAATAGCAAGGAGTTAAAGGAAAGGGTGCTGCTATGCTCCCAGGGCTGGCTGTTGATATTTTAATTTAATAATGATTGTGCTGTTTGCCATTCCCCAGCTTCTTTATGGACAATCTTCTTATTCCCAAAGTGAAGGCTGAGGTTGTCAGGATCCTGTAGTATAGAGAATAAAAGAGCCATGCTGCTCATATTTCTCACACTGTCTTGTTCAGAAGCTGTTGGGCAAATAACATCACTCCAAATAAATCTTGAGAGTCGTATTTCGCTTGGATTGGAGGTTCACTGGCAGCCTCTTTTTTGATTTTGTTTTGATTTGGGGTTTTTTAAAATTTTTATTTCACACGCTGAGCTGAGTAGGTACTTTTTTCTGCTGACTGCCTGGTGAGAGCTTATGGCATTCAAGACGACCTTTTTTTGGACGATTGCGTTAGTGCATCTTGTTTTATTTGCACTTTGATTGCCATGTCTATGTGGAGGTTATCTTTCCTTACAAAGCTCTGCACCACAGACCAGGTCAAAACCTGGGATTGTTTCTTTCTTGTAGATTTCTGAATGCTTATGGAGGTGTTACAGGGATCTTAATCACGCTACTTTCCTTCTGCTTGCCCTGCAAAATCAGACTTTTCTCTCTTAACCTTGCAGTAAAAAAGTTAAGGATAACTTTCAGACTTTTCGAACCTGCTCTGTCAAGTGTTTTTGCTTTTTCTTCCTTTTTTCCAGCTGGCTGCATCTTCCGGTCTGATAAACATGGCTATAAATTAGATCTCTTGAGTGTGTAGTTTTCAGGTGCTCTTTAACCTTTCTCCGCTTGAAAGTGCAGAGGATGCTTTTTTTGCCGCAGGCATGGGGCTCTTGTGGGGACAAAGGCAGGAAAGGGAAAAAGCACTTGGATACAGTATAAATGGGAAAAAAAACAGGAGGAAGCAGGAGGCTTGCTGCGAGCGCCCTGGGAATTAGAGAATCTGCATGAAAGGATCATCTTTGACCTGGACAGAGCCTGAACTGGAGTTCAAATTGCTGCTGGAAGAGCTGCAATAAACAGTGTGATTGCACTCTCTGTAGAGTTTCCCTATGCAGGGATATAAGAAAGATTACTCATTCAGCGATCCCAGTGCATCCTTAAACATAAGGAAGAAGCTAATTTAAAATTCAAGGCTCCTGGGTGTTGTTTGGTTGTTTATTGCTGGCTTGAAACCCTGTACTTTTGTTGTGGCTATCGGTGTTGGCAATAGGATTAAATCAGACTGTTGGTTGACTTGCGTGGGTCAAGGACTTTGTCATGGCCAATAAGAAACATAAAGACCGAAACCAATGTTCACTCGTACTGATGTTATTGGAGACTTTATCACATTATTTCTGTTGCTTGGGGCACTAGACCATAGTTTATCTCTGCTGGAAGCTTGGCTTTCTCGTGAGCTGTGCTGAGCAGCATCAGCCTCTGACTTGCTCTGTAACGAGCAGCAATCAGTCTTTAATGTTTTGGATGTGTAAAACAGGAATACTAACAAACCCCTACATTGCTGCGATCCCTAGCAATGCAGCTGGGGATGGAGCTTCGAGTAATGCTGACCTACTTTCCTCTCCATTTGCAGATCTTAAACAGAGCCACATCTGCTGCAGCAGAAGTGCTCGTGGGTGAGGTGACTGATTTGGTGATAGATATGTAAAAACAGCTGGGAATAACGGGAGTTATATCATGCCACAGGCATTTTTTCTGCCTGATGCTGACTGTGGCTCTTTTTTTTTTTTTCCCCCCTCTAGCCTACCTTGAAGCCACTGTCTCTCAATCTCTCATTTTCCAACCATATTTAGTTACAACAGCAAATGCAGTCAGAGCAGTGAGTAGCAAGCAGCACCTTCCTCCCCATTAAATACACAAAAAACCAAAGCACGTGCTTCAGTGCAAGACCAAAAAGCCCAAAGTGAGATGCTCAAGGGAGGTTGTGGCAGTACCAGCCTACCACAGCTTTGCACTGTGACCTTGGGTGAGCTGAAACTCTGCAGTACCCATTATCGGTCCCAGGGACAGGAGGGCAGCAGCAGTGGTGCAAGTGCAGTAGGTCAGACTTTGCATCAGTTTAAGAAGAGTGTGGTCCTCTGATTTCCAGGATGACTTGCCCAGCTGATAGGCAAGTTGGATCCTGAGGCTGCTGAAATTCAGGACGAGTGGTTGCACAGCTGACAAGTAGGTGGAGACCTTTCTAACTAGTTTGGCAGGGATCTGTAGGGTCATGGAAGGAGAGAGAAGGTTGCTTGGAGGTTGCCATTAGGCTCCTTTGACCAACAGGTGTCAAATGTGTCTTTAGGGAAATCTGCAAGGGACGGCTGTCCTTTGCCTTTCTGCCTCCTTGTAGGTGTGATGTGTCTTTGCCTGGCAGCTGATTCCTGTAGCCTGGTGTGGTGCGTTCATGTGCTGCATGTTCCCTGTTTCAGGGTGGGGAGGTAAAAAGGTTGGGGTTGGTACCTGCTGCTTGTTCTTTGTCTTGTTGTTTGCCAGCTCTCCCTGTTACATTCCTCTCAAGACTATTTTTTCCCTATTAATTACACAGTCATCCTTGAGGAAATGAAATAATTAGTGTTTAGTATAAACAGTGCAAGCGTGCACCTGGAATACCAATGGAAGTAGAGGTTTGTCTCTTTGATGATGCCTTTTGGTGACCACACACTCTTCTGGTTCTCTCCTGTTGATGGGTGCCAAGAGAAACGCTGGCCCCTGCTCCTCATGTGACATGCATTTCAGGATTTGGCTGGTGACAAGTATTCTGTTGATGGATGGTGAACTTCTCCATCAGCTGATGACCTATAGGCATTAGTATGTACCTCTCCAGTAAAAACCTGCTTACCCTCATGCCTGCTGTGGTGTGGCTGTATCACACAGGAGCTGGCAGAGCTGCCCCTTGGACAGGAGGATAAACTGCCTTGGTCTGGGTGCTCTTTTGTTAGTATACACAGGAGAGGTTGCATCTGGGGTAGCATTAGCTGTTGTTGCATCCAGCATGGTAGAGAGTGGTCAGGTCTAGTTTTGTAATAATTCTGGCATCAAGAGAGTAAATAACCTTCTTTACTTTGCCTTATCTTGGAATTTTAATTTTCTTGGTGACGCAGTTTCTGACCTTAAGGTCTGATGCTACTAACTGAGTGTGTACAACACTGCAACTCCTTAGGTAGCTCTTGCTTTTGCCAAAGCACCTGGGTTAAAGACATTCCTGAGTTTCTCTAACCTGCTTGCTTCCTCTACCAAGTTAAACCTTGTTCCAGACAAGGAGACAATGCTAATTTCCAAGTCTTAGGGGTTTTTAAAGTTAAAAAAAAAAAGTAAAATGAATCATTCTGTATGTGAAAATGCAGAATCATTTAGAGAAGAATTTGTACTGACTATGACAGGAGACCTATTCAGTTGAATCAAACTGCAGATGCAGTCCCATTCATGCACTTTAAATGAATACTGTCATTTATCTTCATTAAGTGTGGAGCTGGCTGTCACCATCTGGATACTGTAGGACATTCACCCTTCCCGGTGAGACTGGGAGTTGCCTTGGCACTTGTGACACATCACATGACTCTTATTAATGCCTGCCCTCACCTTTAAGGGTGAGCATTGGCTAATAAGCTGTGGTGCAAGTCTTTGTGCTCTGAGATCCAACAGGAAGAAGAATTTGTGTGGTCATGGCTTTAAAAACTTTAAGAATTGGAGCTACCCAAAACTCTTCTCTTGCTATGGGGTGAAGGTTGCTGTTGTGTCATGTTCCAGTTGGACTTCAGAGCTGGTGCAATTGAACCAGGTCCTCTAGTGAAGGACAGTGGATGCCTTCTCAACTTACTTTTGAACTTGGAAAATTATGAAGAGGTTTGGGGGGGAGGGTTTGGATGCCTCTATGAGGTATTCTTACAAAGATGGAGCTGACAACCTGCTGCGACACGGATGGACAAAATGAACCATGAGATGGGTTTGAGGCTGAAATAAATTGGCAGAGAATGGATGGATGAGCGGGTACTAGGGTTTGGGGAGGACTGCTGGAAGTGTGTGTTGGATGCATGGGTGGGTTGTGTCTCTGCCAGGACTGGAATACCTGGGAGACCCACCCCACTGCAAAATAAGCATGGCATGTCACGTTTTCCAAAAACCCTTGGGGAATAGGATGGGTTTGCCCAAGATTAGGGCATATGTAGGTCAGTGTTGAAAATGTTGTATGGTAACCTTGATGAATTCATCAATTTGCACGTGAGTCAGGCTGCTTGTTTGCAGCTGTGGGTGCTGTCTGGTAATGACAGCACCTACAAGCATGACACTGAGGTTTTTTGGGTATTCAGTTGCCATGGATCTGGAGTTGCTTATTATAGCTGCTACTGATAGAGCAGGTAATGGGCTTTTCACTGTTAACAACTCTATGTGTTCGCTTATTGCTGGGGGCTGGAGGCATAAGACTACCATCAGAAAGGACTGAGAATTACCAAAGCATGACCTGTGGCTCACTTTTTCCTGCCAGGTGCTTGTTCGTTGTATGTGCTGAATAGCACTAGCACCTTTTGCGTGCAAGACTTCGTTCTAAAAGCAGGTACTCAAATCCTTGCCCTTTACCACCTTTCCTCTCTTGGCTGTTCAAACTGCAGACCTACCTCCAGCACCCCAGAATTTGCATGCAAAACCACAATCGTTAAACCCAAACTGATCTTGCCACCCTTTGGTAGCTAGTTTGCTTGCCTAACATGCTGCCTTCCCCGCTCTAATGCATTTATTCAGGAGGGGTGAGGAACAGATCAAGACAAATAACAAATACATTAAATAACTGAGCATGCCTGCCAGTGGTGTTTCCTAAAGACAGCAAGGAGTCGAAAACCAGTCAATGTTTCTGGTCTCCAGTGGGAAATCTAAGAATCAAGTGGAAACAGAAAGACCTCGGTTTCTCTCTCCTGGTGGGATGATCCCACTGCTGCAGTGCTTTAAGTGGACTTTATTTCCTTTCCAGAAAGCTGGAAGGATATCTTTCACAGGCAGAGGTTTTGTCTGTTGGTAACTAAACTGTGTGAGATTTACAGAGTTGGCTGCAGGAGGGGAAAGCTGTGCTTAGAACAATTTCTTCTGCTTTTAGTGCTAATGTATTTGTTTTAAATCTGGTTTTAAATCTTCTCTGGAGAATTCCAGCAAGTTCTGTGCGTATTTATGCAGAACTCTGATCACACTTGACACAGTTATAGTACTAACTCCCGACAAATTAATTAAATGCATCTCTAAATTTCTGGTAGAGTTCTAACAGCCTTTTTATTGTTCTTTCTAAGATTCAGATTAAAATCATCTTTAATGTAGAGAATGTATTGTAAACAATAATAAACTCCCACAGGGTTAGAGAAAAAGAAAAAAAAAAAAAAAGATTATATCACCTTCTCTGTGCTTCTCAGAACCAGCTTCAGACCTGCCAGGCTTGTGGAAAAGCTGCTGTGGTATAATTCAATTTGGGATTAGGGTCAAATGTTCTGAAGATGTTCCTCCTTTTCCACGTGGGGAGGAACAACCCCATGCACCAGGATGTGCTGGCGGCAATGAGCTGGAAGGTAACTCTGGAGGAAAGGTCCTGATGGACACCAAGTTGACCATACGCCACCAATGTGCCATTGCTGTGAAGAAGGACAACAGTGTCCTGGGCTCTATTAGGAGTGTTGCGTGCAAGACTTCGTTCTAAAAGCAGGTACTCAAATCCTTGCCCTTTGGATGGGGATGGGGATGGAAGTGGTCCTTCCCCTCAACCCAACACTAGTAAGGCCAATGCTGAGGTTGTGGAGTCTCCATCCTTGGAGACATTCGAAAGCATCTGGTCGTGGTCCTGGGAAACCAGCTCTAGGTGGCCCTGCTTGAGCAGGGGGGTTGGACCAGAGAGATCCCATCCAACCTTGACCCTTCTCTGCCAGTTTTGAGGTGAGCTGCTGGATACCATTTAACATCTGGGATGAGAAATGCCATAGTTGTTATCTATTGGGCTACATCTTCGAGTCTCAATGAGTCTCTCATTTCTACCGATACTTCTGGAGTTTAGTGCTTTTGCACACAGAAAATAGTACCCATCCCATTCCAGCTTAAACACAGGCCTTTGCTCAACACTGCAAAAAAAGCCCAGAGAAATATGTACTGCTGGCTTTTAATTCTAAAGAAATATTGTCCCCAGGAACACATTTAAAGAAAGAATGATTTTTACAAGGCACAGCAGAGATGCTGATATAATTCTGTGGTCTTCAGTGCCTGTTTGTCACACCATTTTGCTGTGTAGATTTAAAAAAAAAGGGAAAAAAAGCTAGCATTTTAACTAGCACATAAAATGCAAGACTTATTAATAGCAGGTTGTGTGGAAGCTGCCCGCAGCCCGTTCTGGGTGACAATCTTTGCAGACCTCTTCTTGAAGTTCTTCTTAAAGGTCTGTCTCCCTCCCCAACCCTTCTTTAGCTATAGGAGGGCTCCAAGGCAGGGCAAGTTGCTTCTTTGGGAGGGTACCACAACACACAGGTGTTTTGAAGGAGGCCTTTTGCTGTTTTAGATGCTGCATGTCAGGCAGTTTGCTGCAGTTGGCAGTTCGAAGACCCAGCCTCTCCAAAATAATTCTCCTAAGCTGTTGAATGCACTGGTGATTTGGGAGTCCTGAGTTTGCTTTCTGTCCCCACTTCCAAGCCGTAAAATAAGGTTAACAATGCATCTGTCAGCTTTTTTTTTTTCGTCCAAACATTATGTTTTGCATAACTGAAGCGTGTGGTATTAATTTTTTCAAGACATGCACTGTGCCACTTTTGTTGCTCCTGAGGAAACATTGTGATGCACTTAGCAAAACTCTGCTGAGAGCCTGGGGACTCTTGCAAGTGCAAGGTGATATCAAGAGAGTAAAATCCTTATCATCAAAGAAAATAGCATCCAGATAGGAGCTCAGCATTGTGCGTTCCCCAGATTGCTTCTTTATGTGGTGCTTTGCCTGTTGTTTATAGGATAATACCCACCACCCAGTTGTCCCCATCTGCTATTTACAGGAGGGAGGGTCTATGCCAGTGTGACACCATCTCGCAGCAGAGCTCACAGGTGCAGGTTTCCAATGTTTTCTCTTCTGCAGGTTGCAAGCATGCAGTAGAAAGGCATTTTGTATAAACACAGATATATAAATTTATAACAATTTGCACAAGGGTATTTTTACGCCGTGCATCTTTGTTGGCAGTGATGGGTGCTGAGAGTTTTGTGCAATGGAAAGGGGATGCGATTAGTGCTCGATTTTTTTTTTTTTCCCTTGGGAAAAGAAGCCTCTTCTTGCTATCTTGCTGCTCCAGCCACTGAAAATAAATCAGTTTGTTGGCCTGTGGCACCACTAAGTATGTGTCAATCAGGTAATGAAAAGATCCATTCTCACTTAATTTGCTTTGAAGCTGCAAGACTGCCTCTTGTACTTGCTGCAGCATCTCATATTGGCCCTCATTGATTTATTTTTTCTTCTTTTTTTTTTCTCAGAGATGTTACCTTACATCTTGACATCAGCCAGGAACAGGTAAGCTGCAGCTAGAATTGGAATCAATCCATATTTTTGTGGGCATTTCAAGGCATATGGGAAAGTGGCTGGAGCAAAAAAAATCCCCTTCTCATTCATAGTCTGGTCCCATGTTTCCTCAAGGTGCCTGAGGACCTTGGATGAAGTCATATTAAGAAGGGTTGGAGTCTCTAGCACATACATTCTCTTATTTAAGGTGTTCTCTTTTTGTTGTTGTTGTTGATTTTTAAGACAACAACAAAATGTATGTTAGAACAAGGATTTGCAGCCTAACCTGTTTAAAGAAAATCAGCATTACTCTTCAGTGCAATCCATGTTGATCAAGTCTCAGATACTACCCCAAATGTCAGCTCATGTTTATTCGCCTTGAAGATGACTGCTTATTGCAATGGTATTTCAGGCTGTCCTATAAATGCTGCCTGTTAACAACCTGCTTCTTATTGGACCCTGACCTTGTCGTCCAGACCCAGGGACTTTTCTACATCCAAGGAGGGAGCTGTAATGGTTTGCAAGAAGTTGGATGTATTTGCAGTTCCCTTGCCTATTACAAGTCAATATTATCCTCAACAGCAGCTCCAGTATTTATGGCTGGTAGACCTCTGTATCTTGAGGCCTGATCCAGTGCAAGCTTTATCTCCGCTTCAGACTTTGCTGCCTGAAGACACAACAGCATGAGGAAGATGCAGAAGCTTTTCTTCTGAAATACCTCAGAGGAGCTCCAGCTCACCTAGATCTAAGCTATGTTTTGGATGGCATGCCCTGAAGTGGGTGTGCATGCATAGCTTCTATTTTTCCTTCAAGGAAGGCACAGACCTTTAAATCCTAAGCTTTTTGTCCATGCTTTAGGTAGAGCTGTGATTGAATTCTGGGTGTAAAGCTCAACTTTCAAAAGCCCATGGTGCTAATGGTGCCAGGTTGGGCAGGGTGCTGTAAGCAGACAAATAAATCTAATGCTCAGTTGATCACCTCTGGGATTCAAGACAAAAGCACCTCTGCAAAGCAAAAAAAGAAAAGAAAAAAAAAACACAAAAAAACCCAAAACCAGATACAGATTTGGTGGGTTTATTTCTCTCAGCCTCTTTGGACACATCTGAGTTTGTCTGAGGTCAGGAGGGTGCATCAGCCTTGGGAAAAGATGCCAAGAGCTGTTCCTTGCTCTGATGGCGGTTTGGGGTGGATTCTGCTCCCTGGATTTGGATCTGTGAGCACACGTGCTATGGGGCACTGATTTTTTCTGTTCTTTGGCTTTGTCAAGCAGTTTCTTCCAAAATGACAAACAGAATAAAATATTCTGGAAAGCAGAATAAACCTGAAATGTCGGGGGCGGGGGGGGGGGCACGCACACAAAGCTCTGCAAAGTGCAGAAGCATCATCTTGGTGACATGGTGGCCAGTTTTCCCCTCGAACTCGGATGCTTTGAGCCATGGGGTGATGTTTACCAGCTCCACTGCAGAGCCTTTTCTCCACCTTCCCACTGCAGTGCTGCCTCTGCCAGATCGCAGGCAGTGTCAAGGCTCCTCTCCCCCAGGACAGCTAGAGGTGGAGGCTGGCTTCGTGTTTGTTCTTGGCACGCAAGCTTCTCTCAGCAAACGCTCAGCTCTCACGCTCTCAGGGGTACACGCTGCTAACCTCAAACTCATTCGAATGCGCCTGATGCCTTCCCATCCCAGCTCCTTTCTGTTTGATCTCGAAGCAATTAATTTCGTCCTTCAGCATCTCATCCTCCCAACTGAACTTCTTCCAAGTGGGCTAATTATATGCCCTCTCGTTACAGTTCTGGCGGTATCCTGGGGAGCACTAGCTTCTGTCCCCATTGTCACTGTGTCCCACAACCAGGCTGTTTTAAGCCACCCCTGCCTGTTCCCACCAGCCAGAAGGGTTGTGAAGATGTGGCCACTAACGCCGCACTAATATCAGACCTTTGAGATGGAGGTTGCAAAGCCAAAGAACCTGCAAGGTACCCCCCCCCAAGGAGGGGGCAGCAGGTAGGCAAGGTCAATGACCCACTCTTTGGGCAAGGACCCACGGGTTTGGGGCAGCAAATTTCTTGCTGCCATAAATTTCAAGCAGCAGCCACGCTGCAGTGGTCATGAGTTTGACAGAAGTAGCAGCAATGCCTTTGCTGCACCAAGAACTGCTTCTACAACAGACCCATTGCTTGGTCCTTCTGGTCCTGTTTTAAGAGTGAATAGGGAAAGTCTGAGAAATCAGAAGTGTTTTGGG
Source organism: Haliaeetus albicilla (assembly GCF_947461875.1). NCBI lineage: Eukaryota > Metazoa > Chordata > Aves > Accipitriformes > Accipitridae > Haliaeetus > Haliaeetus albicilla. The sequence continues at coordinate 72,329,464 of NC_091516.1, read as the reverse complement.
TTTGTGTCCTTTCCTAGTGCGGGAGAAAGAGTCCTTCAAGACGAAACTACACCAGAACACATGCTCCTCGGTGCTGATGGACATCAAGTTCATGGACCCCACTGGGATCGGAGTAGCGTGAAATAAACCATGTAGCATGGGTATCTCTTGCTCTACAGACTTGCTCCTATTGACTTGAATCCCTTGCCAGTGTAGATGTAGCATGCCATGATATGGGCTCAGAAAGGGAAAATTCTTAGTTCGACTTTGAAATCCAGTCTGGCTGACAGTGTCCTAGAAGTCAACCAAATTAGCAGCATCTGCAAAGCCACAATTAGAAGCACTTACAATAATATCAAGTTGCCACAGGGCGGAGAGGTTGCCTCCCAGTAACTTAGAGCAGTGAACCCAACGGGGCTTTCAGCATTATAGAATTATTTTCGTGTGTTCAGTCTTTTGGGGCTATTAGTCTTGCTGGACTATTTTAGTTTGCAAGATGCATTTGAGTAGGTATTTTGCTGTTTCCTCTTTTGATTGGATTAATGAGACGCTGCATATGCGGCATTTGTGCAATATACTCCCTGCTAGCTGCTGTTTCATCTGCAAATTGTTGGTGAAGGAAAAAAAAAATTGTCCATCAGCTGTTTTAAGATAGTATGCATTTAAAAAAGTGTTTTATTTCCTCCCTCTTCAGGTGACCTGTAGGTCGTATGTAGCAATAGTGGAGCAGTATCCAAATTACAAAGTTTTTCGGCTTTGCTAAAGGATGATTTTAATTGGAAGAGGTAAGTATATTGCCTTCCTTGTAAACCCTATTACCTTTGGTTAAATTGTACAGTGAGTTAATAGAAACTGTCTATAGACATTTGTGAGTAATTAAGCAATAATGTATGACTGTTTCCTGTTCCTGGTGTGCTCTAAGGTAGAGACAGTATTTGAAGTAGTGCTGATTTCTACAGAAAACAGCTTTTTCTAGGCTGGCTTTCTCCTTTCTTCTCCTCCTGCACTAGAGGAAGTGCAATGGATTAGCTAAAAATCTCAGAAACCTGAATAACAAGTGCAGCTCTTGTCTGTGATCGGCAGGAGTGGATGAGAAGAGGGAGACGGTTTTACAGTCTGAGCACTGAATGCTGTATTTGGCATGTAAATGGCCTTTTTTTAGAAAGATGCTGAAAAAATTGGAAGCGTTGCAAGGAAGAAACACCAAAATGATGTGGTAGCTTACAGAAATGGCTGGAGAGAGGGACTTGGGAAATGCCATCTGTTTAATCAACAAAAAAGAAAAAAACAGAATGGCTTGAAGTTGAGGGGGAAAATATTGTGTAAAAAGCCCTCTGACCCGCTGGAGTAAAGCACAGCAGGATCTGACAATTTGGAAGATAAAGCAAGACAAACTTGAAAGGGAAAAAGGTGTTTTTTAATGGAGCTGGGACTTCCCAAAGGGACAACCAACTCAGTTTGAAAAGCTCAGGACCTTGAGAGATCAAATAAACCATCTTCTAGAAGATGTCCAAGTGTGTGCTTTTAGGCACAGTGCTGAGCAAATGGAAAACTCAATGGATTAATTAATCTAATAGCTGCAGTGCTGTCAATGGTCAAAGCTCTCTGAGAGTTTAGGCATCAGGTTGTCTTCTGTGCAGGCTTGTACTGGTGCCAGATGTGGGTTGGTGAGTCTTAGGTGTCCAAGCCAAACATTGGACTCCTAGTCACATTACCACAGATGTGGGACCTGAAGCACCAAGTCTCTCTTAGCCACTTAGTCATCTCCACTGCCTCCAAAGCCTCAATTTCCCAGCATGAATGGTCATGGTTTGGCCTCCAAGTTGACATCTTATCGGCTTTTTTTAGCATAGCAACTTCTGTGACCCAACACTCGGTGTAGGACAGTGACACAGTGGAAGCCCGTGTGTGTAGGGTTGTCTTGGTGTCTCCATTAAAAGCTGCTTCTGATCATTACAACTGTTTCTGGGGTGGGTTTTGATGATGTCTTATGTGGTATGTCTACGTCTTAACCGGGTGCTAGCATAATGCAAGTACAAACTCTTTAGTCCCGTTGATAACCAAAGGACCTGCGAATGTCTGTTCAAAAAGCTAGAAATTCTCCCTTTTCTGTATTCAACTAGTGATTTTTTTATTATTCTTCTTTTTTAAATCAGTTTTGCAGTGGGATGGAGGGAGCATCCGTGGGCCTGTGCTGTTGCACTGTCCATATTTGATGTGATTGTTTCTAAGGTAGAATACTTTGGCAATGTTATTTCTTCTCCCTTGGAGTTGGAGGGAGGAAAAATTGTGGCTGGTTGAACCCTCAACACATAGTCGCAGAAGTGCTTATGCTGTTTACATAGTGGCTAGCTGCAGATATTTTTCAAAGTTAAGGGCTAATTAATTCTAGCTCTTGAATATAAAAGTAAACACAAAGGGAGTGCATATTTAATGCATTATTCCACAGCTGTAATTAAATTAAATGAAAGCAATTTTCCATCGGCTCAGGTTACAGAAAAAGGGAAAAAATTCTTGGCTGAATTGCTGTGGCAATTATTAGAAGAAATTAAAACCCTTTTAGTGAAATAATGAAATGTTATTTTCTATTGGAAAAAAAATCCAGGATTTCATTCTGAAAGCTGACAGGTTATTATGGATTTGGGGGTTGGCCTTGCAGGAGAAACGGGAGCTATAATTGCAGTTTCACTTGCATTTAATGGAGCACCTGAGCAATTAACAGCTGCTGTGCACAAGTGTGCAAGGACTCCTGCGCTCTCCTCCTTGTTTCCATAGCCTGGAAGGGACTGTCAATGTTCAAAGCTGTGCTAAGGACTGATGACGGTCTAGGAGATATTGTAGGCATCTTCAGGGAGAGGTCGATGGCTTAAAAATGTCCTTTGGGTTCCCTTGAACTGTGAGTGTCTCAGGGTGCCTTCAGGAAGGATTGGACACTTGCAGGCATGGCACAAAGGGAGAATGGAAGACTTTTTCATGAATATTTTGTAATTGCCTGTCCTGGTTTTGGCTGGGATAGAGTTAATTTTCTTTCTAGTAGCTGGTATAGTGTTATGTTTTGGATTTAGTAGGAGAATAACATTGATAACACGCTGATGTTTTCAGTTGTTGCTGAGTAGTGTTTATACTAAGTCAAGGATTTTTCAGCTTCTCATGCCCAGCCAGCAAGAAGGCTGGAGTGGCACAAGAAGTTGGGAGATGCCACAGCCAGGGCAGCTGACCCAAACTGGCCAAAGCGGTATTCCATACCATGTGACGCCATTCCCAGTATACAAACTGGGGGAAGTTGGCCGGGGGAGTTCACTGCTTGGGAGCTAACTGGGCATCAGTTGGCGAGTGGTGAGCAATTGCATTGTGCATCACTTGTTTTGTATATTCCAATTCTTTTATTATTATTATTATTATTATTATTGCCATTTTATTATTATCATTATTAGTTTCTTCCTTTCCATTCTATTAAACTATCTTAATCTCCATGCACAAGTTTTACTTTTTTTCTGATTCTCTCCCCCATCCCACTGAGGTAGGGGGGCAAGTGAGTGAACCTAGTTGCTGGCTGGGGTTAAACCATGACATTCCCTTAAAAAAGAGCTGTGCCATAGAAGGCTTCTCTTTGGGGGTAAGAAGTGGGTCGGGATCCTGGACAGAGACTTTGGTTGGTGCTTTTGAGCTTTCTGCTCTTGTTGCCATCCCTTCTGTATACTGGGAGAGCTCTGGGTCCAGCAAGAGGCTGGAGACCTCGTGCTCTGCTTTCAGGTCAGCCAGAAGAGGAGAGATGGAGAGACCCTTGTCTCGTGCTATGGTAGCGACTTGGAGCAGGGAGAGGGAGACCTCTTGTAGGTGCGTTGGGACCCACTTGCAGGCATCTCTTTGTCAGCCATGTGGACTTGACTCCTTGGAGAGAGGGGCTTTGGGGCAAGGAGAACAGGAATCTTATCTCTACTTGCTTATATGGTCCTCACAGGTTGAATAGGACTGTCTTATGGATGAGGTGGATATTTTTGGTTGCAGCGTACCCTTTGGAGGCATGTGATTTTAAAAAAATAAATGTCATGCTGTAGGCTGATATTGCATATCTCCATTGGTACTAAAACCCAAGCTGGCTGGGCTGAGCAGAGTCCCAAGCTAGCAGGTGGCAACAGCAACGTAGGCTAGTTAATAATTAAATGTTAATAAAGCTGGTCAGTTGTGGAGCCACTTCTAAACTGAATGTTAATTTTCAGTGAGCATGTGGAGCTCGTTGCTTGCCACGCTTGCCTGGCAATCCTGAATTAAGTGAGTTTTTACATCTCAGACTGCTGTGAAAGTGGTGTTGGTCGGGTGGTGTTCTACAGTATACCTGTTAGAGCAATGAATCAGCTATTATATCTTAAAATTTCATCCCCCTCACCAAATATGTGAAGGGGACTCAGGTGGAAGCAGTCTTCAGGCAGAGAAATGTCTGAGTCAATCAGCCCTCTTAGTAAGATATTTAGGGGGGAAATAAGACTGCAGTTCGTTGCTACAAGCAAGTTTTCCATCACGGCAACTAATTTGCTGCTCCCGTGTATGAGGAGCGAATTAAATCCTAAATTGAAAACTTAAATGGAAGCATTGCCCTGTGAATTTTCTATTCTCTAAGTGAGCTGGCTCGTTTCTGCTCTATTTGTGTTCTTTTTATCAGGGTGCATGTGAGTAATAATTCATCCTTCTTTGTTAGCTGAACCTGGATCCCTTGCCCTTCTCGTTGACGTACAGGATGCTCTGTGGCCAGCTGAGAAATAGAGCTTGTAGGGAGTTGGGGTCTATAGTTTTGAAGCTGTAAGTAATTACTGACAGCAGTAAGGATATCATTAACAGAGAGCAAACTATGCTCGTCAAGCAGAACTGGACACTCAAGGTTAGGGAGATGCAAGCCAACATGGGAAGCAAAAGCCACAACTAATGTTTCTGCCCTGACATTTTGTTTATTCCTTGATTTTAAATGGTTTGACCTTTCTGTCCTGTTCCCATGCTCGCTCCTTGTCTGCCAGCAGCTGATGCTCTCGGAAGAAACAAACAATTTGGATTATGAAAGAGGGAAGAGAAATGCCTGGAGGATCTCTACCGGTGGTGCTCATCTGCATGAGAATGAGGACCTGCCAGGTTCAAGGTCCTACAGCTCTGGCTGGGCTGGGGATTGTATCTTCTCAGGGTAATTTGGCTTAAACAAATTGTATTTTGGCTGGCAAGTATCTTGCCGGTTTCAGCCGGCACTGGACGTGCGCTGCAGCAAACCCAGTCCAGTCCCTGGGGCTTTGTGCAGATGGGAGTGGGGAGGTGGATCAGCCGATGCAAATCAGCATCAAGGGCTTCTGCAGAGTGGTGCCAACATGGCCAAAAACCATCTGGCAGCCAGGAGGGAAAGCTGCTGGATGGTGTTTCGGTGCTGAGGAGTTGGCATCTTGTTCTAGTTTTTCCTCTTCCCTTTTGCTGGAAGCCTTTTTCTTTGCTTGACAGTTAATCCTTGTCACTGGTTTATACTTCAGCAGGTTTGTCCTGTCTGGAGGAGGTGACAGGAGCTGTGAGGAGTACAGAAGATCCAAATCCGTGGAGATAACAGCCTTTGCTAATTCAGCAGCGTTCCTTAACTGTTTACTGAAAAGAAGACGAAGAAAATGCTAGAATTCTAGTTTGAAGGGGTTTAAGTCTTGGATTAAAATCCAGGTGTCATCCTTGACCTCTCATATCCCGTACCACTTTGGGGCTTCAGGAGTTTTCAGCAGCATGGGAGCTGTTGCATGCTGGAGTCCTTCTGCAGAACTTGTAGGGTACTCCAAAAGCATTGAAACATTCCCCAAAATGTGGTCTCTGATGGGGCTGGTGGTGTGGAGCAGCTCTGGAGAGCTGGCACGCTGGCCAGGCATTTTCCTCTGATCTCCAAGCTGGATATCCCACTTGATTGGACCTCCACAGTGTTTTTTGGAGGAGATCCCCTTCCCTGCTCTTCCCTGCTGCAGTAGGAGACATTTCTCATTCAGTGCTGGGGGAGACTGACAGATGCTCAGAAAAATATGCAAGACCCATCATCTCCCCAGCTTGACTGCTCTCAGAATGGCCAAGCACAAACCCTGGCAAGCACCTCAGGGGTGGACACTATGCCACAAGCATCTGCGGTTGAGATGGTTCCCATCTTTGGACTCTTGTTCCCTATCAATGCAGCAGAGTTAACTACCTGCCTGTTGAGGGTTGGTGAGCATGGGCAGGCTTGGTGGAAGAGGACCCCAAGTCCTTTAAATTTGCTGCAGCATCTGTGCGTGAAGAGCACCAGAACTAAATTTTTGGAGGTGACTCCAGTGTTGTAGGCTAGCGTGGGTCTGTGTCCTCAGATTTGGCATCGTGCTGTCCGTGCACTGAAATTAAGAGGTTTAAGGAAAAACTGCTTCCAGCAACTCCGTAGTTATGCTTTCAAGCTACAGAAGAGCAGGGCACAACATGTTCTCCCAACTGCATGGTCCTTTCTCTGGCCACCGTCTACCTGCTGAATTGTGCTTTTAAATACAGATTACGCTTTCTTTGCCAGAAATACATTTATAAAGGAGAGGAATTGAAGGCAAGTCCCGCTGACCTGTGCTGCTAAATTTACCTGCTTGCATGTGTCTCATCTCATTACCAGAAAAGCAAGGGGGATATCCACATATTTTCTGGTGCTGAGCCCAGAAGCTCCTCTAGGGCATGGCCAAGAGAAATGCTGAGCAAGCAGTAATTTCCCAGGGTTAGCCACAGCCCACATGCTTTTACCTCCCCTCTCTCTCAGTATTTCAGAAATAAAAGAGTTCAGCAATTCGAGGAGCTTTCTGTTGCCCTGAGCAAACGCTGGTCTGCTTTGCTGAAAGCATCACCTGGCCTTTTCTGCATTTGTATACATATAGCGTGAAATACCTCACTGCATCAAAGGCAAATACTGCTCCAAATCTTTGGAGTTGGGTAACAAGCACAGGAAAGAGAAAGCAATAATTGCAACTGCTGATACGGTGTTCAGATCTGCAGCGACTGCTACTGCATGTTCCCTGAAGCTTTGGTGAGAAATGAGGGAAAAAAAATGGATTTCTGTACCGTAAGGTGTTACCTCTTCTCTCCTCTCCTATGTGCAAGGGAAAGCGCATGAGTGTGCTGGGAATCTGGGTCACCATTTTGTTATAAAGGTACTTGCAGTGTTTGTGGGTTGGGACATAAATGCAGCTAAGAATAAAAAAGCCATGTTCCTGGCTTTGCAATGTCACTTCTCTTTGGCTTTAAGGTGTTGTCTGAGCCCCTTCCCCCATGACTTAGCAAGCTGTATGATAAACCAGCTGCAGGATATTTGCTTTCTTGTTGCCTTTCCCAAAGGGTGATGTGCAAAGGCATTTTGCTTTTGTAGGGCTTTATTCCCTCTATCATTTCAGTACATAGGGTTTTTCTGATTTTTTTTTTTATTTATTATTATTTCTTTCTGTTAGAGCAGAAAACATTGAGATTCACAGCCTGAAAGTGGGAGTTTTGATGATGCTGGAAGACCCAGCCCAGGGCCATTCTGCTTTAACGGGACAGCTTGCAGCTTTTTGTTGCAGCCAGTTGCATCCATGGCCCTGTAGACATTTTGTAGTGTAACACCCATTTCAGAGTCTGAAATAAACATTACTTTGAGGGCTGCAGGAGGTGAGAATCCAGCCCGAAAGGATGCTGCCAGTCCTGCAGGCATCTCCTGGAGAGGCAGCCTTCAAGCCTGTGGTCTGTACCTGGGAACAGATGCTATTCTGGGAGCTCAACAGCTAAACATAGCCCAGCTCCCTGCATTAAACAAGCTGCCAGTTCCTTGATTTATGGGAGCAGTAGCTCTTGCTTAATGAGTGCCGTTGGGCGGCTGCCAGACTGCAGCATATGTGGAAATGGTTCCTTTTGGAGGGCGGGGGGAAGCTGGAAGGAGGGATGCTGAGTGCTTGCAAGGGAGGTTTGACTCTCTCTCTGGTTTTCCCAACCCTCTGCCCTATAAAAACTGCTCTGTGTGGCTCAGCAAATCTCCTGTGTGCCTTGGACAAGCTGATGGGTGAGCAGGAATAGATGGGGATGGGGGAGTGGTTGTCTTCCCCAGAAGATGCCTCTGCTCTTCCAGGCGTAGAGAAGAGGTGTGGCCGCTTATGTCCCCATAGAGGTGCTCCCCAGTTAAACCAGGGCTTACCACCCTCAAGGTGCTCTTAGCTGGGGTCTGTCCATGGCCATGCTCATCTCCCCCACAATGTAGTCTAGAGGCCAGCAGTGTGGATGGGAAGTCATCTTCATCCCTTTACACCTGATCCTAATTGACTTTAGCTTGCCCTTGCCCTGCATATAGCAATGGTCTCGACGATGGACCTGGGATGAGAGGTGTCTCATTTCCAGTCCATCACCCTAATGAATGACCTTAGACTGGCGGTGAGCTGCATTCCCCAATGGCATTATGTTCCCAGACTGCTCGTATTTCAATTATTGCAGATATCCCAGGAGCAAACAAAAGATGCTCGCGCTCTCTCTCTGAAGGATTTGGGTGTTTTGAACAATGATCTTCATTGTCACTTTGGCTCTTCTGTAAATACCATAACTAATGATGCATAATGAAAAATAATCCATCGGATGCAGGCGGCTCTTATAAATATGGGAATTAAGGGGGATCAGTTGGATGCTTTGGCTCGTGGATGATGAGTAACAAAATCCAATCACTGCGGGCAACATCCAGACAAAGCTTCTTCCTTTATAGATTTTTATTAAAGGACGTATTTACTCTGTGTAGGCCCAGGGCTACTTGCAGCTGTCAAGTGAAGGAGCAGGGAATGGATTAATGTCTTTGCAACATGTTCACATTTTTGGTGGTGGTTGTTTTTTTTTTCAAGACTAATCTGTGTGCTTCATCAGTCCAAGGCAGTCTGTCCTGGAGAAGTTTTTAGAGCCAGGATATGAAGTTATCATAGCATTGATATAGAGGCCTACGCAACAGGGCACTGAGCAACCTGCTCTACCTTTGGAGCTGGCCCTACTTTGAGCGGCAGGTTGAATTGGGCACCTCCAGATGTCTCCACCAGCCTAAATTGTTGAGTGGTCCCATTTTTCATATTTTTTGGTTACTGTTTTTGCCTGGCGTTTGGAAGACTTATCTTGAAGGCCAGTCCTGTATTTCTGAGAAGAATCTGACATGCTTCGCCTGCTTTTTGCAGTTTGATCCTACTTACTCTTCTGCAAAATTCCCTTGTTTTTCCCAAACCAACTGTTTCTTTCCCCCTTGGCTCAAGTTGTAGCTCACGCCTGCATGAGAATCTAACTGCAAAAAAACCCCCTTGTTGTGAAACGTGAGAACATTATATTGTGTTTTGGTTTGCCTGTGCCCTACTACAAAATCACACCTGCTGAGATGGTAATTGCTCATGGTATTTTAATGAGCTAGAGCAATATTTCTGTTTTGTTGGGCAGCTATTGTTGATCCTCCCCCCCAGAAGCAACATATAAATAGAATTTTCCCTTATTACTGCTTTCTTGGGGAAGAGGAGAGGAGGAACAAATCCTTTTGAGAACCTTTTGCTAGTATGCAATCTACAGCTTGAGTTGACTTCAGAGCTTCACCGTTGGTCATAATTGCATGTGGTTGGTTTTTCCCTTAACAAGCCATGCTGAAAACACTTTACAAATATTCCTCTTACTGCAAGGGGTGGACTAACATCGTGAAGCAGTGCATTATGCAGGTGGTATCCCTGAGATGAGAAGACTTGAATGCTCACCACTCTTGGACAAGCTGTGGGGAAAGGGGGGATCTCAGGAGGTCCCCTTCTCTCCCAGTCTTGCACGGAGTCTTCAGCCTTCCTGTCCTGCCATCTTGGTCATTTGGTGCTGTCTTTCCATGTGAGACCTTCAGGCGGTCTCCAGCCTTAAGTTTTGTAGGGGTAATTACTTTTCCTTACCTTAGAGAGCCAAGAGCTGTTCCTGGCAGATATTACTGCTATCTGTGTCCTGTCTAGTCTTAATGGGGCTCCTCTTTAACTGCAAACATCTAATGCCACCATGATCCAAACAATAATAAATTATTACTTGTCTGGGTGTTCCTCCCTACTAAATTGCACTTTGCAGAGCACTGTGAATATACGTCAGATGATTCTGGCTGTATCCTTAAGATACCCTGATGCAGACTGGGATGCTGCCACCCTATATTGGGTACCAGTCACAGATGCCCAGTTGCACCGGAGGATGCTGGGTTGTGTAAGTGCCTTTGGGAATGGGATGTACTGGTAGGAATGAGGATGACTGATGGGCATGGTGTCACTGGCTGTGTGGTGAGTGTGATGGAGTAATCAGCCTGTTGTCTTCTAAGGATTGATTGCAAACATGTGCACGTCTCTGTGGCTTTGCAGACTTTTGCTTGAACATGGGGAAAAAAAAAAACCTGATTACTGGGCAATTCTGAGTCAAGAGGTCTGTCTTCTTCTTGGACCTGATTCTCTTGGTTGCCTCAAGCAAATTTCTGTTATCTCTGCTTGTATGCGATATGGGGTGCCGGGGATTGTTGAGCCTGGTTTGCAGCTGCTGCAGACAAGTTGGTCATTAGACTCATGTTTCACAGCCTCACAGGCTGCTTGTTTGTTTACTTTTCTCTTCCAAAAAAACCTGCACAAACAATCCATAAATCTGCTCCAGTTTTGGTTTTGGGTTTGGTTTTTTTTTTTTCAGGAGGGAAGCCTGGATTAATTGTGTGACTTAGGCTCTTCCCAGAGGGCAAATAAAGGGGTGAGGCAAGAAAAGTCGTGAAAGGAGTGGGCATTTGTCCACTTAAGAGCAAACTTGGTTTGCTAAAGATAGTGTTAGCCCATGAACTTGCTTCAAATGCATATAAATTATACAAAGCAGTGGTAGGACATGGTGCAGGGATGCAAGCCTTTAAATTCTTCTAGGAACACGGCTCTAAATTGCAATGGCCTTCACATAAGAGGTGGGAGCTGTCTGTTCCTAAATTAATTGACAACAATTCCTTTTTTGCAGACTGATTGGTACAAAAATGTCTCTAGATAACTCTTGTCCTCTCCTTGTCTCCTCCACCTTCTCCCTTGAAGACATCACTGCATCATCACCCTGTCCCTTGCTTGAAATTTTGCTGGTCATTCCCAATCTTAGCAGAGGCAAAATTGAACCATCTATCTCATGCTATTTATTTATCTTCTGCAGATGAATTGGTCAAATCATTCAAGCTGTAGAATAACAACAGATAGCGTGGTAATGGCTCTGGCAGTGGTGATCTGCTAAAGTGGGCCGATATATCGTGGGATTGCCCGCCTGCCAGTACCTTCTCTAGGGAGAATCAATGAGGAGATGGTAATAAACATAACCTTCCTGCTAACCCTGCAAAGACGCATTAATGCGACGTTGAAGGAAAAAAACATCTGCTAAAGGAATGGCAGGTGAAACGTTGTGCATGCAAATGTCAAGACTGAGCAGAAATACAGTGTCTGTGGTTAACCTCAGCACCTGGGGCTGGAGTTGGGTATTAATTGATGAACAATAGAAGAAACCAAAAATGTGATGTGCATCTCTGCAGCTCCTTAAGCTGGACAATGGCCCAAGTCCTGGCAGCGAGTTCAATCAGTGCTGGTGTATTATTTTTTTGTGCTGGGTCCCTTTTGGGTGTCAGTGGACCTTCTCACCAGCAAGTGGGGTTCTATCGTCCCATCTTCAGCAGCTGTAGGGCTGATGCACAAATCACAGATTGTTTCTCAACAGGATATCTGGTGTTTGAGGACAAGGATTGTGTTTAGATGAGTAGGGTTTGCTACAGGACCACACATAGATGAAGAAGATGGGGCAAGGAAGGGCCACAGCTGTTTTCAGTAAGAGTTTTATGTGTTTCTCTGGTGGCCCTGCTCAGGACGGTTGATGCTGCAACTTCAGGAGGAGCTTTTCTTGTCTCATGGTGGCACTTCAAACACTAGTAGCCCTGCTCATCCTCAGAGATGAAGTTATAGGAGAGAAATCCCCACCCAGAGAGCTTACCACTGACGTGAACAGGATGGATAACAGCAGATCAGGAGCACAGGTAAAGCCGTCCTATGGGGTCTTGTGTTAACTGGCAACTGCTGTAAGAGCTGATGAGCTTGTGGACAATACAGTCTTCCCTCCCAGGCTTGCTTTGATAGAAAGGGTCACACAGAGCAGAATTTCTCAGCTCAGTAGATTTATTAGCAGTCCTTATATTTTAGGGAGGAGAAAAAGCCCCAAAGCTCTTCAAACTCAATCTTGGGTTGACTTGGTGCTAGAGGATGGAGGCTCACCCTTCATGGGCAATATCTTGGTGTAAAAGATTTTGGAGAGGCGTGTAATGCCACTGCGCTCTGAGCCAGAGCATGAAAGACCTGAAATCCCCCAAATTACTTTTGAAATGTTGAGAAGACATAATCAAACCTGTTCTCCAAGCGATGGTGCTCACACCATGGGCTGAGGTCCCCCTTCCACTGCCCACCACAGCATCTGGCTAGTTAGCTTTTGCTGGGGTAATTGGGATTTGAACCATACCCCGGTTCATTAACTGTGTTGCTTTATTTAGGAGGCACTCTGAATCAAAGAAAAGGGGAAAAATCAATTTATATTCTTAATTCTGTCAAACAGGACTGAATTTGCACACACCCTTCACCTTCACCCCATTTTACTGCTCAAACTAAGGTGACATCATGGGAAGAGCTCCTGCAAGTGCTTAAGAAGGTTTTCAACCCAGCTGAGGCATTTAGGTGGAAAAAAGACACTTTTCCCCTCATCTCCATGCTGGGAATATACTGTGAATGGTTTGAGGTACTTTCCCCCCCTATACTTTTTCTAATTCAATAGTTTATTTTAATTTTTTTTTTTAAAGCAGAAAATGTGTCATTTTCAGCAGTCTACATTTTTTCCACGCTTCAGTAATTTTCAAGGATTTACTTAAAAATGAGGATGACTCAGGAACTTTTATGGTGCAAGAGCTGTTAAAAGGACTGAACTAGGTTGCGAACAAGGATTGGTTTTAAAAATTCATGTTAAAGATTATTCTCTTAATGTTTTATTGAAATTCCTTCACAAATTGGAGGACTTCTGTACCTTGACATGCTCACTGTCATCTGTACCAGTTCAAAGTGAGTCTGGTTTTATTGTGATCATCAATTTGTCACCTCGTGCACGGGTGCATCTGATTTATACCTCCAACAGCTGGATCTTGTTCCACTTCTAGCCACTCAACTATGAGATATCTGCTGTCTCTTGGGTGCACATATATCCCTCAAATTCTCTTTTTTTTAAATTTGCATCAAGAAATGCACCAGTAAACCTGCAGTATCTATTTTGTCGCTTGTTTCTGTGAAATCAGAGTTAATAACTTGAGTGGTATGGTAAACGTCTGATTCTGCACAGGTTTATAACTGTAATTAAGCCGTTCTTCAAGCTGTCTATCAAGTGCTCTCTGAATAAGAAGGAAATTTTAATAGAATTGTCTGTGTAATCTTATTTCAGACTGTCCTTCCCCTTGCTGTAGCTTTAATTTAATTGCATCTGCTGCACACTTTGAACTTCTGCATCACCATCAGAAATGCATTCTGGGGAGAAAAATGGGAGAAAGTCAATTTGAGCAAACTCAAGAGTAGGGTGTATTTTGGGTTTGGTTTGTGTATTTTGGTTTTCTTGCTTTTTTGGGGGGGAGCTGAGGATTTAACAAGATCAGAACTGCATTTAAAATCTCCTCATCTGGTGCTCTTTCCCTGTGCACATGAATTTCCATTTTTATCCAATGTTACAGTTGTCCTGTTCTCACCAAGCCTTAAGGTTTCTGGGTCATTTGGTTTATAAAACAAGGTTTCTAACCTGGTTGTAACAAGTTGGGTTATAACTTTGCAGAATCATGGCTGGTGCTAAACTTCAAAGGCAAAGCAAGGAAAAAAAAAAGCAAAAACGGTGTGACTTGCCCAGGGTGCTGCAGATGGGACAGCAGGGGGGAAATGTCTATGCAGGAAGACTTTCTGCAAAACAGGAAGCAAAATACCACTCCCACCCCCCCAAACCAAGAAAGAAACAAAAAAACACCCACGCACCCCAAACAAGGGAAAAAAACAACCAAACAACAACAACAACAACAACAACAAAAAATGGGGGGGGCGGGGGGGGTAAAAAAACCCCACAAAACAAAAACAAAAAAAACACCAGTGTCTGTCAGTAAAATGCTAAGAATTACAGCTATGTAAGTGTTTAGAAGTGGAAAATCAGAGTTTCCACGCAGCAACTGATTCCTTATGGACTTGAAGCCCATTTTTTTCCCCCTATGCACCCTAGATGATGTGCCTTATGCATATCTAACTGGCTTTAATTTGCCCAACCAAAAGAATTTCCCAACTCAACCCACTTCTTTCAGGCCAACCAGCACCATGAATCACTGGGTTTGGGGGAGTTTTCCTTCTCTTTAACTCACCATATGCTCCTCTCTCCTGGATAAGCTCTTCTGTTACAGATTTTGGTGCTCAAAAATAAAAAATTTCATCTGCTGATGAAATTAGAGATAGAGGATAATTCAGATTTCTAGTATTTCTGTATCAGTTTTTCTTGTGCCACATTGCCCATTTGAGAATCTCTTCCATATATCCTATTTCTTCAGTTGCAATACCAGCAAAACTTCACCTCCAGCAATTTTTATACTTTTTTTTTCTTCCCCAGGAATTTCCCTGGCTGCTCTGCTGTTTGTAAGCATTTCTCTGCCCCTTGCACAATACCCCCTCTCTTAAAATCAAACTTATGCCTTTTGTGCCCATGTAAGTCTAAGCCAGGCTTCTGGGAGGCAGTTCATAGGTGTGCTGCTTCCAGGTTGACCTTGAAAAGCTCTCAAATAGCCAAGACATTAGTCTTTAATGAATTGGAGAAGTGGCTGAGGGGGCTTGAGCTCATGCAGGAGTGTTTTATCTTTGTGATGGGAAAAGAGGGGCTTTTTCAGCTTAAGCCAGGCTTCTTGTATTTAGGCTCATTTTATAGCTTGCTATCCACTAAAATAGTAAATATAACATAAAATGCAGGTATACGATGAGGCAGAAGTTGTCTATTCTTCATTCACCCCAGTGATGTAGTATCTCCTGCCTGGGCTTACCTTGATTCAATATTACAAGAAAAAAAGAAAAAAAAAAGTAGTGTGTCCTTTCTGAAAATCTCCCCTTGCCAAAATAGCTAATGATGTAAAACAGGCCTGAAAATTGGTCTGCAAGGAGGATATTGCATTGCATTTGCTTTGCACGTGGCTATTCTGCATCCAAGGGCAATGGAAGGTATAACGGCATGTTGGAAGGCAGCTTTCCAGGGGTGAAGAGGACCACATCTTTTCCACCTCCTCTCTGTATCTCTGCCATTTCTGGTCTGATTGCAAATAATCAGCTAAGGCTTAATATATATTTCTCTTCCCTGGAGCCATGGCAGCTGCAGAAGAATGTATGTCTGCTGCAACTAGCGTTAGGGAGGGCAGCAGAGGTCATAAATGTTTCTTGGAGCATTTTTTAGCATTATGGACCTTGCAAAAAAAAAGTGCATAAAGCACATGCAGCTGTGAAAGTGGGAGAGGAGAGTAGAAGGCGTGTTTTCCTCCTCTTAGTTCATGTCATTATTGCGGCCATATAAACTTTTAAGATGTTAGCAGAACTGCAAATTCACAATTTGTGGCCGTTTCCACTCTGAAATGCAAGTTTCCTTCCTCTAAAGCACAGAGCAAGATGGGGATTAAAAAAAACTTGCTGACCACCCCTACCCCTTTTTTCCCCACTTGCAGGGGATTTGTGGGTAACATTCACCCTCCTCACCCCATCAGCATCTCACATCTGCGTGGGGAACCAGGGTGACTTTGGCTAAACCAGGTTGGTCACACCAGTGCCACAAATGATCACTGAACATCTCTAATTAAGTGTCCACAGCTTGAACTCCCCATGGTGCATGTGGATGACTTGCAAATAAAAATGACAGGGCAGGTAGTTTTATCTCTCTCATACCGGCTTTTATTATTTCTAGCTTAATTATGCACAAGGCTCTCCTGTGCTTAGTGAAGAGCCACAATTTTAGCGTTAATTATCTCAAATCTACAGTGCCTGTGGGTTAATCTTCCAGAAGACCTCCTGCAATGCTGCAAACAAAACCAAAAACAGAATAACCCCAAAAAACCAAAACAACAACAACAAAAAAACCCTTCCTGTTTAATCTGCACACACCCACTGCATCGGTCTTCTAAGGGCTTGCTCTTTGGTGGGGACTTGGATGGGAGGTAGTGATTTCCCACCAGCTGAAAGAGCAACCTGGTAGTTATTCTGCATCGAAAGGATGCTGGATGGGAAGGTGGGAGTCCTGTCCCTGAACTTGCTTTTGCTTCGGAGGAGATTTATTTACATAATAAATCATCAAAAAAACCCCATGTGGTGGCCAGTAGCTTGGGTACTCAGGTTCTTCTTGGCTTTTGCAAAGCTCCTCTTGTCTGCATGCTACCTAATTTTCTATGTGGAAGAATTAGTAGCATCCTAGAAACAACTGGCAGCAGAAAGAAAATCCCATTTATCAGGCCATTTAGTAAAAAGCTGCCATGCTCTGTCTTTTTCCCCTCTCTTCAGACCTGGGCTACTTCTTCCCTAGCATGCACTGGGTGGCTTTCCGCAGTATGGGCTGTGCCAGGAAAGGTGTAAGGAAAAATGTTTCTCTGGGCAGCTGTAATTCAGCTGATTTATCATATCTTTGAAACGAAAAAGTGCAATTAATGGCTACAGTGAAGGAAAAAATGTCATGCATTTGTAGCACTTGATCTCTAGAGGTAAAAGCCCCTTTATCATCTGACAAAAATATCAGCTGTGTATAAGCTAAATGGATCATTAAATGTGCTATAAAGTATTTAAAAGACCATTAAAGAAGAAGAGAGGGTTAGGCTGAGAGGGAAGGAAGAAAAATAGGGTTGGAGAAGAAAGAGAAAAAAATGTAACTGGGTGCATCCATCAGAATCTGCATCTTCTGATGATGGGATCTGGCCAAACCTACATGACGCTCCGCTTCTCCCAGTCCTTGTCTCTACAATGCACAGGCTGTCTCCTTGCTGGGAAAAGGGCTGGGATGCTGAACCTGATGTGATGGAGGCATAGTTCCCTGGGAGGTCAGCTGCCATTGCTCATCCTCTCTGCAGGAGCTTGCCATGTCCTTCCTCAAAGATTAAATTTGCCCAGAGTCTGGGGGTTTTTGACCCCCATGGGTTTTATAAGCCTTTGAAGAAAAAAGGAGGAAAACAACGTTTCAAGGATCCCTTTAACCCCAACAACCCCCCCCCAGGGTCGGTTTTTACTCACAGCTTGAGTAAAACCTTGAGTTTACATTCACTCCTGTTCCTAATGCATGTGGGCATCAACGTCCCATTCCTCACGCAGACACTAAATCGGTGCAAAGTGGGATGAAATATTCCCAGTTTGATCAAGAAGCAAAACTCTGCTTTCCTTCCGATGTGAACAAGCATGCTGCATGCATAACAATAGGAAATATTGGTCCCATCTGTGCAACGCAGCACTGTGCATGCATCCACATCAATGCAGGTGCAAGCTGGGCTTCATTTCAAATTGCAACCTGAATTTCCCCAGTTTGGAGGAAGTCTTTGCGTAGCCCCCTCGAAATTCTGACTCTGCAGCACAGGGTGAAGCTCAATAATTGGTCCTCCGTGGTTTTTCAGGTGGAAGTAATCTAAACTAGTCCGCCTTGCTGCTTTGCACCAGTTGAGTATCTGAAAAAGAAGAATAATTTGAATAACTGTAATTATAACACAGTTATACAGTTCTTTGTTAGACCAAGGCTGCTCGGTCCTAAGCCAGGAGTGCTGCATGGAAAAGTTGATGCCCAGATCTCAGGAGGGACAATAAAGGCTGGAAAAAATTCATGGAAACAGTGAGGATGCTTAGGAGTTCAAGGCCCAGAGCCAATTTTCAGAGCCTGTACGAGGATGCGCTCGTTAGCGTGAATTTCTCATCGCCCCATGCAGGGGGTTGACAGCAAAGGGCAGGAGGTGGCTATGAGGACTCCAGCAAGCTCCCTTAGTTTATTTTCTCTCTTGAGCTTGCCAGAGAGAGGGAAAAGTGGATGGAGATGATGAAAAATTAAATGCACCAGCTTTTTTGACATGTGTGCATCTCCTTGTGCAGCAACGCGCGCAAGTTCCTCTTGGCCTTTTGAAATGAGGCTTTCATAACCTTTAGAAATGAAAAGATGTTTTTAGCAAAGGGCTCCTGGAAGGATGACAAAATACTGAATCGTTCTGTCACTCCACAGGCTAGTTTCAATCAGCTTTCATGTTGCATTTCTATATATTCAGTTAATATGCTCTTTTTGAGACATCTGTGCAAATGCACTCCATGCAAAGACTACAAAAGTAGAAGGTGTGTCCAACTGGACTGGTGGGACCTGTACCTAAAATCCAACATGCGTGAAGTACAACAGAGAGATCAACAGTTCTGGTATGAAGATGATGAGCCTGGTGTCGGTCCTCCAGCTGAAATGATGCTTCATGTATGTGCTGTTCAATACGGTCTTTTTCACTGCAAAGAAATGCCAAAAGACCAGATCTGGGCAATGTCCCACCTCTCCTTTTTACCTGCCTGTAGCAGCAGATGGCAAAGTCACAAGGCATCATTATGAAGATCTGCTTTGCCTTGCTTCAAATGCTGGGCTGTAACCTCTCATGCAGCATTTCCCGCAGTGCTGGGAATTATACAGTAGTTTTCTCTGCTGACTTTTAATAAAATGTTTGCTGCTAAACTGTGTCCTTTCTTCCTGCAGAGTTAATTCCTTACCCTTAAGAGGACACTGATCTGTCATTCATCTATTTCCAGGGCTTTGGCTGAACCATGGACTGCTTGAGAAGCACCTACGAAGCCTAGAAAACACAAAATCTTAATTTCAAGAGCAAGTCGTGCTCCTCAGAGTCCCAAGATCTGATTTTTCAGAGGCGCTAGACCAGACAGGCATGCATCAGTCATCTCTGGTTGGTCTCACCTGCGGCTTCCAGGGATAGTTGCCCATAACCCTTACCATGGTCTTTAAACACATGAAAATGGTGCTAGACTCCCTGGTTGACTCCTCCTTGTCTTGACCCTTCAGATGTTTGGTTCAGCCTCTCCAGGAAGAACTAGGTGGCTTCTTAGGAGAATTAAGGGAGAATAAGTAGAACTGGTTAATTAACATCAGAATTAGCTAACTATCAGAAATGATGAAAAATAGTGGCTGCCCCCAAAGTTCGAAACATTCCCTTTAGTTAAGCTTGTAACTAAGCTTACCTTAAGTTTTGTCTGAGCTCATAAGTTGGGGGTAGATAGATGAGATCCTCTGCCATGGAATACCCTGCAGGTTAAGTGGGATGATCCAATACTCGTCACCAGCCTGATGACCTGGATGTCAATTAGTAGTGAGGTTTTACGCTGCTGCCTATCACCATAGCAGCCAGAGCACCCTGGGCACAAAATCAATACTAATTGCAAAATCCCTGGTGACTCTTGGCACCTTGACATGGGTTTAGCAGCTTCATGCTAAGTGTGTCTCGCCTTGGGTTTGCCCTCAGGTTCCTGGAGACGTTGGTATTGGTGGTGTGCTTTTGCACGCAATTTAAAAAAAATTTTTCTTTTCCTATTTTTTTCCAGCAGGCTCCTCTCGCCTCCTGCAGAATCTGCCTCTCCTTGTTTGCTTGCACAGCTTGTATCGTGACACCGAGGTTATCTGATGGGTGGTTGTGGCTGCATCTTCCACAGGTGGATGCTCTTCACTCTGTGGTAAGTACAGTCCACAGCTTGCAGCAGATTGGAAGTCTTCAGTGGCTGCCACCTTTGTACCATCACTGAGGTTTAGCATTTACCTTTGACACCTCAAATTTACTCTCCCATGACCCTCATTTATCCATGGAGTTGGCAGGCTGTGGATGGTGATGGGTTTGCAATGTTTGTGAATGGAGGAAAGCAGGACAGCTATAGTGGGGTGTGTGTGTATATAAATATATATTTTATTTATTTATTGACATATATATATATATATATATATATATATATATATAAAGTGCTGCTAGTAGCTCTGAAGATGCAGAGGGAGAAGAAATCACCCTCAGGCTTTGCAAGAATTTTAAATGGATGCATTTGAAAAAGCTCTGGAAGAGAGGATGACACTATTTGCAGCTTCTTCTGGAGCGTGATCTGCTGTTCATAGGCTCAGCCCCAATGAAAAAGGCCTTTTCGGGGCCATCCCTGTAAATCTTGTTGATGCTCTGCCGAAGGGTGCAACTCAGGGCTCGCAACTCCATCGTGGCAGGTTCTGGACATGTTTCTCCTCGTCCAGCAGCAGCAGCAGCACAGGATGATTGAGGCAGGAGCTCTTGCAGGGTTTTTCTTTCCACAGCAGCTTTTCCTGAATAATCCCATTTTTTGGACACTGCGTAGAAACAGCAAAATTCCTTTAATTCACCGCACACACACACACTCTTAATCCAAATTAATCTGTGAGTGTCGATGAGTCCTCAGGCTACAGCCCTTCCCCTTCTCTCAGGTTTCACAAGTACCTGGGCAAAGCTAATAAAACTGGACATCCCTGGTTTTCAAAAGCACTGTTCTCAAGATTATACTCTCTTATTGTCAAGTTAATAAAATGTTCTGGTTTTGATGTCCTTCCCTTGCTAAATAGTTTATGGGAGACTGTAAAAGCCTGACTGCCCCCAAAAAACCTCTCTTCATTCCCTTCCCTATCTTGTCTCCTCTTACGAGACAACAGATGCAGAGCATCAAAGTCATGGAGCTGTTTGAAAAAGATAATGGCTTTGGCAGAAATGGGCAGAGCTGTGGCTTTTTAGTGTGTAATTTTATGGATGTGAGTGTTAAAGAGCTCCAGCAATTAATTTTTTTTTATGCTTGGCTTAATGAGCGGCCCCTCTGAGAGTAGAGGTGCTCAGGAAAGTGTAAAGGGTGAGACTTTTGGAAGGAAGAAAAAGGGCTTTGGGGCCAAATTGAGTTGTTATTGTTGTTGTTGTTGTTGTTTGTTTATTTTTATTAATTTTTTTTAAAGGCTTATTTTGTATTTGTTCTATACTCAAAAATACTTGACACCAGCAAGGGCCACCCAGCAAAGAGCCCAAAACTCCAGAGCCACTGAAATGTCCTGTTGAATTCACCATTACCAGGACTTTTGGACCAAAGATGCTGCTGGAACTGTAGGGAAAAAAAGTTGATTTATCAGTGCAGTGACCCTTAAAAGGACCCACCTCCCCCATTCCTTCTATTTCTTGATGCTCCGCTCACCTCTGCCTGCAGTGAATGGGTTGGAGCATAGCGATGCTGCATTTCGGTGATGGCTTTTTCCACCCCTCCTATTGTCTCTGGGGTGTGGAGGGCAGCTTTTACTAGAGGCAAGATTTACAGGCTGCTCGTGAGGTGTCAGATATCTAATTCCCACGTGGTTTGTGACAAGGAGCTTGCACAGTCTCCTGAAAATGCTGATATTCCTGGGAAAAAGCAGGGAATGTTTTTTTCTTTTTTCACCTTTTTAAATTTGTGCTCAGCTCAACAAAAACATTAAAAAATAAAAATTGGATAGAAATAGAAATAAACAGAAATAAACAGAAAAGAAAAGAAAAGAAAAGAAAAGAAAAGAAAAGAAAAGAAAAGAAAAGAAAAGAAAAGAAAAGAAAAAAGAAAAAAAGGAGAACAGGGGAAAAAATTAGTTAAATTCTTCATCAGTCTTTAATTTCAAGCATATTTCTAGTTTGTTTTCTGAAGATGTAAACAGGATTGGCAAAGCTGTGGACGGTACAGGCAAGAGGCTTTAAATTACCATGCGGCAGAGGGAGCAGTCTCACATTTCACATTAAGAGATGATAAAGGGATGGGTTGTGGGTGGGGATTTTTTTAAAGATATAAACAGACTGAGTGAGTTCTTGACCTTCAGGGCAGGGTGCAGAACATCTAATCACATATTTTTGAAGCAGTGTTTCTGCACAGTGCCCAGAAAGCCACATGGATAGCGGTCCTACAAGCCCAGGCTGCCTCAAAAAAATACATCCCAGTCAAAAAAAACCCACATCCCAGAAGCATTTGGTCCAGAGCAACCGGCATCTCAGCAAACCGCAGTGGGCTTGACTCCCACTTCGGGGGTTTATTTCTCCATTCAAGGAGCGGGTGCAGCCCAGTGGTTGGAGCAAAGAGCTGAGCAGAGTCTCCATCCTTGGCGACATCCAAAAGCCATCTGGATGTGGTCCTGGGCATCCAGCTCTAGGTGGCCCTGGTTGGACCAGATGACCTTCAGAGGTCCCTTCCCACGTCAACCACGCTGTGACTGAGCATCCTTTGGGATCCCATGCTCTCTTCCCATCGCTCTCTTACACCTCTTGCGTTTTGGGGTCTAGACCACTGCAAGCAGTCCCATCAGCTGCCATTCTTGGGGTGGCACTAGAAAGCACTTTGGGCTCCTCAAAAAAGATGGGTTAGAGAAGAGCCAAGGATTTACATTCTGTAAATGCTTTTAGGGTGCCCACGCCATCGAGAAGTGGCTGTAGGTGACTACCTGGAGAGCCAAAGGCAAGCAGATGTAATGCCAGCTGTGTTGCTCCTTTGTCTGCTTTTGCCCCATTTAAAACCCACTCATTTTCAAAACTCTCATAGGTTTGAGCTGACCAGGACAAAAATCATCATATTTCCCAGACTGAGGATTTTCATTGCATTTTTGAAACCTCCAGTTGGTTTTAGGGCCCTGTTGCATGAAAGGAAAGCCTGATCTTGCAAGCTAGAGGCTATAATGGCAGTGGCTTTGTGTGTCTGTGATGGCAAAATGCTTTTTAAAATGCCATTATGCATTCTTCTTTAATACAACATGATGTTTTTGAGGGGCAAGACTGGTTTGGGGACTGACTTAGTTTTTATCCAGCACATGCTCGCTGATCCATCCTCCTTCCTTATACAAGAGGGTATCTGAGGACAGAAGGACTCATCTCCCCTTTCTGTGCATTTTAAATATCCTCATTAAGGACAAGGACTCTGCTAATAGGTAATTAACCCTGAATACCTGCATTTAAATAAATACATACATACATACATAAGAATTGCATAATCTCTCAGAGCAAGTTGGTGAAACTCAATCTGTTCTGACCATGCATATCCACCCCAGGTTTGGGGGGGAGCGGTTGTTTGCTTGTGATCTTCACCTATCTGCTGGATTTGCTCTTTCTTTTGCTTATTCAACAAATGCACGATGATTTTTGGAAAAGGGAACTAATGGGATAGTCTCCTCTCAGACATGTTGCCTTGGCTTTCACACATATCAGATCAATACAATGTTAGATCTGTACAAGCCTTTGAACAAGAGCTAAATTTGGAAGCTTTAGATGTTGGCTTGCAAAGCGACTGCTGTGCTAAATCATTACGCCTGTGCGTGCACACACAGTTTATCATTCTGTGTGTGCTGCCTAGATCAAATCTTGTTGCTTTATCAAGGGGACGGGAAGATTGGATGAGGATGTATTTATGGTAGGATTATCCGGCTGCCTATTGATTTAATTTTTTTTTAAATTATATTCTTTTTTAATTTTTTTTTTCCCATGAGTAGTGTCCTGATTGTAGGCGAAGAGTGATGGGATCTGAGTAAGAGTAAATTGGTACCAGAAAGCAAGGGTCCTGAAAAAATATCCCCAGTCTTCATGGATTGTGGAAGACCATAGGGTCAGCTGGATGGCTGCTCTTAGCTAAAAACCTATCATTTCATGTATTTGTTAGCTAAAAACTATATCCTCGTGTACTTGTTAGCTAAAAAACTATTATCCTCAGGTTCTCATTATGTGTGGTCAGCATCTCTTGTTCTCCTGCTTTCTCCCACGTCAGAGGAGCTGCATTTCCTCTTCATATGCTGCTTGGGTCTAACATGTAAACCACCAATGTGCTCCAGAGCTTTGCAGAAGGATGAAGCTGTACCCCAAGGACATGCATCAGCGCATTGTGGTCTATCTGCTCTGGGCTTTGCTGAGCATCTCTCTCTCCCTACAAGACCTCCCATCCTCAGCAAATACCTGCAGATTCACATCTGCAAGGAGGAATCTGGGCCATCTAGCCCCATGGATGCTTATCCCATTAGTGCTGCCATCATGTGTAAGTACCAGGGGTAGTTGCCCCAAATTTGTTTCTAATTGTACTTTTTCAGCCTTTGGGAAGTAGCTGGGATCTAATGAAGGTATTTTTCTTAGCAAAAGTGTTGTGTTTCATTTGTGTTCTGCGCTGCAGGGAGATTGTCCTGCCTTATCAGCTGGGATGGTATCTTTGCAAGAAGAAATTGCAAGCTTCTCCCTTCTGGACTTGGAAAGCCCAGGAGGTGACTTGGCCCCTCCAGCAACAAGCTTCATTTCCACCACTTTCCTTCAAGCTCCTTGTCTTGCTGCCTCCTGAAGCATCCACCAAGGAGAAGTAATCATGGAAGAAAAGTTAAGCAAAATTCCAGCTTTATTACCTGCTTCAATGGGCCTCTGTCAACCTCCTACGACACTGCTGGAGAAGCATCTCTAGGGTGAATTTGATGAAGATCTCAGCCTGGCTTGTCTATCTAATTAATCCTGAAGCTGCAATCCTACAGAAAATATGCGTGATGCTGCAAAACTATACAGGTTGTTGAGGGGAGCGAAGCTGGAGTGAAGGTGTTTGCAAAGTCAGAGCAAGGTTGCAGGGGTCAGTAAGCTGCAGGTCTGCATGTGCAAACACCAGAGAGGCATGAAGCAAAGCAAATAGTCAGTGCCCTGCAGGGTTTGGCAGATTTTATCCCTGAATCCAGGAAGAAGGGGAGAAAAAAAACTGATTAATTAATAATTAATATTATTTCCAAGCCCATTCTGATCATCTCCAATGTACAGGGAGGGAGAGAAACTCCTGCTGCCCTATGCCTAAGCGGGAAGGGTACGTGAACAAGGACATGTGCTTTTCCAGAGGCTTTTGAGAGCTTGTCCTGGTTTCAGCTGGGATGTAGTTAGCTGTCTTCCTAGTAGCTGGTACAGTGCTATGTTTTGAGTTCAGTACGTGAAGAATGTTGATAACACTGATGTTTTCAGTTGTTGCTCAGTAGTGTTTAGACTACAGTCAAGGATTTTTCAGCTTCTCATGCCCAGCCAGGGCACCTGACCCAAACTGGCCAACAGTGTATTCCATACCATGTGATGTCCCATCTAGTTTAGGAACTGGGAAGTGGGGGGGGCAGGGGTTTCGCCGCTTGGGGACTGGCTGGGTGTCGGTCGGCGGGTGGTGAGCAATTGCCCTGCGCATCATTTGTACATTTCAATCCTTTTATTACTACTGTTGTCATTTTATTAGTGTTATCATTATCATTATTAGTCTCTTCTTTTCTGTTCTATTAAATCGTTCTTATCTCAACCCAGGAGTTTTACTTCTTTTCCTGATTTTCTCCCCCATCCCACTGGATGGGGGGGGAGTGAGTGAGCGGCTGCGTGGTGCTTAGTTGCTGGCTGGGGTTAAACCACGACAGAGCTCTTGCATGTTATCACCAAGCACTCAGTCCTACAGCAAACCCAAAGGCAGAGGCTCTCCTCTTTGTGTCCCTGACTCCTAGCTCCATCACGCTTCTTCTCAGCTCTTGCCTTGTACAGGGAAGACCCTCTGGTGACACAGGAATGACGGCAGCTTGGAAACAATGTCTGATATTTGGTTTAATCAAACTCACTGGTTTGCGGCTTGTTGTGCCCATGGGATGCATGGCACGGCACTACGGGAGGGGAAAGGGCTTTGGAAAGGGTTTGGGGAGCAAAACACCTGTGCTGATTGCTGCATGATAGTGGCCAATGGGCAAAAGGCGTTCATGGCTTGGCTTGCTTTGGTGGTGATGGATACTTTTGGGGGAGGTAGGTACAAGACTGCCAGTGACTTTCCTACCCTTAGCCCTTCCCTCTGAGCCATTGGGTCATGCAGTTATGGGCTCTTCTGATGGCTGAAGATGGGAAAGCCATGCCAGATAAGTGGTCTGACTCAAAATGGGAGGTTTTTGCAGCTGCTTTGCAGAGGATGAGGTCATGGTGTGAGGAAAACTCCATCCACATCTTATATACCATGGTAAAATGTAGCTCTTATTTTGATGATGCTCAGCAGCTGCTTCACAGCTGCATGCAGAAATCTGCCGTAGTCGAGTGACATTTTTCAGGGAATTTATCTCCAAGGGGAAGTGTGAGTTCAAAGCAAATCAGAAATTAAATGGCACTTGAAAGCCGTTGGCGCTGGCGCAGTTGAGTTGAGACAACTGCGTTCAGGTTGTGCCCATGAACCCTTCAAAAATCCAGGCGAGGTTTTTGCAAAGCAGCCCAGAGCTTTTGCTGATTTTTTTTCTTGTCTCATTAAAAGAGAGATGTGTGGTTGCTTTTCCTTTCTATGCTTCGCTCCGCATAACAAACCCATTCTCTGACCACTTAAGAAGTGGCAAGGACACAGCTCTGCAAAGCCCTTTCAATTAAATCAGCAGAGGAGAGCTGAGCGACAAGAAAATGTGATGCTTCGTCTATTTAATCAAGATCATCTCTGGCCACTGTTTGCTTACACAAGGGTAGAAGTAGCAGACAAGGTCCCTTGTAGGGGATGGAGAGCACAGTGTCTATCCTGCGTGCCTTTGCTGGCTGGAGAAACCCTTGCATGGGCATTTTCCAGGGGATTTGCTCCTGTTTTACCAACAGATTTAGAAGGAAAACAGCTGATACAGGCCAAATTCAGACTTTTTTACTCTTTTTTTCCCCTCCCATGTCCCCTGTAGCCACCCCTGGGGCATGGAGGGGTGAAACCTGGGTCTGCTCTTCCATCCCTTGCTTCCCTCCAGCAGCTGCAGAAGGACGGTGCTTTCTAACTCATCCAGGAAGCCAATTAGATTGTATCTATGCTACGAGTAAGACATTTTTGAGGTTGAGACCTTCCCTGAGCTCTGTGCTTCCTGCAACTCTCAAACCTGAATCCTGAGCAAAGGGTCATTGCTACTGAGCAAACTCAACTCAGTTGGCTTGACCCAAATCCAAGCCCATTCCCCCCAACTCATTGCAGATGAGCTAAAAAGGTTTGCTGGCTGAGAAAAAAGACATCCTGGTGTCCCAACCTGCCAAGGAAACCTTTCTCTGGGACGCTGAGGGATTGTAGTTGGCTTTCTTCTATGGCTTTGATCATTCATTCTCCATTAAGGACTGAGATGGTTCTTTGGGGCAGCTTCTGCAGGTGATATTTGCATGCTTACACACATAATTACAAATATGGGTGCATTTAAAAAAATATACAGAGTGGTTCCTGGTGTGGAAATACTGTGTGTAGACCAAAGGCTTCTGCTTACAGGTGGGCAGCCTTCACCATGTTGCAGGAGGTGCAGTGAGCCTCTAAGAAGGCAATGGTTTGAGGAACAATAACAGCAATCGTGTCATCTCCAGGTCTATGTTTTTTGGTCCCAGCAGTATTAAGAGATGTGAAAGTATATGACATGAAAAGATAGCGCCGTCTGCTAGGTGACTTAGTCCAGCCCAAAGTGAAAGCAAATTAAATTATTTGAAGCGTGTAGAGCTTTCTTGAAGGCACTTGCTATTGCAGGAGGCAGCCTGTGGTTGCACAGTTTGAGCTTGCTTTTGGAGGACCAGCCCACCTGCATTTCATGGGATGCACTGCCAGTCCTCACCAGTATCTACTGGTAAGGGAGATCATTGCAGCAACAAGCTGGTTTGAGGGACCTGTGGGATAATTAGAAAAATAGACACATAGTGAACAAGAGACACAATGGGACTGTTCAATCTGTGAGCCAGAGGCCTCTGCAAGCGGCAGGCCTCAAGGACGTAGCAAAGGCTAACTGTTGCTACAAAGTTTGATGAAATAAGCACAAAAAGCTGAACAAGTTGGGCCTACGTGACTGAAAGCAGGACACCAGGCAAGACACAGACAGGAGGAATCATTTGCGTGATCAGAAGACCTTATCCAATCAAACTATTGCTTTAGGCGCGTGAACAGCACGTGTTAACCAATCAGTAGATGGCTTGCGCATGGTTATGGTATATAACTGAATGTTACACAGCAAATAAACGGAGAAATCGCTTGATCCACAGTATCTGTGTTAGTCTGTTTCTCCCCAGGGCGAGTCCCTGGCAATGCGTCATTTCTCCTGGATTGTCGTGACGGGAAAGAGCGACAGGGACCTTCAAACTAGTGGCATGTTGGAGCGAGTATTAATAAGAAGGCAATTAAGAAAACGAGTTTACAATGCAGCTGCAGATGACAGCTTTATCTGAAGCTGTCTCAGAAAAGCCCATGTTAACCTGCCATAATCTGGCATGCTTAGAGCAATAAAATATCTGGAGGTGTTGGAGTGCCAAACAAGATCCTTCATGGCATGGATGCTCTTGCAGGAGAGGGGAACTGTAAGTGTTATCCAGAAAATCCCTGTGCAGCTGTAGTAATAATTGGGTTAGGTTGCTCGGATGCTGGAGGGAGGTCAATGGGAGGAGAAAAAGATGTTTGGTTTTATGCCAGGTATCTGCAGCATTACACCATTGCTCGTCTGGTCACCTAATAAAGAGAAATGCGCTGGCAGAGGGTAACTGATGTTCTCTGGA
The DNA here is from genome assembly GCF_947461875.1 of Haliaeetus albicilla. Lineage (NCBI taxonomy): Eukaryota > Metazoa > Chordata > Aves > Accipitriformes > Accipitridae > Haliaeetus > Haliaeetus albicilla. The sequence continues at coordinate 72,300,900 of NC_091516.1, read as the reverse complement.
AGAGGTGATGTATATCACAACAGACCCGTGCTGCCAAATTTATGGCCTGCCATATGTCAAGGCGTATATTTCCTCCTCAGCATTGTCTGAGGTAGAAGGTGGTTAATGATTCCCCATCTCTTCCTACTGAACAAAGCAGTACACAAGCTGTGAGCTACAGCCCACACGGTGCTGCTTGAGATGACCTTGGGTGTGGTGTTTTTAGGCTGGACTTATAGGATACTCGGGTTTTATTAAGAGGAGCTTTTGAGGCAAGGTCAGTGCTGTGCAGGGGATGCAAGATGAGCGGTCTTGCATAGCAGGACGTGTACAACCCTTGGTCCTCTGAAAATCTGCTATTAGAGCATGGTTGAGGTGGGTAGGGACTTCTGGAGGTCATCTGATCCAACCAGGGCCACCTATTGCTTGTTGCCCAGAACCACATCCAGATGGCTTTTGAATACCTCCCAGGATGGAGAGTCCACCACCTCCTTGGGCAACCTGTGCCAGTGCTGTCACCCTGACAGTAAAAAAGTGTTTCTTGATGTTCAGAGGGAACCTCCTGTGTTTCAGTGTGTGCCCATTGCCTCTTGGTCCCACCACTGGGTACCACTGGGAAGATCCTGACTCTGTCCTCTCTGCCACCTCATTTATACAGATTGATGAGATCCCCCCAAACCTTCTCTTCTCCAGGCTGTGTAGTCCCACCTCCTGCAGCCTTTTGTCATGACAGAGATGCTCCAGTCCCTTCATCACCTCCATGGCCCTTTGTTGGACTCTCTCCAGTATGTCCGTGTCTGTCTTGTACTGGGGAGCCCTGAACTGGACACAGGACTCCAGATGTGTCTTCACCAGTGCTGAATAGAGAAGGATCACTTCCCTCAACCTGCTGGCAATACTTAATGCAGCCCAGGAGACGGTTGTTCTTCTTTGCAGTGAGGGCACATTGCTGGTTCATGGTCAACTTGGTGTCCACCAGTACCCCCAGGTCCTTCTCTGCCGAGCTGCTTTCCAGCTGGGTGATCCCCAGCCTAGAGAGGTGCTCCCCAGTTCCTCCCTGGAGGCTGGACTTTGCTCTTCTTGTTGAACTTCATGAGTTCCTGTCCAGTCTTCAACTCGACGTTCTTGTTGACCACAGCAGACTGTAAATTGCTGCCATGTTGCCTTTCTGTTGCAGTAGCACCAAGGAGAAGGAGGTGGAGAGGAGACGAGGAGGTTCTCCCATAGAAACAGGAGCTGAAGAACTCAATCTTGTGTTTTGTAGTGGAAAAGACTATAGGATTTTAATCAGCAACTTGGTATTTGCCCTTTTGCTGGAGCAGCAAGATGCTTGACCTTGTCGTGCAAACTGATAAATGCCAGAGACACGTATTAGTTTTCCTGGGTCATCTCCATAGATTAGATGGGTTTGAGGTGTGAAAACACTAGGAGGAGAGGAGCATAAAAGCTGTATAGCTCACAGGGGAGGCTTATGACCCTCGCTTTGTACGCGACGCAGGGAAAACCGGAGAGCTGATATGAACGTTACGCCATCACGGTGCTCAGCTGCCAAAGTTATGTGACCTTTTGTAGGAAAAGGTGCTTTTGTTAAGCTGAAAAAAAAAAGGAGATTTTTGATGAAAGGTGGGGAAAAGTCTGGAGACTGCTGCTGCATGCAAGCTCTCCTGCTTTCACCTCAAAAAAAACCCCTAGGGAGAATATGTAATTGCTCTTGCATTATCCTCCACGCCTGGCCCCCTTGTTAGCCTCCTAATGAACTTTCTGCAAGACCGTGAGGAATATTACCAGTGGACTCATTTGTACATCCAAAGGCTTCACCAAGGAGCAAAGTCTTGGTCAAGCCATCGGCCTCTCTCACTGCTTACCACACTACTTTTATTTTGCTTGTTTTCCTGCGATGCAAACTTTTCTCCCCATCACAAGGGTTTGTTGAGCTGCATCGTTAATTTAGTGTGTCAAAGCAATGAAAAATGTATGCCTGCTCCTGGCAGCTTTGAGCCCAGACTTGTTTCCTCCTCTTACCTTATTTCTACTGCGATTATTATTCAGACAGCAGTTGAGCTCCACAAAACTATCAGGAGGAGAATACAAACTAATATGAGGCTTGAGTGATCTGCAGGATAGCTTCACCCTGGGGTTTGGTCTGCTGGGTGGGCGGTCCTCATCCTACATGGATGGAGCAGAGGAGAAGGTGGGTGGGCTCTGCTCATCCTACACGATGGAGCAGAGGAGAAGGTGGGTGGGCTGTCCTTGTCCTACACGGATGGAGAAGAGGAGAAGGTAGGTGGGCTGTCCTCATCCTACATGGATGGAGCAGAAGAGAAGGGACATCAGAGAGAGAAGAGGACTTGGTGACAGGCAGCACATCTTGTAAAAAAAAGTCCAGAAATATCTAATGTCCTTGAATTGAAGAGATAACAACTTCTACCACTGACCTGCTGGGCTCTTGAGGGTGGTGAGGAAGTCCTTCCCCCATAGACCCAGCGTGACCTTGAGGACAATCCCCTCATGTCTCCATCTTCCCCCTCCCTTAATTGCTAGGGAAGCAGTTGGATGCTGCCAAGAGCCTGTAAATAGCCTGTTTGTTCCTGGGCAAGAATGATGGAGAGGGGGCTGAAACATGAGTCCTCTTCTCCAGAAGCAGGTTTGACATCTCGGAGGAGAAAATTTCCCTGTAATTGAAATCAAGGGAGGGGAAGGCACAGTTTCCCTCTGTTTTGCTTCACAAGCACAGATCAGCCAGCTCTGGCCCGTCAATCACGTTTGCCTGCCGACGCCGGGCTGCAAAAATAAATCCCTGAGGCAGGCGGTGCGATCAATAGTGGCGGCGCGGAGTCCGGATGGGGAGGACAACATCACTGAGAGCTTGCGGGAGGGGGGAGCAGGTGAATTCTTGACACTGGTCTTGGGAAAAGGGTTATGCTCCTATGAGGTACGGTATATACACCAGAAAAATCGTAATTTTGGGTGACCAAGGCCAAGAAAGGAGGAAATTATTCATTCTGCAATGTCAGAAAAAAAAATAAATTCAGGCTGCTCAGAATTATTTTGCACCCAGTTGGAGCCCCTTTTGCTAGTCAAAGGGAACAGTAAAAGCTATTTGCATCAGCAAGAGCCAAAGCAGGGTGTAGAAAAAGGGATGCTGTGAAAAAGCATGGAGGGACCATCCCCTGCCTGGCATTGCCTCGAGGGCAGAGGGGATGGAGAAAGAGGAGCAGGGGTGAGAGCGAGCACTGAGACATCTCCAAAAAACACATATCACAGGTGAGCATCCCCATGCGCCAAGCTCTCCAAGCAAGATCCCTGAGTTGGGTGGGCTTTTCCCGAGGAAGTATCTCTCCCCCGGTGCCCCCGTCACCTTTGCAAGCCCGGCTGCGGATCACATCAAAGAAAGTTCATGCGATAAGTGGGCTCCTCTCCGATAATACATGGAGCAGATGAATTGTAGGAAGGAAAGGGAAAAATAAGTCACTAAGAACTGCTGGCACGTCCAGTGGCTGAAGAGACAATTTGGTGCATCTCCATCACCTACAGAAAGTAAAGTAGTTTCCATAGCATCCTTAGAGTAATCTCATTTCAGGCCGGCTGCTCAGCCACAGGAGGTGGGTTTTTACGGCAAGCTCAGCCTTTCCCAAGCATTTTTCTTCTAGGATGAGCATCCGGGGACCGTAGGGTCGTTGCCGCCGTTAGCAGCCTTCATCTCCCGCAGTCAGTCCCCGACCACTGCTCGGCTGAAGAAGTAATTTAAAAACCAACCTGTTTTGTCCTCTCCCACAATCAACATGAAAAATGCATGCAACATCAGACTTGTTTCATTATTCATTAGCAGCATTAATTATGCAGCTGTGCCACTTGAACTGTCTCTGGTTGAGGATATTCACAGCAGGAAAAACTTTGCAAGACAAGCCAGTGCGGGGTGATTTATCCCGTAAGAAGGATCAGAATATATTCAGGAGAGGAGAAAGCATGCAAAGGTCTCGCGGCAGTTGATGCAATGTGGAAGAACAGCCTCACGCTTGAGGCTGCGATGCTTTGGGGAGCCACATTTTCATTTCTGGGTTCTTCATGACCTTCCCAGATCGCTCATGTGCTTCTGCCTCCTTCATCCACAGTGGAGCCAAGAGATGCTCTCTACCCACTTTGCTCCTGCAGAGCTTCAGGAGTTGTTACGATTGACTCTAAGAGGGAAAGCAGGGAGTCTCCATCACACAGAGGTGTTGATTTCCTACCCGGGCAATAACCAGAAATCAAGAGAAGGAAGCTTAAGGCTAATGAGGCTTAACGATTGTTCAGCACAGATCTGGGAATTGATTCTCCAGTGAGTTACAGGCAGGGGAAATCAAATCCTGCAAAAAGCGGAGAGGGCATGATCCAGCCCTTCGAAGAAAAGCTTCTAGAGGGGCTTTGAGGGGTGGGGGAGCAACGAAACGTCCTGGAAAAACAGGAAAACTTGGTTCTAGCAGCATTTTGGAGCTTGCAAGGCTGATTCTTGGGTGAATCCTGGCTCTTTGAATAGGAAAAGTTCCTCGCTGGAGCTGGAAGCGGTGCCTGGTGTGACCCTCATTTAAGCATCAGGACACCTCTGGGGAGACCCCCAGGTCCCCTCCGGCTCATGGTCTGCAGAGGAACCAGGGTGCCTTTTCTCGGGGCAGTGGGTGGGTTGGTCCTGCAGCTGCAGGACCCCATGCTGGGGTGCACGATTGAAATGCAGGCAGGAGCATCCCTGTCCCCTCTGGTCACCATCCCTGTCACCAGCCTGTCCAGAGGAATTAAGTGTTTGGTCCTGCAGGCTCCTCTGTGACAGCCAGAAGGATGGGTTGGGGGGGGTTGTTCCCCATTCCTCTTTTTTGGGGGGTGTCCAGCTCCCAAGGTCTTTCCTGAGCTCTTTTTTGCACCAGAAGTGGATTTGGGGAGCCTGGCAGTGAGCCAGCCCCAGAGAAACACTGGCCTCAGATGACATCAGCATGTGGGATGATGACAACACATCCATGAAATGACCTCCTCCCCATCCTGGTGGGGCAGACACATCTTGGATGGCAACATCTTGCATTAAGGTTTTGCTCTCTCTGCCCCTCCCCGTGCAGAGCAGGGACATCAACCAGCTGCTTTCAAAGGTCCAGCCCACACAATAAACAAGTAATTAGTAATTAATTTGGAGGTGGCATTTCTGGATTCGGGGCCAAGGCATTTTGGCAAACCAAGACCCATTTTGGTGGGGGGGGGGATGGATCAGGCAGATTTTTGCAGCAAAGCATTTGCTCCGCAAAGGTGATGCTGAGAACTGGTGAAACTCTTCGGATGATGCAACAATGAGAGGTGAGAGCCCATCTACATACAAACATATGGATACATTAAAAAAATACGTCTCTTTCTGGCTCCTACGCTGCTGCTGGCAGTAGCTGCTCACCCACCTGCCTGTCTTCCCTCCTTCTCCAGCTGCATAAACAGGCACTTTGGAGACAGCTGAGCTGTCAAGCAGGCAGAGAGTCCGTGTCACGCAGAAAAATGGGAATAAAATTACCACCTGACACACTGACATCACCTCACAGCCATCTATCCTCATTGCCACGATGTGTGTGTGTGGGAAATGGGATGGGGTGGGATTGTTCCTGGTCTGGGGAGGCAAGGTAGGAGCAGGGATGCAGGGATGCACGGGAGTGTGGGGACTCTGACCCAAAGCTGCCCAGGATCTTCATCACCTGGGACTGGAGCTGAACAGTCACATGTTGAAGTCCAGCGCTCTTCAGCCAGGTTCCTTTAGATACTCTGCACGAGGAGGGTTTAATGTTTTAATGCCAGATTTACTTATTTGAAGATATTTGATGTTAGGGGGCGGGGGGGGCAGGGTGTAGAAAAGTGAGGCAGCAGCCTACTGAAAAATCACACACAAGTATAATATAGCAATTGCAATACATGGCTGAATCGCAATACAAGCACGATTCCCTTTACCAGTCTCTAGATGCTCACCAGTGTGACACTGGGTGTCCCAAGTCAATGGGAAGACATGGGTTGAAGCTCTCTTCAAAGCTCATTTTGCTGGTTGGTTAATTTTTATACACTGTGTTGGGCTAAGCCACACATAACCTTCCCTTGCGTTGGTCTGGCTTGCTCAGGGAGATAATTCTTTCTATGGATTATTTTAGGGAAGGCCAGTTGGCCAGCTCAACTAATAGAGCTGTTTATTGACAACGAAGGCCACCCTTGGTCCTCCTAGTGTTGAGGTAAGTTCGGCTCCCTTTGTGGTTGCAGTGGTCACCTCCTTTCTTTTCTGAGCTTCATGAGCACACCATCCTCGTCCATCTTCTGCGAACCTTCTTCCATCACAGCGGTTGGGAACATGGTGCTGCACTGGCTGCAGGGTGCCGGTCAAGTAGGACATTGCCAGTGGTTGCCACATCAGGGTCTATGGGGTAGGATGGACTCCAG